>NC_092242.1:13175998-13245998 GCF_036320965.1 Panulirus ornatus | reverse complement strand
CCAATCACAGACAAAAGTCCACATTAAGGCCTGGCCTTAATTGAAATATATAGAATTATGAATGGGGAAAGGAAGAGACATGGGAAAGTATTTACCAGTTTTGGAGGAAGTTAAAACCCCCTCTTTTAAACAGTGCAAGTTCATAGTTATTGGGAAAGACGAGGATGTCGAGTGTTACAGAAGCTTCGAGGTGTAAGGAAAGAAACAGCTTTCAAAACGGCCCACCCTTGAGTTGCCAAAGGCAACAGCTCGCCTTTCATTGCTGGTCTGTACATGGTTACCTGGCTTAGGCAGGTGTGGGTGTGTGTATGCGTGTGTGTGTGTGTGTATGTGTGTGTGTGTGTGTGTGTGTGTGTGTGTGTGTGTAGGAGTAAAGAGATGGTACATATGGAAATAAAAGTATCTTCCTCAATAGATCCGATGCATTTCAAAATGATCATTCGACCGCTGTTGCCTCAGTAGGGTTGGTAAGCGTGAATGAGACAAATTACCGAATGATGAAAGATGGAATCAGTATAACGTTTATGATGGTAAATGACAGGAAATGTCGTTAGCATTCTATATATTCAAATATTATGAAAGCAAGGCTACCAGTGTGAGGCCAGACCACTGGGCATTTCTCACAACCCTTCGTCCGCGGTGTCATATTGTCTCACGCAAAAAGTGGTAAGATATTTTTGGACTGTGTGTTTATGTATACAGTTACATTCACGACGGAAAGTGTGGAAGGAAGAGGGTGCGTGTGTTTCTGTGGTTTATACTCTTTGATGTGTGTGTGTGTGTGTGTGTGTGTGTGTGTGTGTGTGTGTGTGTGTATGTGTGTGTGTGTGTGTGTGTTTAAGTGTTGGAATTTGTGTGACGATTATGGAGGTTTTTATGATCTGTGGGTGGTTTTTTTGTGGTGTGCTAGGAGGTGTTTGTATCTGTATGTCGTGTGTGTGTGTGTGGATGTATTTGTATATTGTGTGTGTAGGTGTTTGTATTTGTATGTTTTGTGTGAAGATGTTTGTGTGTGTGTGTGTGTGTGTGTGTGTGTGTGTGTGTGTGTGTGTGTGTGTGTGTGTTTGTAGTGGAAATGTGATCACAGGTTCCCACCCGACCTGGAAAACGAGTAAAGATCCAGTAAAGATTTTGAGATGTGATCGGCCGGTCGTGAAAAGATGTTGAGAGAAATATCCGATTCTTAGAACACCGAGGGAGAAATGTGGGATTTCCATCCGTAGGACAATGGGAGTGACAGAACCGTGCAACCCGTGCCGTTTCAGACATTGTGGACCCTGCAATGGGGGAAATTCCATGATGGAAGTGTAGCTTACATGTGATTGTACAGTCCCCCGAACGCTGATCGCACGTATATAGAACAGGCGTTACTTTGTCTAGCGGCTGGAAAAGTCATGGTACAGACCGTGTTGTGTTCTCAAAAGGCCGCTTCGCTGAACTACAAGCGTAAACAAACGATAGAAAATAGATATACGAAACGTGGTTCGTTTGGCGTTCACTCGTTATCGTATGAGTTGCGATAAGTATCTAGATGGGTCGATAGTGAGGGATGGGGGGTGGGGAACACGTCGGGGATGAAGACATGGTGGTAATGGAAGGCCATCTGTCGGGCGTTGAGCTGATCCTAAACAGATATACAGACAGGACTAACCAGTGCGTCCGTCTCCCGCCCAGTCCCCGACGAAGACTGATGTACGATGACGCCGGGCAGCAGCCAGAGTATTTTATGTCCTCATAATTTCTTGTGCCGTAATCAGACCCAAACTCATTATGATTTTTCTATCCCAGCATGGTAAAGGGACGTATCTCCTGGGTTTAAAAAAAAAAAGAAATGTTTATCACAGAGTCACTGCTCCCATTCTCCCTCCTTCCCTCACGTCTTTCTCCGAGCACTTTCTTCAGCAGGTCACAACACTTGTGATCTTCGATTCTAAAGCACACTTTCTAGAGACTTTGAGAAATATTGTATTAATGTATGTGGTAAATTCATGTTTGGTGACTTGGAAATAGATATTCAGCTGTGCCTTGGTGAGGGGTAAAAAAAAAAAAAAAAATGGGGGGGCAGTGCAATACCAGGAATTTCCTACGTGGGAGAGAGTGTGAGGATGGTGTGTTAATACGTGGCTGTGAGGGGGAGGGGGCATTTATGAGAGGTGATGGTGGCAACTGGGACTATTACAGAAACGGGTCTCGTAGCCTCATACCGGGCCAAGGTCTTCATCTCTTACAGCCTACCACCTTCACCATTACTACCACCTCCACCACCACCCTCTGTCCTACCACCCTCACCACCACACACTCTCTGTGCTACCACAGCCACCCTCCTTTTTACCACCATCTGCTACTACGTTGCTAATGCTGCCCGCACCACCTGTACCAACGTTTGCGTCGCCAGGTATAACGCCACCAGCTGTGCTCAACCACCTGCGCCACTTGGCCACTGTGAACATCTGTTCCTAACCAGCCCTGAGTCAGCTCTGACTCCCTACCCACTCCCCTCCTTCTTAAATGGTTTTGCCTGTAAGGTTTGTGAACGGAGACATTTTTCAATTCATTCACTCCGGATATATGTATAATGGAGTGTTTGAAAAGTTGAGTAATTATACGTAAGTGAGGAATTTTCTCCACGTCGACAGCTTGATGATGAAGTTGGTGGAAGCCTGTGTGTGTGTGTGTGGCAATATTGAGGTTTACTCGCGTGGCGTAAGACATGTCCATAAGAGTGGTGGTGGGAGAGAGAGAGAGAGAGAGAGAGAGAGAGAGAGAGAGAGAGAGAGAGAGAGAGAGAGAGAGCGGCTGGGTCGTCTCCTTTTTAGTTCCAAGTAGGTTTCGTCAGCCTTCGTCGATGCTCCGTCATGACAAAAGAAACATTTGACCCCCCAACACGATGAGAATTCGTAATGATGATGGCGACGAACACACTGCCCTCCCTGTGGGAGAGCTTGTCGTAGTGTGCCTGTCGGTACTCGCTGCAGTCAGTTCCTGAGGGTGCGGTGGAACGCACGGTTATTAAAGGTGTGGTATGAGGATGGCACTGGTCTCTGCACAGGTTTACCGTCTTCTTCCTTCCACCTCCGTACCCTAGTGATGAGGGTTGTGTCGATCGCTCCTATACCTCCAGGTGTCCTCGTCCATACGTCACACCCCGGGTCCGAACGTGCATCCCTACAACACATGGAAGTGTTTGGTGTACGTGGGATGAACAGGCCTGCAGATTTCGACCCTTTTTTCAAGGATAAGCTGTGAGCCCGGAGACCCTCCTGCAACACTACTGGATTCGTCTGTTTTTATTTTGCACGCCTCGCACCCTCCTGAATGTTCAGGTCACAATACCTCGGAGTCTCTTTCACTCCATTCTTCCATTTTCTTCTCGATTTATTGTTTTACTTTTGCTGGGTCTTTCCCTACCCCTGGCTCCGTCAGTCCGCCCCTTTTCTGACATGTAGATCCTCGTAATCAGTCTCTCTTCGCTCATCCTCTCCATATTTCAGATCCATCTCAGCATTACTTTAGTCGTCATTTTCCTAAATCAGCTTTCGCATACCACCACACTTCGCTCTTTATCTCTTGTTCCTTCCACGGTTAATCCAACTTGTACCACATACTGTTCTCAAGCGTTTCATTTCTATTAAATTCTTCCTTTTTCCCTAGTTTTACATCTATAGCCCAAGACTTACATCCATACTACACTGTGTGTGTGTGTGTGTGTGTGTGTGTGTGTGTGTGTGTGTGTGTGTGTGTGGACACTAGATCAGTACATAAGCAGGTTATACGTTGGTTGTAAGCCCTGTGTATCCAGTACACACACACACACACACACACACACACACACACACACACACACACACACACACACACACAGTTACGCATAACCGATTGGGGTAGATAGAAGAGAAATATTCCTTCGTTATTTATCAGTAGGGGTGGGGGCAGCATTTGAAGAACGCTACCCATTTCCGATGCGCTTCTTATGAGCCTGAAGCTCCAGTCCTGTAGTACGTCTTTTCGCTCGTCCGGTCGTTGCATCGGGGTATGTTAAAAACCCCCCCTTGAGCTCGACGGTATGACCCCTCATCGCGACAGTCCAGATCAAAGACCACACCAAAGGGTTGCCCCCGGTTGTTTTCAGTGTTCGCACCGTCACGCCCAGCAGGTTTTACAGCCATACACTCCGGTCTGGTCGAGGTATGCAGACAATCAAACTTTGAAAAGACACAAAAGCTGTCTAGCCTTCCTGTTGGGCGCGCCAAGAATTCTATTACATCTCGCGAGTTTGGGGAGGGCGCCTGGCTCTCTCACACACAACCGGGTCTGAAGGATTGTCTCGGTGTGGTTTATTCACGGACACTTACTTAGTAGTGTCAGCGGGGGAAGAAATAACAGGCAGGAGTGTCAGCTGCAGCCGGACGACCTTGTGCAATTTGATATGTATTGCATAACTGTGGATGAGACGAGAGACGGTGACGATAGATGGCGAACCCCCTGAGTGAAGTGATTTCTATTGTTGTCAGGGGCTCGTAAAAGATGTAGTATTGCTCTTCCCAGGTGCATTTCACTGTTGTTTTACCAGATGGTATACAGTATGCTGTAGGAGGCCACACTGCTGAGACATGTTCAGGTCATTATTTGAGGAGAATCATGTTAGGTACGGTGATGACTACGAATACGTAACAACCAGGAGAAAACGATTTCCATTATACTCTCTTCGCTCCTTGAGGCTACAAAGTAACGGGGAGGGTAAAGATATGAAGATACATAGCGACGGCCATGTTAAAGATACATAGAAACGGGAATTTGAAGACACATAGAGACGGGGATTGGAAGATACATACGAGGTGGGACTTGAAGGTACATAGAGACGGGGATTGGAAGATACATAGAGACGGGGATTGGAAGATACATAAAAGATGGGACTTGAAGGTACATAGAGACGGGGACGTGAAGATTCATAGTGACTGGGATGTTAGATGAAAGAGGAAGTTAGAGAGTTTCCAGAGAAGCTAATAACAAGGTCATTCACCAGAGAGAATGTGTGTGGGATCTGGCGTCGACGTGATAGCCAGACTTGTGTGTCGCTCCTGTGGGAAGTATCGATGAAGGAAGTCAATCTTTCAGAGGTAATTTGTACTTGGGACGAGGCCAAGGGAAACCTTCTTGGAAGGGAGGGGAGGGAGGCCAGCTAAGCGACGCATATGGAGGAGTGGACGTGTGCCAACAGCTGCTGCTGCTGCTGCTGCTGCTGCTGCTGGAGGTGTTAGCGGTTGCAGGCGTCTGATGTATGGCTTCGGCGGCGGTCGTGGGGAGAGCAGGACCCGCTTGTCTCGTGTTCTCTGGCCAGCTCTCTCTCTCTCTCTCTCTCTCTCTCTCTCTCTCTCTCTCTCTCTCTCTCTCTCTCTCTCTCTCTCTCTCTCTCTTTCTTCTCTCTCTCTCTCTTCCTGTCGTTTCCCAGCCGTTTCTCCAGGCCCGTAGTGTTAGAGGTGCTGTGTACCTACGCAGGGGTACACGCTGATGTGTGTGTGTGTGTGTGTGTGTGTGTGTGTAAAAGCGGCAGGCACTTCAGTTGGCATTATACGGCTCCTTCCTGGCACTCCTCTTCTTGTCATCGCTTAAGGCAAGGTGTTGCACTCACTTTCTTCCTGCTTGTGTTGCCTTCACTGGCGACGCCCCTGGACGTGCTGAGGCCGCTCTCCTTGGTGAGGCGCGCCTATTCTTGCTGCCACGTCTTCGCTGTGAATTTCACGCAGCCTCCTCCCTGCCCAAGGCGCTTGGATATACTCGTGCACGTGGATGTATCTTGGTTTACAAGGGGCGCCGCCTCCCTGGTTTTCAAGGTAATGGTATTCAAGACACAGAGAGGTGAGTAGGAGGAGAACACAGAGATCCGTTGTGGATGATGTGTTTGATGTATTCACGTGTCGTCATGTGCTTAGTGCGCAGGCCACGTCGCAAAGCAGACTATGTGGGGATCGATTTGTCCGTCCGTCCGTCCGTCAATCCGTCTGTCCGTCCATCCGTCAATCCGTCCGTCCGTCAATCCGTCGTATGTGACGGTAGTATGGCAGTGTTTATTACGTTACTGTTATTTATTGGTAACTTTTGACTCGTAACTGATATAGCTGCCTTTTTTTTTTTTCTCCACAGTTTAAGATGATCCTCTGAAAAGATCATGTCCAACTAGATTTCTGATAAACCTTGTGTACATTATTCATACATGACTGATGTCTTGTGGTGATGGAGGCTGTGAAGATTTCCGAAACGTTTTAAAAAAAAAAAATAAATGAAATTAAAGAAAAATGGATGATGTATTCAGTGAATAAAGCTGCTGCTCTGCTTCTTCCTGGAATTTTATTATGCTGCGTGTGTGTGTCTGTGTGTGTGTGTGTGTGTGTGTGTGTGTGTGTGTGTGTGTATTCCTTTAATTTATACTTACAGATGATAGTTATTTTTGAGCCAGGTGGGGTAGGTGTCATTATCAAGACAGCCATCTAAAAAAGAAAAAAAAAAGATGCCAAAGTTTTTGAACCGTTGGCATTTGACATATTATTCGTATTTATATGTATAACTAAAAATGAGAATGAACAGCTATAACGTACAAAATTCAGATTCCCTATTCATGAGAAAAGAAGACAGAATTTTCCAGGTTAGTTTGACATGGGTGTTTTGTATCCATACGAGTTTTGGTGAGACATCGGTTGTTGTGTCCATACTCATGTTGGGAGGGTGGCGTGAGCATTTGCTTGTGTCGACTTAAGTGACCTCTGTATCATGATGGCACTGGCGAAACTTTTGATTTATCTTCTCCGGAACCAGGTGACGTGAAAGGCTGCTTTTGATGTCGAAATGTAGAGGATTCTTAAGTCATTTTTCACCAAATACATTTCTTTCTTATGGACCCCACACACGTGCACAAGTCTCATTGTGGGCTGAATATGATAGCGGCAGTCGGCGACGGATATAGTATATATATATATATATATATATATATATATATATATATATATATATATATATATATATATATATATATATATATGTTTCAACAGTGGGTTCAGCAGTGTTCAGATTGTACAGTGGATAAAGTCAGGTCGTGAGTATATTCTGACGTACTGATGTGCTGGTCCTTATGTTGACATCCCGATGAACTGATTTCTTCCCAGACGCTGACATCATCATGTCCTGTGTGTACGTACGTACTCGGTCGTGTTAGTTCTTCATACACGTCAAGTGGGGAGTATTTACTTGACGTGACTTTTCGTCGGAATGACAAGATCTTGACGTGCATTCTCTCCCACGTAGGTGCCATCTTGGTATGTGTGTGTGTGTGTGTGTGTTGGTGTAAAATTTTATGTCACTGAGTAGGTTCCCAGCGCGCCGTCATGCACGTGCTGTCCTCTGCCAGAGGACTGAACCATCCTGAAACAGAGGGGGAACTGGTGCAGGCAGATGAGTGTGGTCTGGTGTGGTGTGGCGTGACGAGCTGGTGTGGTGGTGTCGGGGGAGTGGGGTTCTTGTGGTGTGCGCGTGTGGGTAATGCTCCACTGTCACAACCAGTTGCTCGGGCAGGAGAGCCCCTGATAAATGGTCGTCTCGCACACCCTTGTCAGTGGCACCTCTTAGTGGTACCGTTACAGCTTTCTCAAACCCACTGCTGCCATCTCTTTATCCTATGTTAACATCCTCTTTCTGTAGCTGCGAGAGCCGTGACCCTCCTCCGTAGGCTAGGGGGAACAACAGTGTTTGTCGTGCTGTAGCCTACTAATTTTTTTTTAGGCCAGCTTGTATGTCTGAACTCATGGGAAGGTTGCGGTGTGGCAGCCTGATTCAGTACGTGTGAATTTGCTGCCTGACGTTTCCTAATGACTCCTTTATGCCACCGGTGCGTGTTTACCTCAGCCTCGTGTTGTTTGAAGAAGTGATCACATGACCTTACTCCCCTGCCAGGGCCAGACCTTTAATTCCATAGGCATCATTGTGTGTTCGTTATGACTGTAGTGCCCTTAGTCTGTATAGCATTACTTCGCCTTCTTACTAACCAGTTGTCCCTCCATACCATTAACTTAGTGTCATGCCCGCCTCCCTAATACCACCAGCCCAGGCGACACTACCATTCCATCGACCTAACACTGTGGCCCATACCACCACTGTCACCCTTAACACCATGGCCTGTACCATCACCCTGACGCCGCATCTCACACCTCCAGCCTAACACCATGCCTTGCGCCACCAGCCTATCCCCATGTTCCTACACCATCCTAACACCATTCCCTACACCACCAGCCTATCACCATGTCCTTTGCCTCTTCAGCCAGCCTTGCTGCCGCCTCTGTGGGCGGGTGTGGTGGCAAGGTTTGGTTGGCTGGTGGCAGCAGCCGGATACAATCGTGTGTGTCCAGAGCATGAGTAATGGGAAGCACTCTACCACTGGAGGAGATACCGGGGGTAGCCTCTCCTCCAGCTGCACCGGCCTCCCTCATCCTGCTTGCTCCGGGGTTTTGCAAGTGTTACCAACAGTGTTGCTTGGCGTGTACATCTGCACTTGCTGGGGCGGGCGCGAAGACGTCTCCCTCAGCGACAAGTGTCTTCGGAGGAGGTCGGATCCTTTAGTTGCAGTGGAAAATGAAAGAAGTCCTTAGAAGCTGACTTGCCTGCACATGTATCTGTACTACTCTTGTTTATTTAGGTGGTCTAATACGGCGATCATTATGATCGAGAGAGAGAGAGAGAGAGAGAGAGAGAGAGAGAGAGAGAGAGAGAGAGAGAGAGAGAGAGAGAGAGAGAGAGTGGCCTTGATTAATATGCTTACGGTGTCTGTTGAACGTCTGCTCTAACGTTTAATTGTCATAGGTCAGTGTGTGTGTATGACCCTCGTAAATACGTATCTTATATATATTTAATGACCGTCGACTACTTGTTGGTCATGAGGCCACATATCGTAAACAAACATCGAACATTCAAGATTGCTGAGCAGTTTTAAGTCTTTTTTTTTTTTTGTCTCCCAAGCTTTACCAGACTTGTCAGTAGTGAGGGTTGAGGCATCATGGTATACACAAGGCCTTATTGTCGGGCACCATGAGTTAGCTCGACTCCCTGGCTCGTAATGTTCTCTAAATCCGACTCAGTCAGTGGCTTCGGCTCATAATTTTGACTTGTGCTTATAATGAAGCCCTCAAGCGTTGGTGTGAGCCTCTCTCTCTCTCTCTCTCTCTCTCTCTCTCTCTCTCTCTCTCTCTCTCTCTCTCTCTCTCTCTCTCTCTCTCCCGGCTCCCTTGGCACGGTCCTTGCTGCATCCCAGCAAGGTCAGCTTGCTTTGGGACCTTCGTAATGCACGATTTGAGTTATACTCCCAGAAGACGAGTCCGCTTCACGCACAGTGTTTTATTAGGTACACTGATGGTCTTCATGTACATAGAACCACAGTAAGAAGGGGTGGTTCAGTAAGAAGAGGTGGTTCAGTGTCACTAGTGACCAGTGGAAATGTTCTAATTGTCAGTGACAAACGCAGCCAGACCATACGTGTCCTCTGGTGCAAATTAGCGTGTGTCTTGTCCCCATCACAGGTCGGCCACCCGCTAACTAGCTAAGTGGTAAGTCGCTTAACTGGTCGAGATGGGGGTTGTATGGACATCATTTCCCCTTCATCTGCAGCGCATTTGTTAGTTGTTTTTACTGCTCTGGTGAGGGCGCTGTCAAAGCCACCTCATTACACACACACACACTCACACACACACACACACACACACACACACATATATATATATATATATATATATATATATATATATATATATATATATATATATATATATATATATATATATGAGATATTCCCTAGCCTGAGCTAGGTAGCTGTCTTATCGACCAACCCCCTTGGGGTGTGGATGAACAGTTGGGTTGACTGCCGCACCCAGGCAAGGTGCGAACCAGTGCGCAGTAAATGTTACGAACGCTAAGCGCAGCACCACAGAGGTCCATGATCCGAACTCGTATTCGGTCTAGGATGCGCGGTCTTTTAACTCCTCCGTCAACGAATCAACATTTGAAGCCACCGAAGTATAACGATGTTACCTACGCTGGACAGTTTTTCGTGCGATGACAAAGTCTTCACTGACTATAGAAAACGTACAGAAAAGAAAATGGATAAAAATCCTCATCAAAACATACGGGCTTATTTAACGTCACTGCTCCCATCCTACCTATCTGTAGTTAGTATTTAACAAGGTAGGCTTGGCTAGTGTATAGGTCTCACCAGACGAGTCATCTTGATGTGATGAGTGTACATGTCCACGGGAAGGACAGATAACAGTAGACCTGATGGCCCAGAACGATGTTATCTGTAAAGAGAGAATAATTCTAAATATATTGGCACAAACGGGATGGCAAAGAGCAGAGGGCACCACCACCACCATCCCACCCACCCGCCTCCTCTCCCTCCGACTCATCTGCCGGCGGGAAGATATGATACCATGCCGTGTATTGGCAAGATACTAACGTGGAAATGTCGTAGGAGAAATATGGATGGGAAAAAAAAGAAAAAGTTCCCTCTCAGGTTTGACGGCGTCTGCCCTGCAGCTGAATTCTGAAGAGGCAGATGTAAATTAATGGTAATCTGGCTTTCTTGCCGACCAAAGATGTCAGCGAAGTATTTGTTCAGTCTTAATTTCAAGGTATTTATAGGCTTTTTTTTTGCATTCACTACTTCGGGAGGTGGTTCATTCCAATACTCCACCATTCTGCATGTGAAAGAAACGAAGCAATGATTAGCGTGTAGGTCTAAATATCACATGAACTTACTGGTCATGGGTTGAAGGTGTGTGTGTGTGTGTGTGTGAGTTGCATAGGCTGTATGTTCGTAAAATCCAAGCTATGGTGATGGATTAGATTAGTATTGATAGAATGTTAATAGCGTTCACTTCAGCCGTCTGTTCGTAAAAGTGCCGACGCCAGAGACAAGCTAATGGGTGGGGAAACAACGATGTGTGTTGCATGCAAATTTGTATTGATGCGTATGTATGATGTTAATGATGAGTTGAAAGCTTGGAGTGCATGCGCATCAAAGGGGAAGAAAGTGGACCTCGAGAAAGTTGGTTTGCTCGACTACGCAGGTATTTTACCGTCGCGCTCAAAGGTCATACTGTCGTGCCTAAAGTCATCCTCAAAGGTCATACTGTCGTGCCTAAAGGTCCTGCAGTCATCCTCAAAGGTCATACTGTCGTGCCTAAAGGTCCTGCAGTCATCCTCAAAGGTCTTACCGTCATGCTTAAAGATCCTGTCGTCATGCTTAAGCGTCGTGATCAAGGGTCTGTCTTACTGTCGTGCTCAGGGGTCTTAACTGTCGTGCTCAGGGGTCGTACTGTCGTGCTCAGGGTTCGCACCATCGTGTTGAAATGGTCGCACCGCCGTGCTCAAGGGGTTAAGCTGACACTGGCCACCAGTAGAGGACACATGGATAAACCCATCTCACCTCGCTGGCGATGAAGACACGTGGGTATCGGCTTAAATATGGACGAGGAGGCCAGGCAGGTACAGGACCCAGGCTGCAGGTCATCCTATTGTATTTATTTGTGACCGAGGGCCCACGTTCGACTCATCTGCCTCTCATATATGTCTCTTGGCAAAGTTCTTGTTGTCTTCTGTAGCCGTCATGTGCATTGCATCGTTTATATAGTTCCCTATCCACTACCAGGCCCAATAGACATTTCCATGGTTTTCTCCTGGTCGCTGCACATGCCTTGGTTCAGTCGACCAACAGCTCGTTGACCTTTCTATGCCACTTCGTCCCAGTTCACTCTTATCCTTTGCACGCCTCTCACCCTCCTGCGTGTCCATGTCTAGATCATTCAACATCTTTTTCTTTCTGTCCTTCCATCTCCTTTGAGCCCCCTACATTTGAATCTTATATCCTCAGTGTCAACTCCTCCTTACTTATTCTCTCCGTATGTCGATACCATTTCAACACACCCTCTCCAGCTTTCAACCACGCTCTTTAACCCACACCCCACTTAACCTGTCTCTCTTCCTTTTTAAACCTAATAATCTTGCCTCTACTCGCATTTAATCTCAACTTCGTCATTTTACTTTAACTTCCAAACTCAGATACCAATATCTGCAGTTACTCACACAAATCTGCCATCATCAGAAGACAGCAACTGACTCACTTTGCAGGTCCCCTCACCCCGTACAAACTGCATACTCGCCCGTCTCCAAGATTCTTGCATTAACCTCCCTCACTTCCCCATCCATAAACAAATTAAACAGCCATGGTGACATCACACTCCCCTGCCGCAGACGAACCTTCGCCTGAAACCACTCACTATCATCTCTTCCCTTTTGTACGCACGACTTATACCTTTGATAAAAACTTCTCTCCTTCTAGCGTCTTTCCTCCCACACTGTATATTCATAAGACCTTTCATAAGGCATCTCTGTCAGCCTCACTATGTGCTTTCTCGAGATCCATAAATGCCACATACAAATCTTATTGTTTGTGTAAATATTTCTCACACATTTTATAAAGCAAACACCTGATCCACACATCCTCCACCACTTCTGAGACCACGTCGATCTCTTCCCTTCACCTGCTAATGAAGCGGCCCTCCTCCCTATCAGCAAACTAACCTTCTTTTTCAAGCCATTCCTCTCCCTCTAACTAATGTTGAGACAGAGTTAAATGTCTCTTCCATCATCCAGACGGGCCCAACCTGTCCTGCCTTTTTTTCCCCTCCAGGCCACGCCTCACCCTTCCACCTTCTGTCACCCCTCCTGCTGGCAGTGTTTCCCACAAGACCTCTTCCCCCCCAAACGCCCTGCTCCACGAACAGGTTCAAGTGTACGTACACTCGCCATCTTCCTCGTCCACAAATAGATCGGCCGCATGACAGCATGTTGGTACACTTATTCTTCCTCGCGTCGTGTCCCTACGATGGTTTGAGTGTAATATATGCATCTGGGAAAGATGGGTGACAAAGGACCCCCACACTCTGACGAGGTTACATCTACTGAAGGACAATGTTAGTATCCTATATTCCTGATGTGTACAGATGAGGACAGGACAGTAAAGCCTGAGGACCTTGTTGCTGGGGGGGTAGGGAGCCCAGAAGGTGTACTTGGCGAGGGAGTGTTTTGTTGTACTGTGGCAGAAAAAAAAAAGAGTCTTCAGAAACAAGAAGTAATTTATTGTGCTGGTCGTCTAGACGCGAGCCATGCCATCGTCTCCCGTGGTTGTAGCTGGTGCACGCGCGGCGGCCCCCCCACCACCACCACTACCACCGCCACCGCCACTCGCCTTTGAACTTCGTAAGCTTTGCCGTGTAGAGAGGCCTTACTTTTACCGGGTCTTTGTCGTTGCGGTCATCATTCTGCTGCTGGGTGACTCCAGTAAGAGGACCTCACACACCCCCAGGTTATGGAGTTCAGTGCTGGCTACCGCAGTAAGAGGACTTCAGCACCGCGGGTTATGGAGTTCACTGTTGGCAACCCAGGAAGAGGGCCTCATACCCCAGGCTTTGTGGGTCACTGCTGCCTACCGTAAGGCCTCATAACCCAGGTTCTGGGGGCCCTGTCAAGGCTTAGCAGACGTTGAAGCCGCTTTTGGGGACCTCTTTCCGTACTCTGGAGAAGGTCGAACAAAATGCTGGGTTAGGTAGCGGTGGAGGTAGAGTAAGAAGGGACTGATATGCGTGTATGTCGCCTGTTCAAAAGCTGTAAATTTAATGGTAATATTATTAGTTAGTATGTCTGTATATGCTGGCTGATTTAGTGATGATAATACGATTATGATCTCAGTATCTTTGGTAAATGAGAATATAATCTATTGTGTAGACTTAGTTGATATGCAGCAGCAGCGTTATAAAACCTGTGGGGAAATTAGGCTTCAGTTGGTGACATACGCCGGACATCTAGCAGTGCGATAGACACTGTTGAGAGCTGTTTGTCGACATTTGTTTGTCGGAGGCGGAAGGCGCGCGGTGGCGGCGTCTCACACGCGCGTCTTCCAAATAACTCTGTCGCAGATCTTGAATAAAAGGTGGGGGGAGGGAAAGATTATAGACCGTAGTAACAGATCACATCAAGCGGTGATCCAAGAAGCATTGAGAGACTTGCCAGCGATGATATTAAAAGCTGTAAATAGATGAACGTGTGAGGAGTGGCAGAGGTAACAGGTGCACATAGGGTGAGAGAGGTTTGTGCAAGCAGGTAGCCCCGGTGCAACCAGTGATTACAGTTGACAAGAGGCTGTAGTATGGCAGGACGTGAGCCTGGCTGGCTGGCTGGTTGGTTGGCTGGCTGGCCAAGTGCCAGGGCTATATGGGGCGCCACCACGAGTACACCAGAGATAACTGACACAGTTGACTCCCCGTCGTCATTATATTATGGCCAGCCTCATACACTGTGACCTGACGGGAGGGGAACCCAGCTCGGGCATGACTGTGGTCTGGCTGGGGCTCGGGATGTGGCGTCTGCGACTGGCGGAACACCACCGGAGGTGGAGAACAGTAGGCTATGTGGGGCGGGAGGAGGGATTGGCTTGTTTTGAGCCACGAACGTCGGTGGTAGTCCTCTCTCACCCATTTGCTTGCTGTATGGCCACCCTCCTAAGCACAAGTTTGCTGAAAGGGAAACACGATATATCCAACAATTTATATCAATGATAAAAAAAAAAATAGAAGTAGACTAACTCGAGCACATATAATTTGAGAACTTTTCCATGAGGGACTTTTGTGTGTTTGGCGTGGAAACCTGATCAAGTGCAGCGTAAGGATATATCATGACTGGACATGGAAGTGGTTGATGTGGTGGGCCACAGGTCCACCACACCCCTGCTTGCCTTACTTAAAAAAAAAAGAAATCTGCTCCTGGTAACGCCATTGTTAGTGATGACTGTCAGTGAGATGTGAGCTTAATTGTACCAGTACCTCGACACAATCAACCTGATTGGAAATTTTCGCCCCCCATCTATCTCCCTGACGAGTTGTTTGTGCAAAGCTCTTGAGAGGCTGGTGATCCACAGACCACTACACCGAGTCAAAGACCACACGTCACCAAATATTATTGGTATCACACACGGCAGACGTGTACACCACTGTGTATCACTCCCTTCCCAACAGTTCATGGAGACAGAAGGCAATAGCACGCCACTTTTATTGACCTAAGAACTGCATTTGATGTTGCCGATCACCAAGTTATCTTATACCAGTTAGTAAAAGTGGATCTGATAGGTGGTGGGATCCCGAAGTGTGGGCACTTCGCCTCGCATCTCCCAGCCACTGGTTGAGTAGGAATGTTTACACGGTTTTCTCTCCTTATGCCAGGCAGAGGCGAGTTTCTTCATTCCGACAGGACTGCCAAGCATATTGTAGCTCGGAGTGGGTGGTGGTGGATGACCTCCCAGCGCCACAAACTTCCCCAGGGGAAGTGCGCTGCCATATGGCGTTCTTTACCTCACCGGGCAAACCATGTGGGAATTACACCAACACAGCACCCACTGATGCGGCCTTCTCTCTCTCTCTCTCTCTCTCTCTCTCTCTCTCTCTCTCTCTCTCTCTCTCTCTCTCTCTCTCTCTCTCTCTCACACACACACACACACACACCATTGTTTGACACTATGTAGAGGGATATACCAGCTTAATTCTCACACATGCTGACGTACACTATGATGATGATGATAATGATAACTGCAATAATGATAATAGTAATAATAATGACAATGAAGAATAACAGTAATGACACTAGAAAATGACAATGATAATTATAATGAATTATATAACAAAAAGAAATTCGAAAGTCTCAAAGTATTGTACTTCTATTATTGAAAAAGATTCGTTTTCAATTCAGTTGGATGGAGTGATCGCATGGGCGGGTGGCGACGCGAGTGAGTGAGTGAGCGGTGACGAGAATAAGACTTAATGTATATGGGTGAAACATGACGCCTCGCTTCCACTGGTAATGCTTGGCCCCGCTCCCATGGTCCTGGTATTGCTGCTCTTCAACGGGTCGCACTCTTGCTACACAGGATGTTTAGATCCCTCTCCTCCCCTGCTTTGTGGTTATATTTTTGTGCTTATATTGAAGCCAACGTAGTGGTATTGTGTAGAGAAAAAGCAATGCATTTCTCCATTCAAATTTGCTCCATCTGTTCTTGTACGTCTCGTCTCATCTGGTCGCAGCAACTTTTTAAAGCTTAGGTTTAGGTAGGGTTTCTCTCTCAGTGGTTCAGTTGGAGTAAAGCTTAAGAGACCCTTCTCCCGTGCTTCCCCCTCCTAAGATCCCTTCCTATCCCCTCTAATGGCTCTGTAGTGCCACCACTCAACGCAGTAAACGTAAATAAACATTCTGGGAATTACCGTATATGTCTTGGAAAGACCCATATTACACAAGTAGCCAAGTCTTCTTTTGAGCAACTGGTTGTCCTTGTTCAGATGCCGGAACTTCTTGTCTTCTCGATAGTTGCTCCAGTTCACCAGAGGATTGGATCGTCTTTACATACTTCTGAATAGTTGCTCTAGTTAACCAGAGGATTGGATCGTCTTTACATACTTTTGAATAGTTACTCCAGTTCACCAGAGGATTGGATCGTCTTTACATACTTTTGAATAGTTGCTCCAGTTAACCAGAGGATTGGATCGTCTTTGCATACTTCTAAATAGTTGCTCCAGTTAACCAGAGGATTGGATCGTCTTTGCGTACTTCTGAATAGTTGCTCCAGTGAACCAGAGGATTGGATCGTCTATGCATACTTCTAAATAGTCCCTCCATTTCACCAGAGGATTGGATCGTCTTTGCATACTTCTAAATAGTCCCTCCAGTTCACCAGAGGATTGGATCATCTTTGCACACAGTACTCTTCCCCACTTCAGGGAGATGCTGACTTTACGCACTTGACAGTCGAGTCCAGAGGAGCCGGACTTGTTAGCTCAAAAAGCCTTGATACAGAGCGTGACCCGGTCATGTCTACGTAATCTTGCCTCGCGTATCATTGTGCTTAACAGGTTGCCGTTCAGAACTCCTCCCGAATGTTCCGTAGTGTCTGTTGTTGTTTCCTCGGGTCTCTAGACTGCTGCACAGAGCCAAGTGGTGGTCTGTCCTCTGAAGGGGTTAGTGAGTTTTGCCTCCGGGTCTTTGGGAGCTTGATGACAGGGTTGTGTGTGTGCGTAAATGGTAGGCTCCGAGATGTTGCCCATAGGCGATTGGGTCGGTAGTGATCACCTGCTCCCCACACACACACACACACACACACACACACACACACACACACACACACACACATTGTTGTAGGACGTAAATACGGGGTTCTTACTGTCACGTTCTGTGTGACGGGGTTCGTAGCGTCATGTTCTGTAGGACGGGGTCCGTGTCCTCATGTTCCGTGAGACGGGGGTTCGCATCATCATATTCTGTATGAAGGGACTTTTACCGTCATGTTTTCTATGACGGGGCTCCTACCGTCATGTTCTCTATGACGGGGCTCCTACCGTCATGTTCTCTATGACGGTGCTCCTACCGTCATGTTCTCTATGACGGGGCTCCTACTGTCATGTTCTCTATGACGGGGCTCCTACCGTCTTGTTCTCTATGACGGGGGTCCTACCGTCATGTTCTCTATGACGGGGCTCCTACCGTCTTGTTCTCTATGACGGGGGTCCTACCGTCATGTTCTCTATGACGGGGGTCCTACCGTCATGTTCTCTATGACGGGGCTCCTACCGTCATGTTCTCTATGACGGGGGTCCTACCGTCATGTTCTCTATGACGGGGGTCCTACCGTCATGTTCTCTATGACGGGGGTCCTACCGTCATGTTCTCTATGACGGGGCTCCTACCGTCATGTTCTCTATGACGGGGCTCCTACCGCCGTGTTCTTTATGACGGGATTCTTAACCTCCACGTTTTCTAAGATAACAGAATTGTGCTAGTAGATTCAACAAAGAAATTGGATAGTTTGTTTTTAACTATTGTTTTATTGTTTTATTGTTGCTATTATTATCACCTTCGTTTGAGATGTATTAGTGACCAATCATTTAGGGTTGTTTAAGAAATCAGGGACACACACACACACACGCTGGTTGTGAGGAGCCACAGCTAGTGTGGGCTCTGACGTACACATTATTTTGTTGTGGATGTTCCAGAACTAATTACTGCTGCGTTACCAAGCCATGATTTGATAATGTTCTTCCTCGAGTCCACATTTTCCTGGAGTCAGTTCGTTAAGTCTTCGAATTGTGACCGAGAAGCAGACACGAATATTTTTCTTTTCCTTTTTTTCTTTTTAACTGCTGTAACCTGGAGCAGGGAGTCAATGTGATAAATGGAAGTGCCGGTTTGACTAATTCCCTTAATTAACCTGGTCCATTTAAGTCCTCCAGTTAGTTAGCATGAGTTGGTTACCTGGTACGCTCCACCAGGTCAGTGAACTGGGACCGAGGAGGACGTACTGAGAGGGGTGAGCCCAGCTGCTTGGACCCACGTCTTTCTAGTATTGTGTACGCCAGAGGCAATGTGACTGTGTCAGACCTTCTTCGTGAAGAGTTTCACGATACGTGTTGTGTTATAGTGTGTGTGTGTGTGTGTGTGTGTGTGTGTGTGTGTGTGTGTGTGTGTGGCAGTAGCAGCTACCGAGGTTCGTGTGTGGACAGTAGTAAAAATTATGTCTTGACGTTTGAATAGTCTAGATAGATGCTTGTATTTGGAGACTTTCGTTGGCTCAAAGATGCTGAGACGGCGATCATGAGCTTAGATGGGTTTGGTGGTGGTGATGGCGGTGGTACAGGAGTGGAAGAGATGCTGATGTTGAATGTGGTCGAACTGATGGGTAGTTGTAATGGAGATTTTTTTTTTATAGGATGCGTCCTATTGTTGGTGTAAACATGTGGGTGTGGGTGTTGTTGTTAATACGTAGAGGGAACGGCGGGTCGGTACTGGTGTTGCTCTATGGTGTGGTCCCTATAGGTGGTGGTATTGTAATGTGGGGTTAGTGTCGGGTGATCACGGGTGTACCCGAGTTTCGTCATTGTGGCGGGGCTGTGGTGGATGCTAGGTGGGTAGCGATGTGGCCGGGCGGTGTGGTCAGGTGAGCGATGTAGTGGCAGGATGAACGTCAGTGGGTGGTTGGCTGGCCGGGCAGGGAGCGGGACAGGCAGCGCGGCGGGCGTCGGTGTGGCCAGCGGTATGGGCCGGTAGGGTGTGGTGGTGGTACGGTGCTACATGGCAGTGTTCCAACATGATTGCCAACCTCCCGCGTGATGCTGCTGCCCACTGTCCTGCCAGCCACGCTTAGCCACTCCACACCACTCCAATACCTGCACAACTCAGGGGATGAATGTAGGTCTATTCATTGCTCATTTCCAACCTGCGTTCTCCATCACAAAGTATTAGATGCGAATCATTGACCCTTGTTAACTGGGGAGATGAGTGTTTTGTGTGAGCCACACGTGTGCAGTAAATCGAGCCTCAGAAGGCCACCGTTGTGTGGCCTGTTGATGGTGCGTATAATGAGTGGCTCGCTAGGTCCTCACACCTGAGGTGGTTTCGCGAGGAGTGTGGATGGTGGCAGTAGCGTCGGTGGAACACCACGAGGGCCGCCGCCTGCACCCACCTAGTCCAGTCGCGACAACCTCATTATATAAGCAAGTTGCTGGTGTTGACGTGGCATGACCTACTGACCTGGAAGAGCTGCACCCTCACTCCTCACCTCGTCACCTGTCCACCATGATTGCATTTATTGTCTCTCTCCGGTGGAGTGAGAACGTATAATTGTTGTTTCTTTTTTTTTTTCCTTTTTTTTAATCCAGCAATCAACACCCTATAGCCTTGGCCATTGCTAAAGGCAAGTGTTATCGAGGGTGTGGTGAAGATGCATTTGACTTATTATGGGTGAAGTGAAGATAGGTTGTCGAGGGTGAAGTGAAACTTTGGGTTAATCGAGGGTTTGCTGAAGGTTCGTGTTATGGTGCGGAGGGAGACAGCCCGTGTACACCAGATATACGAGCCTCATAAGATATACTCAATTTCACCATCATGGATTTCTTGACATAATTGTTATATTGAAAATAGTGTTGTATGTCCTATAATGTTTAGCGGATATGAAATTGTTTTTCCTATTTTAAGAATGATTGTTTGTATTAAATTATTTTTTTCTATCGGAGGGGAAAGAAAACCCTGAAACGTAAATAAAGAAAGGTTCATTTAATTGTCTCGTGATTACTCAAAATGTATTATTGATTTTGATGATAGCTATGACGATGGTATTTATGCTATTTAAGCATTTCCTCAGACTAATTTAGACGTAATAAACAAAGGTACTACAACATTGGACCTGGTGTACCTACTTACCCAGGTACCGCTAAGGTCAAGGTCAAGGTGCCACAACAAATAATATTTAGGCGCTTGGAAAACGGTCGGTGCCCGGTCTTTCTCCCTGTTGTTTACCCTGGGAGGGTGAGAGAACCATTTGCCTTGTTGCATATTTTCCGTAAGGTTAAAGAGTATACAGGGATATTGTATTCCTTTTAAGCCAACGGTAATTTAAGTCTGTTTATGATTGTTTACATCTTTTGCCATCATACCACAGGCAAAATAGCAAATTGCAATTGACGTCAGAGGTAGTGATGCGCAGTGAAAGATATATAAGTTGAAAAAATAAAGCAAGCGAACTAAGAAACTTTGAACCTTCTCATTTTCTCTGAACGTCATAGAAAACGAGTTTGAATATAAAAGTCGACATGGTTGTATCTGCCTGAGCTGAACTCATCGTTAAAATCTGCGATATTTACATACAAGCAAATTTGAATTAAGAACGAGTTCAGCTTCAGTCTTATCAATTATGGATGCCCTTAATTAGTTCCTTTTGAAGTCGTCGAGTGAGATGCTCCGCCTGTTAGGCCAGCCCTCTGTGGGTCGTTATCTTAAGGCATTGTGGGAGACGTTGCCATCTTTGGTGGGCGCGTTGCTGATGTTGTGAGTTGTCTGGGTCCAGTTTCTTATATTCTTCCGCAAACTTCTCTACATCCGCTTCAGTTTGGCACCAAGGAGTTTGTCTCATCCTCCAACTGCTTTATAATCTGTAAAGCTTTTCAGTTTGTTATATATATATATATATATATATATATATATATATATATATATATATATATATATATATATATATATATCAGCAAATTGTTATTGTAGCATTTGCGTCAGTTGTGTGGATGCTTCCGGTCGAAGTCGTGGAGTTTTAGGTTGAGGATGGACGGTCTTGGGTGACCGTGTTCGGCTGAGCTGGACGAAATTCATCGAATTCATTTGTCACCGTATTTACCACTCTGTTGTAGGCGAGACATTACAGGCACACGATACAGAGCTGATAACAGATGTTGGCGGTATATAGTTACATTATGTTACTCTAGGGAGATACTGCGCTTGTTTGATTAATTCAGGATACAGAAGTAGAACGTTCTAAAGCACGTCAGTGTCCGTGAAGTCAATTTCAGAGTTCATGAACACTGAGACTTGGAGGCCTAAACCCGGAGATAAAGCTACACTCCAGGGAGCTGGTTTTACATTGCGTTCACTTGCTTTCGTATAGCTTAGTACACTCGAATTTGTTGAGTGCCTGTAATGTCTTGCCCACGCCATAGCATGTCAGCTGGGAGGTAGAGTGAATGAATAGACTGATTCGTTGGGAGTGAGGGAGGATTGGTACGGGGTGAACTGAACAGTAATTTTGTCCGTGTTTGTCTTCACGTGCATTATTGATGTACACAGATGCTAAGTTTGAAATTCATGTTTGTATACGAAATTATGTAATGTTTAGGGAAATTGAATTAAATGTATTCCTACCTCTCGTCTGGTAGTATATATATATACATACGTTTACCTTTTTAAACTTTAGGATATAATGAACTATTATTTAACGTGCATTGATTTGTGGTGTCTGTCATGTCACCTTATACAAAACTGACTTGTAATGATACATGTTTTGAGGAAGAAGAAGAAGAAGAAGAAGAAGAAGAAAAGAGACCGCAACTTGATGTAAATTACTGATGGATTGGAGAGTGTTCTCGACATTTAACGTAACATTCAATTGTGCTTGATTTACAGAATCATTTGGCATGTTTCTCCTTTCCTCTTCCCCTCTCTCTCTTTTTGGTTCTTTGATTGCAAAGACATGCTAGGAGAACACATAGCCGCGGGGCTTACAGGCACACATACTTAGGTCACAAACATTCTCATACCAGGTCAGACATACCACACACACACACACACACAATCCTCACACACACAAACCACACAAGCCTAGCCAGGCAGACATTTCTCACTCCCATTATGCTCCGCTGTATATAGCACTGTTAACTTTAAGTATCATTTTTTTTTTTTTAATGTCATTTGCAGAGTAACAGTATTTACTGGTTGGTGCATGAGGGATTTCTCTTGACAGTAGTTAAAGAGTTTTCCTTATCCATAACCTGTTTACGGTGAGCTGAATTGTGATTGGTCGACGCTGCACCACCGGCTGCTAGGAGGGAGGGAGGTGAGACTGCATCTTAGATCATGTGTCAGTAATGCTCATTTCCCTATTTTGACACGTAAGGAGAATGAGTCCTGCAGTGGTTGCATCCAAGGCCCCCCCCCCCGTGTTTTGAGGGACGGGTGAGATGCACCAATCACAGTCCAGCATCGCGTGCTGTTGTTAATAAGTGGCTTCACGAGTTACTCTTATCATAGCTTCAGTAGAGGAGAACTCATTACAAATTTTTTTTGGCTTGAATTAGATTTTATTTAGTTATTGATCCAAAGTAATAAAGATTTTTCCTAATTTTTTTTTTTTTGTCTCTGATTTTGCATACAATTTCTCTAATATTGGAATCATGTTTAACGTCACAGTTAGTACAATAACGGAGCCCAGATCCCTTTTTTTTTTTCTCTTTGCCTAACCTTTTTTTGTAGGTCATGCGCGACTCCCCTCACGTGCCCGTGGGGACAGCCTCTTGCCCAGAGGGAAGAAGATATCCTCAGAAGATTTTATTCATATAGGGAAAACGTCATTTAGCCACAGACAAGATTAGAAGTTAGTTGAAGTAGGTCCTCCAGTGGTGGAGTCCAGTTATCCAGAAGGGGTTGGAGGAGGTGGAGTGGGGATGGATTGATCTTTGAATACGTCACCCAAGGGTGATCTCGTGAGAATGATATCTGCCATGATAACTACCCGGTAAAGACAGTTCAGTAGGAGAGGTGATCATGTCTCATAGGTTAAACAGGTGGGTTTAAAAGTGAATTTCGAATCTTTTTTTTTTGGCTCACTTTTTTTTTTTTTTTAGAGGGTTTCTTTAGTTATTACGATGACAGTATATCACGAGTATGGGGAAGTATTAGTTTTATCTTCATTAGAATGTGTAGCTCCACTTTATGTAGGAGATGTAGGCAAGGGCAGTGTGATCCAGTCAATACATTACACCAACGTGAGATGGACTCATATGGGATCGAAATAGCATCCCACACTTGAAATGACAGGAAGCACTGGCTAGGCTACGGGGCAGTGTCCCTTGGAAAGCCTTGTGCACAGCTTGGGATGTAGGTCATGGGGCATTTGCTTGTCATTAAAGAAACAGGGTTAGAAAAAAAATGTACATAGAATGAAATGATTATCAGTTGGTGTACGGAGTACTAGTCTTTCTTTTTTTATTTTCATTTTGTTTTCAACTGCCCTAGAGGACTGTATTCATGGTAACCTTTGAAGTTTATTATGTTAGGGATGTTAGGTTAGGTTAGGTTAGGAAGTTGATAATGTGCAGGAGAAATCTATCCTAGATGTAGGTTTAGACTCAGCCCGTTTGTCATCCATTTGACAGGCTTTCCACATACAAACATTGAAAAAAAAGCTTTATCACTTATTTTTTTTTTCTCTCTCTCTCTTTTAGTTTTGGAACATCCTGAGCTTTTTGGGGGCGTTAGACGATTTCACGGTAAATATGCTTTGTCATCTCTCTCTGGCTTCGTGACAACCACATCTAAATCTCCTTGTTGATTGCCTATGTCACCGGGTAGATTTCTCTCACCCCCACGGCGCCGACACAGCGGCCGTGCGAAACACAGCACTTTAGTCCTTAGTCTTCGATCAGAGGTCAAGGTGGCGTATTTTGCTATATGGAAACTGCTCCAGTTGGGGGAATAACAATGTTTTATTGTCGTAGTCCTTTTGCTTGGTTGGCATGTGTATTCGTGTTGTGTTGCGGGAGCCGCTGTGTTGGTGACGTCATAACCTGCCTTGACCAATCCCGCCCGCCCTGTGTTTGCCTTTTAGATGACGCCAGATGTTTTTGGTTTGTAACTGAATGGTGGCAGAGGAAAGGCTAGTCCACACGCAAACACTTCCCCATCACGTCAGTCACATCTTTTTTTGTTCTTAGTAACTGCTTTGTAGTCAAGACATTGTTGTAATTAGTACAGCAGTCAAGAGAGCATTGATTTTTGCTTAAGATTACCTGATCAAAGACGTTCCTTCCTTACTCGCTTGTTTGGTGAGCCACGACGCAGGATCACAGCGTTGTGGTGAATCAACATTTGCTAATTTTGTTAACTCGGAAGTTTAAGTGAAAAAGGCTCGTCTTTTCCCCTCCCACGTGTGCATCCCCTGCAACTAACAAATACTTTTTTAACGACTGCCGATAACCTTGTGTAGCCGTGAGTGTTAACACAGAATGCCAGGTGAAAGGTGCTACAAGCCTAGAGCTGTAGCTTGAATTACCTGCCATGCCAGAGTGCTTGGAGGAATGCACGGGTTTAGACTGCATAATTTGCCATTTTGTCTACCGACAGGTGAGATGATCGAACTGAACACTGTGATTATTATCAATCATTGTCTCTCTTAACCTTTATTATGTAGGAGGTTCTTTAGTTGAACCGTTTCACCCGGGAAGCACGTAAACCCAGTCTTAACCAAGGTGACGGTGAGTTAACACAGCTGGACTGTGCCAGGAGGGAAATGCCAGAAGTAGTTGCTTAGTGCACTGTAGCCAGGCAGACATGGCAGTACTGCCTCCCCCCATGACCCAAGTGGGGACGAGGTCCGACGCCCCCTCATGGTTGTTGGCAATGGTGGCGTGAGGGGTTCACTTAACACACCTTGAGCACGACGGGTCGATACTCCTCGAGCACGTGCGACTGTGTGACCCTTGTACGTGTTGACATTGACCTTTAACCTGTCCCATAAGAAGTTTGAAGTTAAAAGCCATGACGTCATACCCAAGGGTCGTACCGTCGAGCTCATAATGTACCTGAGTGATGCTGTGTGATGTTGCTTAATGCTTATTTTGCCGCCGCCGCCGCTGCTGCTCTGTGTGTGCGCGCGTATGTGTGTGTGTGTGTGTTTGTTGCACATACGCTACGCGAATGCTCTGCTTCTTTGGCTGTTGCTGCAGCCGTTGCGCTTTTACTGTTAGTGTTAAGTGTGGGCCGAGGCTGCTTGGGGGCCCAACCATCATCATCTGCCAAAACAACAAGGAAGGAATCATGGTCTTCTTCACACCGCTTCTCTGACTGAACCAGACTCACTGGCTTTACCTTCTCCGCAGGTGACAAGCTTGAAGCTTTAGAGCTTAGTGAGTCCGGCGTTAAGGGAGGTGATTAGTATTTTTTTGTTTGTTTTTCTTTCCCGTCATTATTTTCCTGAGTTCATATGTTTCGGAGGTGATGGTGGGGGTGATGCCCGAGCAGTCCTGGTCACCTGGAGGAGACAGGTTGGTGCACGTGAAGTGATCAAGTTGCTTCGTGTGTGTGTGTGTGTGTGTGTGTGTGTGTGTGTGTGTGTGTATAGCAAAGGTGCCGCCCACCTGTTGCTGTTAGTGCCACTTGCCCCTCCGGCACGTAGTCAACATAATATATTGGGTAATTAAATGCTTCATCTTGCCCTAATGAATAGGATTTAGCCTCTCATGGTTTCCCGTGGCAGTGGATCGAGCGCTTGACTCCTTAGTGATACATTGGAGGAATTTCAGTAAAACGTTGTAGCATGATAGTAAAACGTTGTAGCATGATAGCAAAACGTTGTGACTTGATAGTAAAACGTTATGACTTAACGTTATGATATGATGTATCACATGTATATACACATTCATTATTTAATTGAACGCTGGAGTAATCGTCAGCTGGAATTGTTATATTCATCGATATTAGAGTCACTTGTCATTAGTCGGT
The DNA here is from genome assembly GCF_036320965.1 of Panulirus ornatus. Lineage (NCBI taxonomy): Eukaryota > Metazoa > Arthropoda > Malacostraca > Decapoda > Palinuridae > Panulirus > Panulirus ornatus. Next base: position 13,219,832 of record NC_092242.1, on the reverse strand, counting down.
GAATTATGTAATCGAAGTAAACTACGGTACTGCTGTCTTGACATCTAGTTCGTAATTAACGGAAGGTCATCATGCGGAACAAGTGAACGCCTCGTTCTCCTGTCAGAGCTTTGTTGTAGTTCCTGAACTGAGTGACCGACCCCCAGACAAGGCAACGAGCGTCAGTCATGCCAGCAGCCCCCGTGTCGATCACCTGTTACCGAGGACAACACGGTAGTTGTCTGGGACTGTGACTGGGTTGGCTGGGTGGTACCTCGCCGCAGCCCCTAGCTCTAGGTAGGCTTGCCTTGTAGCCTGCCTGCCTCATCACGACGGCACTACCCCTCGAGTATGTTAGCCAACGCCGGTCCTGGTCTTCATTACCCAAGGGCGCGGGGGGTGGTGTGGTGGAAGCGGGGGTGTTTTACCGTTGTGCTGAGGGACTCTAGATCGACGCTCCTCCACTGACAAGTCCAGTCCTGTGCCTGTCTTTTTAAACCCATACGGGTCGAGAGGTTCAGAAGCAACTGTCAGGTGTTCGTCCAAATGACCTCTTGTGTCTCCTTTTGTTTTCCACTTGACATCACAGCAGACGTGTGGTATTCCGAGTGGTAACAGCACCGAGGCAGTGAACCACGGCTCGCGCTGTTCAGGAAGCAATGACACCCCCCCCCTCTCGTCTGGGGACTAGCATTCAGTGGACATGGTGGTGATGGCCAGATGCTTATAAACCGTAAACACCATTCATGCAGTGTGTAGGTAGAGAGCTAGCTACCAAGGACTCGCGTGAGATTTGTGAGAACGAGTGTAATACATTTGAGTCGGTGCTGTCGTCAGCAGTGAGCAGTCTCGGATTTTGATCCTAGCTTTTTTAGACTTATAGCAGGATAACCGGTTAGTTGAGATGATTTTTTTTCTTCTTTAACGCCCATTAATTTGCTTTGTTGGACTGATATATTAGATTAGGCAAAGCCAGTTTTTTTTATCAAATGTTAACGTTTATTTAATCTTTATGGCTGGCAGGCATCTTATACAAGCAATATCTTTATTTGAAGTTATATAAAACCATTAAGCTTTATAACTGCAGTCTGTTGCTTCAGCTTAACAAATAAGTTTTTTTTTGTATTGTACTACATTAATTCTTAAACTGCTGCCACATGCTCATTTGCATACGTTTAAGTTATCTGTATCTAGTGATAAACCTCCTGGTGCTCCATGCTGTCCTGGGGAAGGGGGGATGTCAGTACTGGGTAGCCACAGCCTTAAAATTGTTGGCTGACATGTCGGTGGAGGTTAGGAGGCCAGACAGCGTGGAGCCAGGAGGGTAGTGTTAGGTTAGGGTAGCCGTCGAGGAACCTCATTAACCTCTGGTCTTTCCCCTGCTGCAGGACGGTCTGCAGTCCACGCCATCATCCACCTCACCGCCCTCGCCCGTGCGACAGATAGAGGCGCCTCCCCCTACCACACAGGAGACCAAAGCTCTGGTAAGTCCTTTTTTTTTTCTCTCTCTCTCTCTTTCTCTCTTTCCCAATCATATGTTTATGCCTAGTCACCAGGACGCATTTCCCTGGCGATGCTGATATTATCTACCATTAGAATATACGTGTCTTGCTGTACAAGCTCCACAAGTGTCCCCACACCACAACAATGTTAATCAGTAGATTAACGTATTTATCTTGGGTGTTTTGCGGATGTCAGTTGATCATTTTGTACGGAAGAGTCTGTGTATATTACTCATGGACCCATGGTAGGATTTCCATGGTATGTTAAGGGGGCTTGTTAAATTCTCTTGATTATTGTCACCTTTGGCACGGAAGAAGCAGGGTACAGTAGGTGCCCATGAGGAACGCAACAGGACTCGCTGGATCGTACATCATCTGCGAACCACTTATATAGTTGATGATGGAAGACTGCAGGTTATGAATTCCTAGTGTTATTGTGAGTAATGGGTTGTGATCCGCTGCATGGGGTTGTGAAGATGATATTGATGCCTGGTACTACTCTTGCTTCAAGTTAAAGCTCACGGTGAGAACATCATGATAATGTATCTTCGGCGCCCAGTGAATGGCGCGAGCGGTCCAGTAGGGCTGGGTGGTTTCCAGGGGGAGGCCTCTCTCTCTTGACCAACATCATGCGACTGGGAGATCCACCCACCTCACCTCCGTGGTCTCCTGAAGGAGAGAGACTCGCTCCTCAAGATTGCTGAACAGTTGAAGGCAGCGGTCTTGAAAAGATGGCCAGCAGGTATGACGACAGCAGGACTGTCTTGCTGTCACTTGCTGGTATCGTGGAGCAGAGCCCCATCTCTGCGTCAAGAGGACTGAGTATAATGTGTAGATTTGTGATTTTGTTCTGCACTGAGGGTTTTTGTAAAGGTGATTAGGTCTTTCGCTGGTGGTGTGGCAGTTCCTAAGGATTTCATTATATTGACTAGTCTGATGGTATTCATGATCCATTGTGTTATTCGTTGTTATTGATTGTATTGGTTCAGCGTTACTGAGTATTTTTGTCTGAATGTCGACGAACTTTCAGCTTTTGGTGGGTTGCACTGTGTAATAATCATCTTGAAATCTCTCAGATTTTGACTTCAGTTTATGGACTTTAGTTCAGCATCTTAAAGAAAATAGTTCAGTGTCGTGTAACGCTATAATCGACACGGAACTATGATTTCTCTCATAAACAGGTGGAATAAATTCATCAAAGGTTGGTACTGAAGGGTGAAGGAAAGCCATGCCGATAGATACAGCGCTAACGTATACTTGGTTCCACTTGTTCGACTCTTCGTCACTGGTGCAGTACTACAGAGACAGTAGAGTGAATGAGGCCAGACTTATCTCTCCATCGCCCTCAACACTCACACGACAAAGAACTGATCTAATCTCGGGAGATCTTAACACACACTCTCTCTCTCCAACGGAGAAACGGTTCAGACTAGCAAGGAAAGCGATGCAAGTTCAGGAGGTGTTTACAACCGAGTATAAAGTTGTAGGGAGGAAAATTGTTTTGAAAAGCTTGCTTGAAGCAGAGTTCTCTCACACCGGTGTAATCATTGGTCAAATTATCATTGTCACCAGCCAGTCTCTGTCTGTCTGTGACATTGATACGAAAGAGGAATTAAAGTAATACACAGTCGACCGTGAATATTGCTTTTATATCAAGATAATGATTTCAGAATCAGGAAAGAAGCTGTATTATCCACGATACAGAACACTGCATAATACTCTGGTTGTGTAGTATCCACGACACAGAACACTGCCTCTTATTCTGGTGTCTTGATTGGCACTAATTACAGCTTGAGGGGCCACACAATGGATGCTACAAGTAACAGCCAATTGTTTACTGATAACGGTGGTCTTTGAGCCAGGAAGCATTATTGCATACACGGATGGAACTGGAATTAAACCTCCCCCCCCCCCCCCTCGTCATGCCCCACACAAAAAGAGGACGGTGGAGGTGAAGTAAAAATTCTCTCTCTCTCTCTCTCTCTCTCTCTCTCTCTCTCTCTCTCTCTCTCTCTCTCTCTCTCTCTCTCTCTCTCTCTCTCTCTCTCTCTCTCTCTCTCTCGATAACGTCTGGCGTGGAAAAGCGTGGCCTCGGGTATCACGGGAACTCTTTTCGTCCGTCATCGCTTCCAGTTGAGGGTTATAGAATCATCAAACAGGAGTCAACTTTGTCGCCGGCGTCTTAAGACGCAGCTCTCACCGTTTGCCGCGCAACAGGAAAAGAGAGGCGATGAAGTTTTCATGTTGTCACGTGAGTGTGTCGCCCAGGTATATGCTTATATGTGGGTGGAATTTGACGCGGTAAGAGTTCAGCGTTGGTACATTTCGATGTAGTCAGTGTGTAACGGTTTGAGTATTTGATGTGGTGAGTGAATGACGGTTTAAATGTTTAATGTGTTGAGTGTGTAACTGTTTGAATATGCGATATTGTGAGTAAATGACGGTTTAGATGTTTAATGTGTGTGTTTAACTCTGAATGGTTAACATGTTTGAGTCAACAAGATTGTATATGTTTTGACATGTGTTTAACGTTATTGAGTGTTTAATGTGTGATGTACGTTATTGTTTAACAGTCTGAACGTGTTGGTGAGTGTGTAACCAAGTGAGTGTTTAACGCTATCTCTCATTTTTGCTTCTGTTTGCTAACACCAGTTTTCCTTACGCAGGACAAGGGGCGTAGTCGCAGGGGTATTGAGGAATTAAAGGGGGTAAATAAAAATGATGTACTGTGTATACGATATCCCAAGACTACGAAGCAACAAGGTGACACTATGCAGCCAGGCCTGTGTGTCGAGCTGCCGTGTAAGGGAGTCATTTAGGGAAAGGCCTTGTACCAGAAGTGTGCGGTGGTCGTGGCTGCACGTTATGCAAGCCTCTTGTGATGGTTAGAGGGGGCGGCCCCGCTCGTTGCACCACAGGGAGGGGGCAAAATGCAGTCAGCCTGTGTGTGTATGGTGGTGGTGATGTTGTTAGGGCGGTCAGGAATGACAACATGGAGAGTTTCCTGCGTGGGTAATCACTCCTGCGAAAGTGAGGGGGATGTGCGTGTGTGTGTGTGTGTGTGTGTGTGGTTAAAAGAGCCCTGGCGTTGGTGGTGGTGGTGGTGCAGAGATGAAGTAAACGTGTGGAGCAAGTGCGGTTGGTGGCGGTTCGAGGAATCCTGCGAGGGGGGTTGACTCCACCACCCGTCGACGCCACCCTCCTCCCTCCGCCTTGTTAAAGGTTTCTGATTCTCCTGTGTGTATTTACGAGTTTTTCTGTTTGGGTTTTCCATTCGTCTCCTTTCTCTTTTTTTGTCATTTTTTCATGTTACTAATATATATTTTTGGCTGCCTTCTTCAGCTTAGAGTTCCTTTCAATACTTACTGAGAACTATATATATATATATATATATATATATATATATATATATATATATATATATATATATAAAGAGCATAAGTTAAAGCTGATGAGGTTACAAATCTTAAACAATTGCAGTGCACAGTTGGTGCACAAATAAGGAATCGTCATTGAACCTGACATTGCTGCACAGTGTGTGTATATATATATATATATATATATATATATATATATATATATATATATATATATATATATATATACATCACATTACGGCAGGAATTCCTCTGTGTGCTTAGTCGTTTGGGGAAAGAGCTTTGAATATTCAGATTTTTTTTATGACAAGAAACTGATAGCATTATTTGATAACGTTATCTCGATGTGAATTATGTATTTCTTTTGTTTCATGTTGATGCCTCAAGTGAAGGTGAAGCAACTTTCTTGTGCCAGTTGTGTATTTACGAAATGCTGCAAAAGAAAACGGACCCTCTCTCTGTCTGACGCAGGATACTTGGCGCCATTACTCAAGATGATTACTTCTTTTTTTTTCTGAAGGCTTCAGGCACGTACAGAACCTCTTCTCCTCAGGCCAGACCTTAAGTGAAGCTTACAGAAGCGGTAAGAAAAATAACTTCAGAGAAGAGGAAAGATAATCTAGGAATTCTGATGAAGAAAGTGGAAAACTCTCTGGTTAGAGACGGGTGGATCGTACTTAGGGAAGACACGAGACGGTAATGATGTCCAAAAGGGAAACAGACGGACATCTCAGCGGACCACCCCTGTGTAACTCATGGTCTCTGGCCGACTATGACTCGGTGCGCAGATTTGGGGAGCACCAACCGGCCAGTCCTCGGAGGCAGAGACTGAAATGTCTGTATTAGAGGGGAAGAAAAAAAGGATCGTTGCCTCGAGCTTATGGGTCAGCTACTGAGGTCAGATTAGATGCCTCGATGTGTCTGATTGTCCTTCTGGATTCCACCTTGTCCCAAACCGGGTTATGAGACCATGGACATGGACCCCATCAGATCTTGCCACCGGTGTAGAAGAACTCTCACTCTATGAATAGGATTTCCAGTGTCTCACAGGCTGACCTGGCTGCATGTGTAATGTAGAATTTCCAAGAATACGTCGCATTTTACGGTGATACTGGCTACGTTTATGGTGCTGGAGTCGTGGGCGTACATACATAGCCATCATAAGGGAAAAGGGGGGAGGTTTCGAGGGCTATTTAGAAACGAAAACACGAAGAAAATGGGCGTTCCAGGCGTTAAACCCAGCGAGGAGACGGCTGTTCTACTGGGAGGGGAAATCCTCACCAACGCTGAGTTTACGGAGGCGTTCATGACGAGACGTACGTACACAACATGCAGTAGAAAATGGAGCGGAAGGAGGTGGGGAGTCGTCGGCGCTTGAGTGGAGTGGGTTATTTGTTGAAGAAAAGTTATTCTTTGGTACTCTGGAACCAATTATTTTTTTTTCTTTGTTCTCCCCCCTTTTTTTTCTCCCCTCTTTCTCATCCATTCCAATCCACGCATCACTTTTAAGTTGTTGGCTGCTTATTGCTGCGTATTAGTAGCGTTGATCTTACAGGAAACAATAAGAACCGTTAGAATTAAGTGACTATCTCACCTTGGCAGATGGGGGTCACTTGTATAATTGGCGTGTGTGTGTGTGTGTGTTGTTCGGTAATGACGAATAACAGTTGTTGTGTGGAGTGTTACGGTGAAGTTGCCAGACTGTGCAAATATGGATCAGAGTGTTGCAGTGAGGTTGCCACACTGTGCAGACATTGATCAGAGTGTTGCAGTGAGGTTACCACACTGTGCAGACATTGATCAGAGTGTTGCAGTGAGGTTGCCACACTGTGCAGACACTGATCAGAGTGTTGCAGTGAGGTTGCCACACTGTGCAGACATTGATCAGAGTGTTGCAGTGAGGTTGCCACACCGTGCAGACATTGATCAGAGTGTTGCAGTGAGGTTGCCACACTGTGCAGACATTGATCAGAGTGTTGCAGTGAGGTTGCCACACCGTGCAGACACTAATCAGAGTGTTGCAGTGAGGTTGCCACACCGTGCAGACACTGATCAGAGTGTTGCAGTGAGGTTGCCACACTGTGCAGACATGGATCAGAGTGTTGCAGTAATTGATCAGAGTGTTGCAGTGAGGTTGCCACACTGTGCAGACATTGATCAGAGTGTTGCAGTGAGGTTGCTACACTGTGCAGACACTGCGTGTTGTGGTGGCGTTGCCAGATTGTACAGAGAATGATGAGAGTGTCTTGGTAAGGCTCCCATGCTGCACAGGCGCGTGGTATACTGGTCAACGTAGATGGCCATGGTTCACGCGCGGATTCGCCCGGTGTCGTGCGAAATACCCGACCTGCGAGATGAATTGTTACGGAACTTGTGCTCATGCGCACAGACTGCGTAGAAGGCGTTGCGCACTGAGCACCGTAATACTATTTCGCAAGGCAGTCATTTGCGTAACGGGTTCAAGGACGATATTAGATATCCAGTACTCTTTCTTTTGTGGCAAATTTTGATTGTGTAGGGTTTTTTTCTTTTGTCATGGCTCATTACGCTGTTCCTGACCCCGACAGGCATGAGAGAAGGAGCGATCAATCCATGATAGAGGGAGAAAGATATGGTTGAAGATGGAAATATATATATAGGCCTCCTTCCCAGACAAGACAACCCTCCTCCACATGTTCAACACAGCACTGAGGCGTCCCGGACAGCGAAGCGCTACGCGTCCCAGAGGGAAAGCCATTAAAGAAGGAGGCGAGGCAGGGATGACCGCCGAGGTCTCCCACAGTGCCAGAGACAGCGTTTCGAGAGGGTTATTAAGGGTGGACGTGCCCAGCTAGACGATAAAAACGAGGTTGTGGTTGGAGGGGGTCGAGAGAGAGAGATTGTATTTATAACGAGAAGACTCAAGAGTGAAAAGTAAAGAGGGACGAGGGCGTTTGGAAGAGTGGTTGTGTGTGATTGCATTACGTACACGATTTTCTCGCTGAACTTCGTGGCGTCCACGAAATGACCCCGTCAGGAGCGAAGAGCAGACCCCCCACGCCCCAAGATGGTGGTTGAGAGCACGGCGGCGGGAGCATACACTCACCAACACCGGAAATATTGGCAACACCGGAAAGTTCGGCTGATAAGGCTTCTGTTGTTGTTGTTGTTTTGTGGTGGTTGTGAGTAGCGTGTCTGAGGGTGATGGAGGAGATGCTTTCTGCACGTGGTAGTGTGTGGAGACTCTCTCTCTCTCTCTCTCTCTCTCTCTCTCTCTCTCTCTCTCTCTCTCTCTCTCTCTCTCTCTCTCAGGGTCCCTGTGATGTCAGTTCCAAGTGTTGACACCGCTACAACCCGCCTAAGATCGTGATGTATTACCGGTAAAGTCATTCGCCAGATTTGCATGTCTCTTTTGGGTGTTCTCGTTCTCGCTGGGTTCTGTTCCCGTGGATTAGAAAAACTAGTCAACCTACTGTATCTTTCGCTTGGCTTCTTCATGTCGTGATGACCGTTTTAAAAACTTTTTTTTTCAACGATTTAAACTTCATCAAATTTGAGAATTTTTTTTTATTTTTGGACTTAATGTTCCAGTTTAGAGACACCGCTAACTTTGATTTTTTTTTTTATAGCGATATCAAAAGAAGTTTGTGGGATGGACAGAGAAGGTCTTGGGAAGTAGGTGAATTTGTAGAAGTCAACTGAAGTAATGAAATCCTCGCCTATCTTCCCCTGGGCCCAAGGTTTACGTTAGTTTCCGACGGTACCAGCCGAGATATACCAACGTAGTGTCATCCGCTCTCACGGGAAGGTTCTCTCTCTCTCTCTCTCTCTCTCTCTCTCTCTCTCTCTCTCTCTCTCTCTCTCTCTCTCTCTCTCTCTCTCTCTCTCTCAATATCCACCTGTCATGGGCTGCGTCTCGTCTCACGGTAGTTAGGTACGTGAGGCGGAAAGTGGTCGTGCGTTCCAGTGCTTTTGTGTGCGCGTTTGAACGCAGGCGGATGTAAACATGAGACCATGGCAAAATTGTATATTTTTCACATGACTTCGAAACTAAGATCAATCTTGATTGCTAGGGTAAGTTAGATAAGGTGTCTGTAAATGCACTTGATTTCTAGAAAGGTTTTACTCATATTTACGTTTTTAACACCATATATTCTCTTATATCCAAAACATATCCCCACTGCTGATTCATTTATTATCTTGATATCCAAAACCTTTCCCACTACTGATTCATTTATTATCTTGATATCCAAAACCTTTCCCACTACTGATTCATTTATTATCTTGATATCCAAAACCTTTCCCACTAGTGATTCATTTATTATCTTGGAATTATAAGAATGTTCCAACCTCTACTCCGATGTTATTGTGTTCTCCTCCATACACTTCACTATTACGTGACCATGATATTCGTAAGTTAGTTCCGTTGTCCACCTAATCTGGAACCTTACATTTTAGGTAATGCTATTAATAGATATAATTAGATGAGGTAAATTCTTTTTCTACTTCTTTGAGCAAAGTAATTGTAATGATAAAAATAGTGAATTCCAGTTTGATAAGTATTCCATGAGTGATTATCCGTTTTCTGTTATGCTCCTGCGAGAATGGTCTGTAGCGGTAACTAAGCAATGCCTCCTGAAAATGTTGTAGAATTGTAGTTTATTTCATGATTGTTTAAGCTATATACAACGAATGATGTATGTAGGATTTGTATGATATGTGGATGTGCGACAGTGCATTACTGTCAGGCACACATGTGAAACTTTTACCATTTATACTGTAATGTAGATATACAACTTGGGATTTCTTAGAGACTAATTTCCTTGGCATTTAAATGAAGTTTAACTTGTATATACATTTAGTCGTTAGTTACGTCGCCAGTAGCGAAATAGATTTCACAAGTACGTGACTCTAAACTTAACTGATGAATATGTCTTCAGTTACCGCAAAAAAATGGCAGTGTCTAGAAACCCCCTAAGGCTGATATCTGTCTTATCTCTCCTGATTTCCCTGGACTTAGATTCGAAGGCCCTTCCTGTGAATCCTGAGGTTATGCCGCCCACGTGTCTTGCCTCATTTACCTTATGCAGTTCAACAGTGTTAATAGTGCAGCTTGCCTTTTCCTTTTTGTTATCCATATGTAAAACTCTGCATTTGTCGATATTGAAATTCTTTTGCCACAGGTGAGTCCGGTCCATCAGTTATCAGCTCGTAACAGATATACTTTCTTTTCAAAGATTGTACGTAAGATATAGAAGTCAGATGTATGTGTCTGCTGCGATAGAATTAAGATGAATAACATATATGGGTAACTCATGTATTTGAAGGTTATCCTTCGTTGTTTAATATATATATATATATATATATATATATATATATATATATATATATATATATATATATATATATATATATATATATATACATGGGTATATATGTGTGTGTCTGTGTGTGTATGTGTGTGTGTACGTTGAGATGTATAGGTGTGTATATGTGGTGTGTGTGGACGTGTATGTGTATGCATGTGTGTGTGGGTGGGTTGGGCCGTTCTTTCGTCTGTTTCCTTGCGCTGCCTCGCTGGCGCGGGGGACGGCGACGGGGCAAAGTGAATAAATAGATAAATATATATAGGGGAGAAAGAATACTTCCCACGTATTCCCTGCATGTCGTAGAAGGCGACTAAAAGGGAAGGGAGCGGGGGGCTGGAAATCCTCCCCTCTCATTTTTTTTTTTAAATTTTCCAAAAGAAGGAACAGAGAAGGGGGCCATATGAGGATATTCCCTCAAAGGCCCAGTCCTCTGTTCTTAACGCTACCTCGCTAATGCGGGAAATGGCGAATAGTATGAAAAAAAAAATATATATATATATATATATATATATATATATATATATATATATATATATATATATATATATATATATATATATATATATGAGTGATTATCCGTTTTCTGTTATGTTCCTGCGAGAATGGTCTGTAGCGGTAACTAAGCAATGCCTCCTGAAAATGTTGTAGAATTGTAGTTTATTTCATGATTGTGTCTCGAAACCCCCTAAGGCTGATATCTGTCTTATCTCTCCTGATTTCCCTGGACTTAGATTCGAAGGCCCTTCCTGTGAATCCTGAGGTTATGCCGCCCACGTGTCTTGCCTCATATATATATATATATATATATATATATATATATATATATATATATATATATATGTATATATATATATATATATATAGTAAACAAGGAAGTGGTTGGTGATATCCAATACACTATTTAGTGTCGCAGAGTGAACAAATCCTTCTTGATAAAGTTGACGTTGTTTTACCGACTTAACGAACCGGCCCCGCGGACTGATTTAAAGAAAATGTAAAACGAGGGCCATATATAGGAGGGACTGTTAAAAATGGCAGCTCTGGCCTGGCCACATAAGGTGGCGGGAAACCCTGCCGTGCACGTTCTTGGCCGTAACTTGTCGAACAGAGCCCCAAGGATTGACTACAGGTAGCATTATTTTGGGCTGTGTATCGCGTCTTGTCACATAAGTTTGGGAAGTGGGTCTTCTTTTGATCCTTGTCTCCCGTGGTCGAGCAGGCGGAGGGAGATTAGATCGCGGGTTTGGTGATGCCGACTGGACTGTTGTGGGTTTGGAAACTTGAGTTTGAGTTTCATTTATTTTTTTTTCTCTTGAAAAATCAAAACAGTTGAACGATCAGCAGATGTGGCTGCCTCATAAGTGAACAAATTTGAAAGTAGAAAGAAAAATTTACAGTAGGAAAATGTAGCCCAAAGTGGGTTTTTTTCATGTCCAACCAAAGGAGTTAATGATGTGATTAATAGAGCCTTTCTGTGGCAGTATTAAGCTAGGGAAGTTTTGATCTTGGCAGTAAAGGTTAAGGGAGGATAGGGGCAGTTTAACCGATGTGAATATCCCGTGAAGATAAGGACAGTTTAACCGATGTGAATATCTCGTAGCCATTGTAATGTGCTGCCATCTACCACCTCCTCTTAAAAGCACGGTCAGAAAACACCTTTAGCATTACTCCCAGTTGGTATCACCTCCAGGATACCCGATAGCACTTAACGTAACACCTCTGGTGGCACCCTCAGATTTTTCTTTCCTCCCTCTTTAGTAACGCTTTAAAGGCAGCACTTCGCAAAACTCCTCCAGGTGCACCGTAAGTCGGCAGGTGTGGCCTGCACCTTCATACAGAGCCTCCAGTTGTAGGACGAGGCATCCCCGTCCAGTCATTATACCTGCTCGCACCCCATCAGCGGTGGATGTATTTCGTCGTGACGGCGACACAGCGTCCCATCTCCCCGGACCCGGGATAGCAGGGATAAGCGGTCTCAGCCGGTGGGCCGGCGTCTCCCAGCGACCGTAACTGTCGGGCGGCGCACTCCGCCGTTCCTGTGATAGTCACCGCCCGCAGAGCATGGTGACACCTAGCTCTTGCTGTTGTCTCTCCTTTCTCCCGGTTCTGGTCTTCTTTTCAACCCGGGTTTCATCTTGGTTCCACCTGGCCTTCCAAAGTGTTGGTTTCGGAGCTGACATTACGACTCTGTGGTTGTTTGGGGACGATGTCCCGCAATAGCATCTGTGGTTATCTAGGGTTCGACACCAGGAACTGATGCAGGTTGCATGCAGAGATAAGGGTTATGACTCGCTTTTAACGCTCGCCTTCCTTGAAATCTTAGCCAAATGGGTTTTCGGGGAGAGAAGCTCGTTTTTATTACGTCGCGGTTGTGTGTGTATGAGTTCGATGTTGTTGTCCAGTACGGGAGAGGGCTGGCTTATTCTGCAGGGAGGCTTGTAGATGAGAGAGCGCTTTAGACTTCAGGTTGGTAAATTGTATTTGGCGAGCTGTTGAGTTTCAAGGTCTGTTTACACTCCGATTAGTGAGGACCAAATGGCTAATGGTGCTGGACTGTGTCGTTGATGTATTGGTACGCACGTTTTCGACCCATTGAATTGTTTCACGCGAAGATTATTCATGTTTGCGTCGTGGAAAGTTCATCTTTACTCGTACAGAAGATGGCGTTCCTGCTAGGTAGCGCTAAATAGATCATTAAGGCAAGAGCGTAAGTTAAAGGAAAGAGGGTTAAATCGTGAGGAAGGCTCCGTCGGTATTGACAAGACCAAAGAGGGAACTGAATTGTTAATGATCATGTTGACAAAGTCATTAGCCTCAAATGACCTTCGTAAGTAGACGCACATCAAGCGGAAGAACTGCTGGCAAGTCGTATCCGGGATTAAAGTATATCTTTTCTCAGTGGCCAATTGGATATAAGACCCAAGTGAGACAGTTTATGTATCACCAAACCACAAGGTTGTGGTGCCAGAGTAGGGAGGAACTCAGGTAGAAGCAGGAAGGTGTAGTTACAGTACGAGTCAGGGTGAGGAATTGCAAAATAGAATATAGTTAAGCACAGAGGTGCATGTTCAAGAGTAAGGGAAGCACAGTGGAGACATTCAGACCAAGATGGTGTATAGGTTTAGTGGGCGTTGGTGTAGGGGGAGCGACGCGCCAGAGGCCCGGGGTGATCGGGCGCCCATGTGGGCAGACCAGTCATGGACGAAGGTGCCAGGCAGGCAGCCAGCCCAGGGCCTTGTACACACAAACACGGGCTCACCTCCTCCTCCTCCTCCTCCTCTCCACACTTTTTTTTTTCTCCCCCAGGATAATCATAGAGGGATTTTAACCATCTAATTTGTTTTTTTCCCCTCCCCAGGATAATCATAGGTAGATTTTAACCATTTAATTTGGCTTCTTAATTTCTTTCTTTTTTTCTTTACCCCTATCGTGCAGCATGGCTTCATGGTGGGGTGGTTTTTATTCGCATTCACCAGATGTTTCTTTGAGTGAATTAACCTTTTTTTTTTCCCTAGCTCAGCTTAGGTTTGTGAGGGATGGCAAGTGAGTATTTACCGAGGGTTATGAGCTTCAAGAAGGGTTATACTCGTCGCTTATTGGTATACCCAGCGCCATACTGACTGGTTGATCACTCCCAAACGCCAACCTTGGGGAGACTAGGGGGGGGGGGGGGGGGGGGGAAATTAATTAATGATCAGCCACCCACCTCTTCCCGTCTTCTGTCGTTGTGCCTCTGCTCGCCTTGGTCCCTCTCGAACCATCTGCTCCGGGCGGGTTTGTCTCTTCAGACGGGTTTCCTCCACGACGGCATTCGGACAATGGTCACACTACGCCCTTAGATTTTCGTTCGTCTTACCGCCTCAGTGGAAAACGAGCTTTCAGTAAGGTACGAAGACCCCGCGGGTGCTAGGCAGAGACCCACCTGGTGAATCTAGTAACAAAATCCTTCCTCTAGTGCCGTTGCCCGTCCTCCTCCTCCTTCTTCTCTTCTCTTCTCTTCTCTTCTCTTCTCTTCTCTTCTCTTCTCTTCTCTTCTCTTCTCTTCTCTTTTTTCTCCTCTCTTCTCTCTTCTCTTCTCTTCTCTTCTCTTCTCTCTTCTCTTCTCTCTTCTCTTCTCTCTTCTCTCTTCTCTTCTCTTCTCTTCTCTTCTCTTCTCTTCTCTTCTCTCTCTCTCTCTCTCTCTCTCTCTCTCTCTCTCTCTCTCTCTCTCTCTCTCTCTCTCTCAGCCTGCAGTTCACATCCCTCCGGTGCGGCTTCTGTTGAGCAAGTGGCTAAAGAATCTGACGGTTTGTGGTACCGTGTTTCCCGGTACCAGTTCCCGCTGCAAATGAAGCCGAGGAAGGCTTCCAAACCCGACCCACCCATTCTCTCTCTCTCTCTCTCTCTCTCTCTCTCTCTCTCTCTCTCTCTCTCTCTCTCTCTCTCTCTCTCTCTCTCACTCTCTCTCTCTCTCTCTCAGAGTAGCGTGAAAGCACGTACAGTAGTACATTTACCGTCTTCAAGTGATCGTTCACAGAGTAAAATGTTACTTCTCCGTCGCGTGTGAACATGGTGTGGTTGGGAGGGGGTGAGGGTTGCAGTGCACCACCGCCGCTGGTTTGTGTAGCGGAAGCGACGTGAGTGTGTGTGTGTGTGTGGGGGGGGGGGGGTGGGGGGGGGGGGGAGAGCGGCTGCTGACCCTGCGGGGACCTCCCCCATGCGGAAGTAAGGTCACGACGTAAAGGCTCTCGAACGCACCGGCTGGGTATCATACTTGTGGTTTACACACTTAATGGCACATCCAGTCGTGGAGGAAGGCGTCCCGGGTGCCTTCCGCAGGTCGACTGAGGCAGCATTACCTTCGTATGTATTTCTTTTCCCGTGACTCCGACGGTCTGTCTGTCTCTAAGTGTCAGGTGCGTCATCTCGTGGAGAACGGGTGGCACTGTGGGTTTTTTTTTCCCCCACCACCCCCCAACTGGCCTGGCCTTGGTGTGGGCCACCTTTGCTTGTCGTGGGTCGCTCTGTAACAAAAGGAAAGAGGAAAACGATAGACTACATCACGTATGTATGTCGCAGACATGTAAGAGGAACTTTCCTCTCTGATTTTCAATCTGTGCCATGAGGTAATGGGCCCAGAGGCACTATCCAGAATATATATATATATATATATATATATGTGTGTGTGTGTGTGTGTGTGTGTATTCTGCGTGTCGTAGAAGGCAACTAAAAGGAGAGGGAGCGGGGGGAGGGGGGGCTGGAAATCCTCTCCTCTCGTTTTTCATTTTCCAAAAGAAGGAACAGAGAAGGGGGGCCAAGTGAGGATATCCCTCAAATGCTCTGTCCTCTGTTCTTAACGCTACCTCGCTGACGCGGGAAATGGCGAATAGTATGAATATATATATGGAGGTGGAAAGATGGAGTGAAAAAGATTTTGTGTGATCGGGGCCTGAACATGCAGGAGGGTGAAAGGAGGGCAAGGAATAGAGTGAATTGGATCGATGTGGTATACCGGGGTTGACGTGCTGTCAGTGGATTGAATCAAGGCATGTGAAGCGTCTGGGGTAAACCATGGAAAGCTGTGTAGGTATGTTTATTTGCGTGTGTGGACGTATGTATATACATGTGTATGGGGGGTGGGTTGGGCCATTTCTTTCGTCTGTTTCCTTGCGCTACCTCGCAAACGCGGGAGACAGCGACAAAATATATATATATATATATATATATATATATATATATATATATATATATATATATATATATATATATATATACAATATTTCATGACGTAGTGAAGGGCAGAGGTTGAAGGTTGTGGCTGAGGCGCAAGTCGGGGAGAAACTAAAATGAGGTTTGCGGTGAGATTCCTGTCCCCTGGAGCCATCTTTGACCCCCCCCGCCCCCTTAACACCTGGGCCACCACGTCCGGTTTTCGTTAATGGCTGTCGGATGACGGTGTGCTATTTTCGACGCTGAACGTTGATAAGTTTGTTGGCGAACTACGCGAGCGCTGTGGACCAGAACTGGCGTCCGGGCTCCACCGTAACATTCACGCTCAACCTGGAAATGATATTCTCTCACTTGCCTTCGCCGTTGCCTTTACAAGCCCGCGTTACTCACCACTCGTCTCGAGGTAGGGTGGCTGCTGGAGCAGGAAGACGCACACACTTACTTGATGATATGTGGTCTTGTTAACTGCGGGAGGAGGATGCTGGCAAAACTGAGGGCGAGAAGCGCGAGTGATGGGGAGACGGGTGTGAGGTGGCAGGTCAGAGGTGGTGCTGGAGGAAGTGGGGTTAGGAGAGGGAGGTAGTGGTGGTTCAGGAGAGAGCGAGAGTGGGGTTACGTGGTGGTGCAAGGAGGAGGGGACTGGTGGGGGCCAGGAGGTGGTGTTAGGAGAGATGGTGCAACAGGAAAGATAAGATCAGGAGGAGGAGGATGTACTCTACGTGAGGCGAGGGTGGAGGAGTGTTGCGGTGGTGCAGGAGGCAGGTGTAAGAGGTGGATGGGTGAGACTGTCCAAGAGGAAGGGGGTGATCCTGCCCGGGGCGGGGTCGCACGCCTGCCACCTACGGTAGGAAGCAAGCGGCGGGCTTCTGCGCAGGGAGGCTCCTCCAGCCAACTTTCCTCACGCTACCTGCATCACCGGGGAGATATTCCCGCCCACGCTGTGCGAGGCTGCCTGCGTCATCCCCCAACACTGATTTCAAAATGTTCTTTGTTAGACAAGAATGAAAAAAAAAATTCCTCTATCTCAAGACTTTCATCATAAGGTTTTACATTACATTAATACAACAGTGTTGTGACATACAAAGATATCATTTGGCTGATGAAACTAGATTTTGGGGTCGTTAGGTGACGGTGCTTGATTATGAGGTGGAGATGCATCGAATGAGTTAAATAGTGGGAGAAGTGATAAGGCATATGAGGTTCTTCTAAGTCGGTCAGGAGTGGTTCCTTCTTCACGATGGTTCATGGTTCAATTGAGGCTCCGAGAGAAGTTTTAGCCGTGTGTCCCCATCATACAATGCAGCCAGACCCCACAAAAGAAGGCCTCGGTAAAATCTTCAGTGAAAATATTAGTCAGGGTCTCAGCCCGGGTTTGAACACTGCCTTGAAGTTAGGGTTCAGAGAAGACCCCCCTGTTGTCTCAGTTTTGTTTCCAGTGTTTGCAGGTGTATCTCAGTACCCGCTGTGTGTGTGTGTGTGTGTGTGTGTGTGTGTGGCCTCTTTATGGCTGCAGTGTTGGTTTTTAGCATAGCCCTAACACAGGAGTCCGTGTAGCTGTATCGTAGGGCTTAACATGGCTACAACATTGGATTCAGTTTAGAGGTAGCGTAACATCCGACATGGTTGCCAGCCATGTGTTCCAGCATAGCTTGGGTCGAACATGGCAGGGAAATGGGCTGCGGCTGAGGTGGATCAGTCGAGGGTATTGGAGTCCATTTGCATTAGCGGTAGACATCACCCACTGTGAGAGGGGTGATGATGATAATTAGAGAGGAAAGTGGTAATTTAGACCATGATTGTGGTAGTAATACTGATGAGAAATGTTACCAAGATTTCCCAAAGACATTGAACCCAACGCTATCCTGTCTTAAAGGATATCCTGGTGGGTTTAATTTCAGTCTTCATAAAGGAGAAGGATCGGGAGTATTAGTATAATTGGTCATGAAATAGATCCTGTACTGTAATCCTTTGTATTCCCGGTGCGTCCTTATGGTGATACAAAGAGCTCAGAAAAGCTCCCTTTTAATCATCCCCTTGTTAGTCAGGACCTGCCTCGCTTTGAACACGTGTTTTTTTTTTTTCGAGAGAGAGGCGAAAAGTGTACCCGTTTATGACAGTCCGTCCCCGTTAATGAATTATAAAGAAAATGTTGCGGGTGATCACAATGTTTACTTGAAGCTGTAAGGTGGATTGGAGGATTGTGAGACGGTGGCAGCACTAAGGGAAGGGGGTGGGCGACTGGCGGATTGTGTCACCTCACGGGACTTGGACTATTGTTTGCCATTTTTTCCCGCTGTACGTACATGTTAGTGGCAGCAGAGTGGAAACATTGGTCAAGGGACGTCATTAAGATATTGTGCATGGCTTTACTGCATATTGGAGTCGGTGGAACAACAGCACAGCAGCAGTAGCACGATTTAATTGTTTAGAAGAGAAGGTGAAAAGGATATTCTGAGCTGGTGTTCCCAGCGGGTGGACTCTTGCGGCATGAGGTACGGTTCCCTTTCGTGCAGGGTCCGTGGACCTACTCCATCATGATAGTGTCACTGTGTCGGGCACTGCGTCCCCTCATGCTTAAGTACCACTAATCTGTTCTCAGGTCTTGCAGGCGTTTGGTATGTGGGTCTGGTCTCGGTGGGTCTTGCTCAGTCTAGGCCTTACTGTGGCAAAAGTGTGGCTCTTTGTGTGGTGGAGTCACACTGGTAAGTAGCCCTACCACTGTGTAACACACTAGTGGGTGTCGGTTTTGGTGGGAAGGTTGGTTGGCCGGTGTGCGGTGGTAGTGGGAAGTAAGGTGGGCTTGGGTGGAAGAAAAGGAATGTTAGAAGGTAAAATAGTAGGCTCACACGTGGGCACCTTGACCCCTACCACGTCATCTGTGGTAGGAAGTGTGGGCGGCGAGGTGACTACCAAGGACCAGCAGCTGTTAAAGGGGGAAGGGGTGGAAGGAAGGGGGTGGTGGGTGCCTGGTGGGGAGAAGAGAAACCACTAGAGGGGTAGAGGGGACGCAGATGGGGATGAGGAAGTGCAAGATGTTATGGTGTCACACTCACGATCCGGGAGGCGAGGCCCTCGTAACTTGTTTTTATCTCGCTTCCACCGTGTGTTTCCCCTGTTGATTCTCATGGTTGACCTTCTCCATATGTATCCCTACATGTGTCTGTGTCTTAGCTCCTTCACATGTGTTCCTTGTAAGCGTCGCGTCTCGCCTCATATATACGAATCCCAGTATGTGTCTTGTCTTTGGTCTTCCTTATATATATATATATATGTATGTATATCCGTGTCGCTTCTTGTGTCATAGCTCTTCCCTACGCATCCATGCTAGTTCCTGTGTCGGCATAGCTTTGTGGTGATAGTCCACAGTAGCTGGAGCTGTGTATTGGGATGACCTACGTTGCCGACGTATAGATTGCTACTGGTGTAAGTAACACGGACAGTCAATCAGGCAAAGCCCGCTGTAGATGAAGTGGGGGAGAACCTCAAAAATTTCCCTTATCTTCGTAGATAGTGAGAAGTGTGTCTTGGCGCCCGAACATGTGACGCCTATTTGCCCAGTAATTCAAAAGGAATGAGAGAAACGGAAGCAGACAGGGTGGTAGATGTAGTTTGGATGATCTGTGGTGTACGTATCTCTTAGTCTGTTGGAAGGAGTCTTACTACATCAAGACAAGACTTTTCACCCGTATCTCAAAACCTCCATGTGGTAAAAATCGGACGTTTCCATTCCCAAATCTCGTAGGAGTCCAAACATTCCAGTCCTTAATCCGAAATTATGAAGTATTCTCTCCCCTTTATATAAAAAAAAAAAAAAGAGCACCTATGTTGACCTGCTTTACGTAATGTCTTGTTGTTGTTGTTTATGTAACGTTGTGTGGACGTATAACGGGGGGGGTAACAAAGAGCGACACTTGCCTCAATATGCATGTGCCCAACTAGGGGGTCCTGTGCCTCGTTGCATTATGTAACTCTATGCATAACGCTGGGTTTTCTGTATGATGCGCGTGGATCTGTTCACAGTGTGTGCGGTTCTGTGCGAAATATTTGTGGCCCTCGTGTGTTACTTGAGCTCCTCCTGGACGTAACATTAGAGGAACCGGTGCCCATGGGTATCGGGTTAGTGCGTCGCCTGGAGTCTTGTGCGTATTTCCGTACGTTTAAGTGTGTGTGTGTGTGTGTGTGTGTGTGTGTGTGTGATACGTCATGACTTAAAGCTTTTACGCACACAAATGTGGCTTGTGCCTTACATGGGGACTTTAGCGTAGCAGTGTTTGGGCCTTTGGTAGTGTCAGCGGCAGAGTCGGGAAGTGGATGTGCGAGTGTCGTGGAAGCGGAATCCTGGCCCCCTGTCTTGCGCAAGGTCACGTTTGTGTATCACCTGTAAACGCCAGATACAAACGCCGGCCAATCCCCGGTGCTATGGACGCGTCAGTCGACCCTGTGTGCTGGGCTGCGCGCACTGAGGCCACGTATCATTATATTTGTCTCAGTCTGCACACATGGAAACGTGGAGACACATGGAGAGGTGTGTGCCGGGAGGGAGGTGGGTTTGAAACATGGTAGCGACTGCAACAATGCCCGGTTCCTTGCCTCACCAGCCCACCCACCCACCCACCCACTGGCTATGTGGGTCAAGGTTTGTCCGGCCACCACCTGTGCCAGCTGTTCTCGTATTACTTCAGCTGCAGCTGTTCTGCCGTTTGTAAACGCTATGTTGAACATAGTGATGACTGGGTTCGTCGTGTCGCCACCCCCTCGCTCGTTACCTGTGTTTCCTTGCCTGTGTTTTGATGTTCACAGGTCAGCAGCTGAGGTAAACGTCGTCCTCCTGCCCAGCTGTGCCAGCGCTCCCCACTCCCCAGTATTCGTTTTTATGCCACAAATCATCGTTACGGCTCTCGACTCGAACGCGCCAGCATCTCGGATCACATCTTCCTCGTCATGATGCTTCGACGGCCATGTTTGACATGAGGCTTACGTGGCCATCAGTCATGTCAACACGGCGCCACCCCTCCATCTCCTGCCGAGCCGTATGTGTAATGGGACGCCTCCTACGCACACACATGCGAGGGAAGGCTTTGTACTCGACCCCTAGTGTGGGATCCTGAAGTGTGTGAGGACGTCGGGAGCTACAGCCTCGCGTGGCTATAGGTATATGTTAGCGTGTGGATGTATGTGGAGTGGGGACGTGGACTGGCTGCAAGAGTACGCCAGTCGTGGGTACTGACCCAGATTGTAAGAACTGGGTCGTTGGTGCTGTGAAATAGGAGTGTCGTTGTGGTACGGCCGTGTGTGTGTGTGTGTGTGTGTGTGTGTGTGTGTGTGTGTGTGTGTGTATGTGTGTGTGTGTGGTTCTGAACCTAGTGGGTGTGGGTGTAGGGGAGGAGTTGTGAGAGGAGGGCTGGCAGCCTGGGTGACGGTTGCCAGGTGGTTCGCGACCTTGCTTCCCACAATAGGCACCATGACATGACCTTTATCGCCCCCTCTTCCCCTCCCTCTCTCATTTTGTCACCGGTGCCCATGTGTTCTCCCGTAGAGACGAGCTTGGCGTTCTTTGTCGCAGTGTTCTCGACGTATGGTGAAGCCTCCCTCGTTCCTTTCGTAAGCAGACGATGGTTGAGTGAACTCGGGGGGTTTCATAATTGTTAAGATTTGGCTCGATGATATTTCTGTCGTTGAAGGTCATTCCCACTTTGAGAGCCCAAGAGCCCGGGCGGTTTTGACAGCTGTCCAGAACACAGCTAAATGCTTCAACATTATAATGCTTTTGAGTGGGTTTACGTATATATATATATATATATATATATATATATATATATATATATATATATATATATATATATATATATATATATATATATATATATATATATTTGATTTTCCAAAAGAAAGAACAGAGGGGCCCAGGTGAGGATATTCCAAAAAAGGCCCAGTCCTCTGTTCCTAACGCTACCTCGCTAACGCGGGAAATGGCGAATAGTTTAAAAGAAAAAGAAAGAATATATATATATATATATATATATATATATATATATATATATATATATATATATATATATATATATATATATATATATGTAATATGAGCAATATTTGTTCATATGTTTTAGTTTTTAAGAGAGGATAGAGAGTTCGTTTCGTTTCCCATGTGATCTTTACATGTAGATGCAATGTCTTTTTATGTTGATTATATGTATTATTATTATTTTTTTTTATCAAGCATTATTCATTATGTGAAATATGATTAATATGTAACGTAGACTTTTAAAACGCGAGTTTTAGCCGTAACCTGCAGACTACAGGAGGCAGGTGGAGGATGGTGTCGCCAGACGACAACACAGGTGAGACGAGAGTGAGCTAGCACGGGGTGAAGCAGCTCCCCGGTGTGTGTGTGTGTGTGGAGGGACTCGGGGTGGTGAGCTGTGTTAACTTTCGCTTCCCTGCCACGCCAGCCATCATCATCATCATCATCCTGCTGCTGCTGCTGCTGCCACAAGGTGCCTGCTTTCCGGGTTCCTGACACCTTTATGGTCTCGCCGGATCACATACTTGTCTCTACTACTCTCTCTCTCTCTCTCTCTCTCTCTCTCTCTCTCTCTCTCTCTCTCTCTCTCTCTCTCTCTCTCTCTCTCTCTCTCTCTCTCTCTCTCTCGTGTCTCACCCAGCGACTTGTGGCTGTAAGCACGTGTTCTCATGAAATGAGTTGGGTAATGCGCGAGGTTTAGAAAAAAGAATGGGGTTGTTATATACGTCAGCTTATAAAAGAAAAATAGTGCAGTGCGCGTGGTTCGTCCCCCCTCCCAAAATGAGGTAGGTTATGTACGTGGCATCGTGCACGTGGTCCCCCCCCTTCCCCCCTCGTCAAAATGAATTAGGTTATGTACGTGGCATCGAAAAATTGCGTCGTGTTTTGCACGTGCTCTCGGTCGCTTGAGTGGACGTGTTTCCGTCAGGTTGTGGTAGATTACGCGTTTAGTGTAACGCATTTTTGTATCACGCGTCTCAAATTTTGAATAAGCGTTGTGCAGCGCGCTCGCTCTGCTAGCTGTTCACACTGTAGGTACGAAATGTTGAGCTCTTGAGCACGACTGTACGACCCGTTGCATAGGATGACCTAAACCCGGAATGGACAAAAAGGATGCGGTGAACGCTACGCGCTAGCCATGCGATTTTGGCAAAGTCTTGTCAGTACCCCGAAGTGAATTATGCTCTCTCTCTCTCTCTCTCTCTCTCTCTCTCTCTCTCTCTCTCTCTCTCTCTCTCTCTCTCTCTCTCTCTCTCTCTCTCTCGTGTTGGTAGCTGTGGTTACTAACGGTGGCGGGTATCAGTCAACATCTTGGCGGAGGACAGCAGGATATGGGCGGTCCCGGTGGTTGAGCCGCGGTGGAGGAGGAGGAGGGAGGGGGGGGGGGGCATGGCAGGGCCTCGCTTGGAGCAAGATTACGGCACTTGTGCCCCGCCTGTCACTCGCTGTCCCCAGGGATGGTGCCTTATACGTCGTGCGCTCACGTCGTGGCATTGTCTCTCGACGCT
This sequence comes from Panulirus ornatus, assembly GCF_036320965.1. NCBI lineage: Eukaryota > Metazoa > Arthropoda > Malacostraca > Decapoda > Palinuridae > Panulirus > Panulirus ornatus. Next base: position 13,196,384 of record NC_092242.1, on the reverse strand, counting down.
CACCTCCTGACACACTGGTTTACCTCTCCACCTGCTGCGGCGTGGGGCAGGACTCTCGGGGGTACTCGACAGCCGTGGGTGTATGGAAACCACACACAGGTGTTGCTCAACCCACAGCAGAGAATGTGTCGTCAGTCAGACAAGGACGTGGTACCGGGCGGTGAGCTGGTGAAGGCTGGCCGCCCAGGGGCCTCATTCCTCACCTCATCCTTCAAAACCTTAGCCCAACTCGATGAACGGAAATTATTTCACTTTCATCTTCAGCCCTCCCCCCAAAAAAACAAAGTTGATTTGCCCTCGGGTAAATGTTTTACATGTGTGCTGACTCGAACAAGTGTTGTATTCCCTCTTACCCGAGACCAGTGGCAGACTGAAACTGTGATGTGTTTTGGTTGTGCTTATATGGTTGGGGGGGGATTCGGTGATACGGGGTTAATGGCACCGAGACCGGTTTTTGAATATTGGACTTTGATTATATGATTTGTGGTGAAGGTAACGCCAACCTACCCAGCGGTCATGCAGTCGTGGTCAAGGGAGCTAGAATGTGGGGTGAACGCTACACTCGTGGTACCATTACACCTCTGCCTGGTGATGACCGATACAAGTTGAATTTTTCTTTTTTTTTTCCTCTCTCTCTCTCTTCCCTGTGGTGAACCTTTCTGTGTCGTTGTGGAGGCCTCCGGGGAGACATGTCCCCCTTGCAGCTCCTGCCGTAGTGTGTCACCGTTACCGTTCTCTTCCCGGCGCCCTCCTGCCTCCGTCGTCGTCGCCACCAGGAGTGAACATATATATATATTATATATATATATATATATATATATATATATATATATATATATATTATATATATATATATATTATATATATATATATATATATATATTATATATATATATATTATATATATATATATTATATATATATATATTATATATATATATATTATATATATATATATTATATATATATATATATTATATATATATATATATTATATATATATATATATATTATATATATATATATATGCGCCGTTGCGTAAGCCACATACCCAGTTTATCGACAAACCCAAGGGGAGAATGAACAGCTGGGATGTCTTTGGACCGATTACTGCAACCAGGATTCGAACCTATGTCCTCTATCCCTGGCGGCCTATGAATTCGTCGCAGTCAGCGACGCTCACCTCTACACCACCACAGTGGTCCAGCCTGCATTACAGACACGGCATAGTTGACACTGTATGCTGAGAATTAATGTTTTGACCCATGGCGTGGTGTGGTTATGGTGGCAACTAGTTCGCTGGTGGCATAGGTCGATTTGTTTCTTGAATAAGAAGCAATAAACGGGTTACCTTGTGTGAGAAGATGAAGACATTTCTAAAAGGAATAATCTTTGGGGGTCTCATTAGATACTCGAGATGACTTAAGTGTGTAAAGATATTTTTCCCAAACTTTCTTTTATTAGTAGAATATACGGGCCCGGGCAGAGTTCGAACCCACGCTGCAGGGTACACATGGAACACACACAAACAGGTAACACTAGACCTGTTGATGTAATTACGGCACAAGCTGCAGGAATTTAGGGTCCTCGAATTTTTCTTTATTTCATTATTATATTCACTCGTCGTGGTTAACGTGTCTGTATTAATTAGTCTCGTGTTTTCAGCATTTTTGGAAATTGATAGTTAATTAGATAGTTAATTATCGTATTTAATGACTCAGATGATAAATATATATTGTATAGAAACTGTGTCATCCTTATTCCGCATATTTTTATCACCTTATTCCTGATTACTTACAAGAGTTTATCTGCATCGATAGTGTCACATTTCCTGAATATAATAAAGTATTCATGTTAAGCACGGAGCCTTCTCTTCTCTTGAAATAGCTTTTTTCTTGAAGATTTTCTCATCTATTTCTTCATCTTGGAATTCGTTCTTGTTGCCCTATCCAAGACTTTGAAGTCACTCATCGTCATTTTTAATGTTTGAGCATCAGAACTCTTCCGTATACACAGTTTTGTGATCTAGCTAGCGAGTTACAGTGGTGATTTGTAATGGGGTTTGATTAGTAATGGGGTTTGATTGGTAATGGGGTTTGATTGGTAATGGGGTTTGATTGTAATGGGGTTTGATTAGTAATGGAGTTTGATTAGTAATGGAGTTTGATTAGTAATGGAGTTTGATTAGTAATGGGGTTTGATTAGTAATGGAGTTTGATTAGTAATGGAGTTTGATTAGTAATGGGGTTTGATTGGTAATGGGGTTTGATTAGTAATGGGGTTTGATTGGTAATGGGGTTTGATTAGTAATGGAGTTTGATTAGTAATGGAGTTTGATTAGTAATGGGGTTTGATTGGTAATGGGGTTTGATTGGTAATGGGGTTTGATTGTAATGGGGTTTGATTGGTAATGGGGTTTGATTGGTAATGGGGTTTGATTAGTAATGGAGTTTGATTAGTAATGGGGTTTGATTGTAATGGGGTTTGATTAGTAATGGAGTTTGATTAGTAATGGAGTTTGATTAGTAATGGAGTTTGATTAGTAATGGGGTTTGATTGGTAATGGGGTTTGATTGGTAATGGGGTTTGATTGGTAATGGGGTTTGATAGTAATGGGGTTTGATTGTAATGGGGTTTGATTGTAATGGGGTTTGATTGGTAATGGGGTTTGATTGTAATGGGGTTTGATTGGTAATGGGGTTTGATTAGTAATGGGGTTTGATTGGTAATGGGGTTTGATTGGTAATGGGGTTTGATTGGTAATGGGGTTTGATTAGTAATGGAGTTTGATTAGTAATGGGGTTTGATTAGTAATGGGGTTTGATTAGTAATGGGGTTTGATTGGTAATGGGGTTTGATTGTAATGGGGTTTGATTAGTAATGGGGTTTGATTGTAATGGGGTTTGATTGTAATGGGGTTTGATTGGTAATGGGGTTTGATTGGTAATGGGGTTTGATTGGTAATGGGGTTTGATTAGTAATGGAGTTTGATTAGTAATGGGGTTTGATGGTAATGGGGTTTGATTGTAATGGGGTTTGATTGGTAATGGGGTTTGATTGGTAATGGGGTTTGATTGGTAATGGGGTTTGATTGGTAATGGGGTTTGATTAGTAATGGGGTTTGATTAGTAATGGGGTTTGATTGGTAATGGGGTTTGATTGTAATGGGGTTTGATTGGTAATGGGGTTTGATTGGTAATGGGGTTTGATTAGTAATGGAGTTTGATTAGTAATGGAGTTTGATTAGTAATGGGGTTTGATTAGTAATGGAGTTTGATTAGTAATGGGGTTTGATTAGTAATGGAGTTTGATTAGTAATGGAGTTTGATTAGTAATGGAGTTTGATTAGTAATGGAGTTTGATTAGTAATGGAGTTTGATTAGTAATGGGGTTTGATTGGTAATGGGGTTTGATTGGTAATGGGGTTTGATTAGTAATGGGGTTTGATTGTAATGGGGTTTGATTGTAATGGGGTTTGATTGGTAATGGGGTTTGATTAGTAATGGGGTTTGATTGGTAATGGGGTTTGATAGTAATGGAGTTTGATTAGTAATGGGGTTTGATTGGTAATGGGGTTTGATTAGTAATGGGGTTTGATTGTAATGGGGTTTGATTGGTAATGGGGTTTGATTGTAATGGGGTTTGATTAGTAATGGGGTTTGATTGTAATGGGGTTTGATTGTAATGGGGTTTGATTGTAATGGGGTTTGATTGGTAATGGGGTTTGATTGGTAATGGGGTTTGATTAGTAATGGGGTTTGATAGTAATGGGGTTTGATTGTAATGGGGTTTGATTAGTAATGGGGTTTGATTGTAATGGGGTTTGATTAGTAATGGGGTTTGATTGGTAATGGGGTTTGATTAGTAATGGGGTTTGATTAGTAATGGAGTTTGATTAGTAATGGGGTTTGATTAGTAATGGGGTTTGATTAGTAATGGGGTTTGATTAGTAATGGGGTTTGATTAGTAATGGAGTTTGATTAGTAATGGGGTTTGATTAGTAATGGGGTTTGATTAGTAATGGGGTTTGATTAGTAATGGAGTTTGATTAGTAATGGGGTTTGATTAGTAATGGAGTTTGATTAGTAATGGAGTTTGATTAGTAATGGGGTTTGATAGTAATGGGGTTTGATAGTAATGGAGTTTGATTAGTAATGGGGTTTGATTAGTAATGGGGTTTGATTAGTAATGGGGTTTGATTGGCAACTAGTTCGCTGGTGGCACAGATCGATTTGTTTCTTGAAGAAGAAGAAGCAATAAACGGGTTACCTTGTGTGAAAAGATGAAGACATTTCTAAAAGGAATAATCTTTAGGGGCCACATTAAAAACTCGAGATAACTTAAGTGTGTAAAGATATTTTTCCCCAACTTTCTTTTTATTAGAAGAATATACGGGCCCGGGCAGAGTTCGAACACACGCTGCAGGGTACACATGGAACACACACAAACAGGTAACACTAGACCTGTTGATGTAATTACGGCACAAGCTGCAGGAATTTAGGGTCCCCGAATTTTTCTTTATTTCATTATTATATTCACTCGTCGTGGTTAACGTGTCTGTATTAATTAGTCTCGTGTTTTCAGCATTTTTGGAAATTGATAGTTAATTATATAGTTAATTATCGTATTTAATGACTCTGATGATAAATATATATTGTGTAGAAACGGTGTCATCCTTATTCCACTTATTTTTATCACCTTATTCCTGATTACTTACAAGAGTTTATCTGCATCGATAGTGTCACATTTCCTGAGTATAATAAAGTATTCTTGTGAAGCACGGAGCCTTCTCTACTCTTGAAATAGCTTTTTTCTTGAAGATTTTCTCATATATTTCTTCATCTTGGAATTCGTTCTTGTTGCCCTATCCAAGACTTTGAAGTCACTCATCGTCATTTTTAATGTTTGAGCATCAGAACTCTTCCGTATACACAGTTTTGTGATCTAGCTAGCGAGTTACAGTGGCTGATTTGTAATGGGGTTTGATTGGTAATGGGGTTTGATTAGTAATGGGGTTTGATTAGTAATGGGGTTTGATTGGTAATGGGGTTTGATTGGTAATGGGGTTTGATTAGTAATGGGGTTTGATTGGTAATAGGGTTTGATTGGTAATGGGGTTTGATTGGTAATGGGGTTTGAATGGTAATGGGGTTTGATTAGTAATGGGGTTTGATTGGTGATGGGGTTTGATTAGTAATGGGGTTTGATTGGTAATGGGGTTTGATTGGTAATGGGGTTTGATTGGTAATGGGGTTTGATTAGTAATGGGGTTTGATTAGTAATGGGGTTTGATTGGTAATGGGGTTTGATTGGTAATGGGGTTTGATTGGTAATGGGGTTTGATTAGTAATGGGTTTGATTAGTAATGGGGTTTGATTAGTAATGGGGTTTGATTAGTAATGGAGTTTGATTAGTAATGGGGTTTGATTGGTGATGGATATTTCATGGAGCGAATCCAAAGACTGTACCTCCTTGCTTGGCACCAACACTCTGCTCAGTGTATTTCAGTCTGTAGATCATAATAAGAATGCAACAATAAGACCAACATACCTCCTGTGTAACTTCTGCAGGCGCTTTACGGAGTAAGTTGACTAGTTCTCTGTCATTTAGATTTGTAATCATTGTCGGACATCCACCTACTCCTTAAAAGGGAAATGTAAAAGTTAATATAATTAAACCAAGCTCTGATAATTATGAATGGAATCGTGCAAAGCAGCGCGTACCAAGGCAAGGAACAAATGTGTTGTTTCAGCATCTCTCTTAATTGGCATTATTTTTTTTTTTCTTTCTTTTTTTTTGGTATAAGTACGTGAGGGCTTGTCGACCTACATCGTGGGGCTGTAAATAGTCGAGAGATGGTCGTGGAAGTGAGCATTGGCTTACACTGGTGTTAACCCGGTGAGGCTGGTGATGGCAAATTGGGAGTGTTTCCTTGCAGACGTGGACGATAGTGGCGTCGCGTCGGTAGGAGCTACGTAATTATGATGGAGATGCAGCGTGTAGGTACGCGCGAGGTGTTGTCCACCACCGCATTTGTCGCGATCTTAGTGTCGCGGCCGTACTCAGTATGCTTCCTAGCAAGGGTGGTTGTGGCAATGTATACAGGACGGTCGTCTGTTGAGGACAGGGACCATAGGAGGTTTGGTCTGATGAGGCGAGGGACCGGTGGAGGTTTCGTCTGTTGAGGCGAGGGACCGCTGGAGGTTTCGTCTGTTGAGACGCGAGACCGCTGGGGGTTTCGTCTGTTGAGACGAGACCGCTGGAGGTTTCGTTTGTTGAGACGAGAGACCGCTGGAGGTTTCGTTTGTTGAGACGAGAGACCGCTGGAGGTTTCGTCTGTTGAGGCGAGAGACCGCTGGAGTTTCGTCTGTTGAGACGAGAGACCGCTGGAGGTTTCGCCTTTGTTCCTAGCAGTCCGAGTTCTGGTACTAGAGTGGAGTACTGGTGTGGTGAGGATGGTACAGATAACAGGAGGTGCTGATGGTGACGTTGCAGACGTTTTTCGAAACAGGTTCTTTGGCAGGATGGTGGTGGCGCCGGGTAATTGGGGAGATAATGAGCTGGTTGGTACTGATTAACGATTGTTCGTGATCATTGTTAAATGTAGTAGTTGTGAGATGGTTGTGATGCTGGTGGTGGTGGTTGTGGTAGACGTGATGCGTGTGGGTAATGAGTGTGTATGGTGGTTATCAACGGAGTCCCAAGTTTTTGTTTTGATGTGATTGGTAGTACCCGATGCCTGGGATTTCCAGCCAATGTCGTGGGTGACTCTGGTTCTCATCCTAATAACGTCTCCGCCTTTGTTTTTAATCAGCGGTGACTGGCGTTCCATTCCGTCTTGTGTCGTTCCGGTAATTAGGGGGACGCCGGGCGTACCTTCGCACCGGCCTGTGCAGCCAGTAGTCTTGTCTTTAAGACAGCAGCCTATGGGAGTTAGAGGCGTTAGTCGTGCAGTGCCGCAGGTGACTACCAGCTTTGTGTATCAGGAGGTGTGAGGAGGGTTCGCCCCAGCCACATGTTCCTGCCCCGTGTCTCTCCTACCTGCAGGTTGGTGGAGGTGGTGTGTTGTGTAACAGCTTTCCTCTGGTGTCACTGGTGGAGGCTGTTTCAGTGGTTGCTACCTTGTTTCTACGTAGCATGGCGGTCAAGCCAGCTGTTCATCCAACCCTGAGGATTGGTCGGTAAAATGGGTACCTGGATCAGTGTGTGTGTGTGTGTGTGTGTGTGTGTGTGTGTGTGTGTGTGTGTGTATAGCGTTAATGGGATGGCCTTGATAAGGGGCTCAGTTGCCCGCGCCGTCTCAGCGAACTTTAAAAAATATATATCTGCATGAAACGTATCTTGCGTAGCAGATTTTCATTATTATTATTATTATTATTATTATTATTATTATTATTATTATTATTATTATTACTACTACTACTACTTACTACTACTATTGTTGTTCTGTCACTACATCATTGTTAAGAGAGTTGAATGTCTGCTTTATTCACTTTCTTCTCTGAACAGTTTTCAAAATTTCATATACTCATATTTTTGACATCAAATTCATTTGTATCTTGGAAGACACAAAGCATATGGAGGGCACTGGGTACAGCAGGAGAATGGTAGTGATAAGAACAATAGACTCGTGAGTTCTTGGTTCTGGAGGCTGGTTGACCCCACAGTGACCGTCGCTCCTCACCTGCCAACCTTCAAGCTCCACCTGTTGTTGTTTGGGATTCTGCTGGTCTCAGCCTGGCAGGAGCCCTTCTCTTTATGACAGACCGTTCTCAGGTGGCTGTGCCGCCGCGCCTTTCTCCACACACAAGGCATGCGCGCTGACCTCCGTGCACTGAGGGAATTCAGGATCTGTCCATTATCACGAGTCGATCTCATCGTCAATAGCATTGCTTTAGAAGTCGAAATGGTTCACGGTATAACCGTCATGTAAGGGCCATCTGGACGTGTACCCTGAGCGGCAAGTAGATGGTCACGATGTTGAGTGCCTCCACCGGTGTTTGACTCCGGGGAGATGTGTGTCGTGGGGGGGTAAGGACGGGAGTTAGTTTAATGACTCAGTTTACCACCTTACGCTCTGTGACATGGGAGGAAGAGCTGGTGAGGTGGGCAGGGTTAAGGCTGTGTCAAGACCTGTGGGCGAAGGTCTGTCCAAAAAATTGTTAGTTGTTTTTTTGTCACTGAGGGCAGGAGGAGAGGCTGTTGGGTCCCCATCGTTTCTCATGGTTGTGTTGTTACACTCTGTTGGACTAGGCCCGCGGATACTACGATCCAAAGTCCCCCTCGTTTTTCTATAACTTGAACGGGGAAAAGATACGGAAAGTGGGTGCCTTCTCCCATGAGTCGAGGATTGCCTCCATGCCACTAAGTTGAATTGCTTTGAGGAAGATGATTTCCCTCAATACATAAAGTTCCTCAAACAGGATTTAGTATTTGTCAGGAGTGGGTCAGTATCATCTCATCAAGTATGCCTCGACCGAGGCTCAAGCTTGATGGTACAGGAACAAAAGCTGCTTGCCAGAGGGCATGTGTGTGAGCGTGCCGTGCAGAGCCCTCGGTTTGTTTTCGTTCTGCGTGCCTTGCCCTCGATGTAGGAAGGTCGTGATGTGTCCGGTATTGTGGCATGGCAAGTAGATACCTGTAGTAAGAGTGAGAGAGCAGTACGCGTGGCGCTGTCACCGTCATTGACAGTGGCTGTAATGCTTTTGATAGCAGTGAAGGTGTGCATGGCACTTCAGGTCGGTCGTAGTACCTTAGAAATATGGGAGCAAGAACCACTCAGAGACCTCCAGTTTGCACTGTGGCGCCTTAAATGGACTGGGAGTACATTTTAGTGTCGCCAAGATTACTTCCAGGAAGTCATGAAGCTGCCTGCAGTAGATATGGCGGGGGAGTCTTCAGCAGTTTCATGTGGCAATAATAATACTCCCGTACGACTTGACAAGGAGGAGGAGGAGTATTACCATAGCAGGAAGTGTTTGATGTTGTGTTATGCGTCGTTCCTGGCGACCGCCCTCGACCCCAGGTGCGGCCCGAGGATATTGAGGGAGCGTCACGGCCCTACAGTACCTAACACAGTACGCCGGAAGGGTTCCTGTCGCCCGGCTGCGACTACAAGTACAGTGGTCCTTCCTCCTCCGCGGCGTGAGTGACACTTTGACCCTGACGGAGGTACTGGGAAAGTACCACGTCGTCGCCAGGAGGATACACACAGGTTTTTTCATGATTGGTGAGTCATTTGCACATATTTTGAGCTCGAGTTCTGGCCATCTGGTGTGTGCTTTGTGTGGAAGAGGAGCGGTGTGGTGATGGAGAACAGTAGTGACACTTTATACGTTATACGTATACGTTTTTCTCCATAGTTGATAACCGTAATATGTATTTTGAATTGGAATCTTGTGTTTCTTTTTCCAGTTAACTCGATATTGCACATAAAGAAAATGGAAATCTTATGTTCTTCCTCTTCTGTATATTGCATTTTCATCAGCATACGTTTACAGATATCAATGGAAATGTTAGGGTCGACTTGGGTTTGATGTAACGTTATATACTGGGGTGTTCCTCACTGGTACTTCGCAGAAGGATTGGCGGCTGCCGTAACGATGTTACTCAACTAGCTATCTGTAGTTCCGGCAAGGTGGTCACTCATCTGTCCACCATAGTGCACCTCACAGCCTTATTCAATGTGCTGCTCCTGTCTGACGTGCTGTATCAACCCCGCGCCAGTATCATGTTTCATGGGGAGGCACGGTCGTGTTGACCCAACTATGGGGACCGTGGCTCACCCTGGTACAAGGTAGAAAGAAGAAAAAAAAATACAGCACTTCGTCTTCATGTTGTGATAGGAAGTCCGCTCGCTCACTTAGTGTGTTGGGAGCAACCTTGAATCCCAGCAGCTGATCCTCCTGGGGCGGCCGCACGTAAGGGTCTAGATCCCCGTGCCCAGCCAGTCTTGCCCGAGCAGCCACAGGGAGAGGTCGGTGTTGCTGCAGCCGCGCTCATAACGCCGTCACTCGTCCCACGGAATTATCGCTTTGCCGAGGATTTTGTCCTGTGGTGTTAGTGCTCGCCCTCGCCACAAGGTGGCGTGGAGTTAGTGTCAGAGACTGTCGTCACAATGTAAGACCAGGTTTTGGATAATGAAGTTCCTGTATTTATGATCACCTGAAATGTGTGTGTGTGTGTGAGTTTATTATGATTATCCATCGCTGGAAGTCAGCGAGACAAGTTCGACCGAGAGATTTGAACGCACTCGTGCGAAGCTGCATACGTAGTGAATTGTGTCTGTAATTTGTAAAACTTTTGGAGTGTTTCATGGTCTGTCAAGATAGAGTGAATAATATATATATATATATATATATATATATATATATATATATATATATATATATATATATATATATATGTGGAAACGATCACAGTTTTGCGTGTGATTAAGTATATTCCTATGAGTCCACAGGGAACTTATCGTGTTTCATTTTCCCTATGGACTCATAGGAATATACATATGATATATGATTGAACAAAAATGGAAAGTGGATATTGTGACCCTGTTGTATACGTCAGTGATGACAAGTGCTGATTGTGGGAAAGTAAACGATGGTATGGTTAGTGGATATTAATACCAGGTAGGAGTAAAAGCTTGGTGTGGAGCAAGGCCAGCCAGTCGCTGCCACAGACTCTGGCCGATCCTGTCTGTCGCCCAGACTCCTGCCGTCCGCCTTGTTAACATCAATATTAGCACCAGAGGATTGCGTGCCTCCTGCCTGCCCCTCCGTGTTCCTCCAACGTCTTCCCCGGCCCACCATCCCGCGCCACTTGGCAGCCTTCTCTCCCAATGTAGTTCCTGCTGCCTTTTTGCACAATCCCCCTCCTCTTCTTACACCCTCCTCCCCTGCTCCCTTCCTGTGTCCCCTTACCCTCTACAGCCTCCAGACCACCCTGCCTCTTCTTCCTTCCCTCGAGTCATCTAATGTCACCGTAAAAATCTTTTTTTTTTTTTTTCCTTTCTCTCTCTGCTGTAAGAGAAGTAAACAATGGGACGCTAAGGCCGGGAATCAGTTTCTGTTGCCATTGTAGCATCTCGGCAGCCTTTGTGTGTGGACCGTACTGGTTGGTGGTACTCCTAGTGGCTCTCCCTGCGTCTACAGGAGAGGCTTCCCTGCGTCTTCCCGCCCGCTCACAGGATGAGCGTGGGTTGCACAATAGATTTGCCGGGGATGCCGGTACGAATCAAATCATACTGTACAATAAAAGGGTTCCTGCGTTGAGCCTGCACTAGAGGGGCTAATGCGTCAGGGCAGACGGTTGTTTCCATATATCGTGTTAAAGGCAAAAGTCGACAGTAATATAGATCGTGCGTTGATAGTGTGCACTATTTTGTACACCAGGAAAGTTCAACCGGCAGGGCGTACGGATGAGGACTTAGTGCGTTAGCTGTAGAAGAGAAAGAGAGAGAGAGGTCAGGTCCGTGCGTTAATTTCATCAGTATAAGTTCATGGTCGTGTCGTATAATGTTCTGGTGTCGTCTCTTCGTATGTTGAAGGGTTGGGTTCCTGCGTCAGGAGGAAATAGGGCATGCTTCTGCGTCAGGAGGGAATAGGGCGGGCTCCTGTGTCAGGAGGAAATAGGGCGGGCTCCTGCGTCAGGAAGAAATAGGGCGGGCTCCTACGTCAGGAAGAAATAGGGCGGGCTCCTACGTCAGGAGGATATAGGGCGGGCTCGTGCGCCGGCTTGTACAGTTCTGGCTTCGGTTCCTCGAGTTCCATACAATGAAGCTTCATTTACAGAGTTCAGTAATTGAGTGCTAAGTGAAATTTACACCCCTGTGCACTCGGTAATGAAGTCCACAGTCATGAAATAGATTTGCTCCTTTTTTCTTTTTTTTTTTTTAATTGGGAAGGGAACTACTCTTCCTTTGTTGAAGTTAGGGAAGGAAAGTTACGGGATGGCAGAGTTGGAAGGGTTTAGACGTTGAGGGATTAAGGAGGGAGCGTAGGAAGCTAGCCATATTTAGCTTTGCAAGAGGAAACAGGAAACAAAGAGTTGGATTCAGAAATAGTACATTTATAAGCTGAACATTTTACGTCTAGGTGCTGCAGGCTTGGGCTTAGTATCCTGTCAAGTAACCCCCTCTGGCGGGAAGGTAGAGTGAGGCAGGCAGCCATACTCATCAGCTATGAAAACTAACGAGTCTAAATTGGACCGATGAAATTGCCTGACAGACTGTTTGCCTAGGAGAAGAGCACACCGAGATCAGGATCCTACGAGCTGGGTGTGTATACTGCCGCCCTGGATGCCTGTAGCATCCATCCGTTGGTAGACTCCAGGGACTGGTCGATTACTGGTCCACTGAGGCTATATGGGGGTGGGTTGGGGGCGACGGCGGCGGCAGCAGCGCGGTGTGGTCTTCGTGAGCGTGGGCTGTGTAGAGGAAGAATACCTCCTCGGGCACGACAGGAACCATCGTGAGACACGAAAGACTCACATGATCGCAGGGGATGGTAGGCGAGGTGGTGTTGCATGTTGCTATGTTGTACGAGTTCCTGTGCTCAGGGTTATCGAACTGATCAAGGTCTTGGCATCCTTTATTAGGTATGGACTTTGGGAAAGGCAGCTGTTAGTGGTTCTACACACACACACACACACACACACACACACACACACACACACACACACACACACACACACACACACACATATATATATATATATATATATATATATATATATATATATATATATATATATATATATATATATATATATATATATTATGGAAATAGGTAAAGGTAGAGGTAGCCTTTCAGTCCTGGTCTAGGCTTCCTCTTGTGTAGGCTTTAAGTATGTCCGTAGATTTTTATATTTATTCCGTTTTTTTATTCGTAGTCTTACACGTGTTTAGGGGAAGAGGGTACTACACAGCTCGGAAGGTGCTAGGCTCCTGTCGCTTGGTGGTGGTGGTGTGTGTGTGTGTGTGTGTGTGTTTCCGTTACCCTGGCGGCGCGCGCGTGTGGGGCAGTGCGGACCTCCCCTTCTAACCCTGGCGGCGCAGGGGGTGGTGCTGCAGGCTTCCCCTGATCCCCCTGCTGGCTCACCGTCCTATTAGGGATGTAAATTACGTGGGAACAGTGATGGGGGAGTCACGTGGTCCATCAGAGGGGTAGGCCACATACTGGCTGTGGGGGGACCTTATACGGCCTCTCCCTCACCCACGCCCACCGACCTACCCGGCCTAACAAATAGTACGAGAGGGTAAACACTGCCTCCGGTGGACGCTGGTAGGTGTGGGTGATGATGTAAGTTGGGGTGGCGATGAGTAAGTGATGAGCCCGGATGACAGTCGTTATGCTCGCACAAGAGCTGTCGTTATTTTATCTCCCCCGTCATTCAAATATTTTTTTTTTTTTTCCTCGTGTCATTAAGACTTTTCTTTGCAACTGGAGGCAGGCGGGATCTTTCTTGTGATGTGGCGTGGCAAGGGTGAGGGAGGGGGGGCTCGTCCATCACCCCTGGGGCCTCGGGTTGTGGGTGACTGGGTCACCTGGAGGACACGGGTGTACGTGTACTTGGTCACTGCTCCTCCCCGAGCTTCCCCCACAGCATATCTGGACAAACAGTGACGGCAGCATGTGTGTGTGTGTGTGTGTGTGTGTGTGTGTGTGTGTGTGTGTGTGTGTGTGTGTGTGTGTCACCGGGAGGGGCAGGCAGACGGGCAAGTTCTGGGGAGAGAGAGAGGGAGAGAGGTTGTGGGGGATGTCTCTGGCTTGTGGTCATGTTCATAGAAAATTCCTACAGAGCAGGAGACAGTGACTGTTGTACTAATTTCACCCGTTTCGTGTTAGACTGCAGTGCTCGAGGGATCTTGTAATTGGGACACTGTCAAGGGGGATGTGATTCTATTGTTCTTGTTTGTCTCCCATAACCATGCGTTGTGTAGATGCAGGAGAAAAATATGGCACCGTTAGTGAGCATCTCAGTGCGTGAGAAATGACGGGATGGCAGGGATTGCTTCTGAAATACGAATCACATCTCAAGCTAAGTGAGAATGGAAACCATCCAGGAAAAATCAGTCTACTTCTTTTGAAACTGGAAAGAACCTAGACTGAATGAGGTTTGGTGACGAGACGTGTAGAAAACAGCATTGAAAGATATCTGAAGGAAAACCATGGCTGCTGCGCCTGGGTGATGGCATAGTGCGTCGCGAAGAAGCAGTTGATGGTGCAACCATGTGAGGACTGGTGAGAGTGCCAGCAGTACCCCGCCATGGTGAACGTGCGGTGCCTGGCGTGCCAGGTCAAGTACCGGGTGCTGGCCGCCAAGAACAACAACTTGTTGGAGTGTCAAGCGCCCATACATGCGCCCAAGTTCCCATACAGGGCCCCCAAGCTACGCAAACCCAGGTCTTACAACAGGGTGAGTCCACATTTATTTTTTTCACGTTAGACTTGATGATGTAAGCGTGTGTGTTATGTACAAAAGTTGTGTTGTGTCTGTGTGTGTATTTGTGTGTGTGTGTGTGTGTGTGTGTGTGTGTGTGTGTGTGTGTGTGTGTGTGTGTGTGTGAGACACTGAGTGTGCTTTAGGTGATTTTGTTTATTTGTGCTCGTATGTGTTTGTGTGCTTGAGGTTGTGAAAGAGAGACGTTCCAAGATTCAAAGGAAACATGATCTCATGTTTTGTCCGGCTCATGCGGTAAAGTTTAAATGATTTGATTAGCGTTAAAAGTGACTTTACCCCAGCGTCATACACGAAGATCTCTCGGAATTTCCTGGGTTGACTGTTGCACGAAAGCTTTTTGAGGAGAGAGAACCCTCCTCATTTATGTGGTCTCGAGGCTGTTTTATGCCCAGTGGACGGTTATCATCTGAGATGCCAGCAGAACACACGGTTCTGTCTGAATGTGGTAACACTCGCACTCATTTTATGGGCCGACGTGGTGTAGCGGTTAGCGTTCCTGACCGTGACGCGCTCACGGGCCGCCCAGCCCGGTCGACCGCACGCATAGGTTCCAATCCTGGCTGCGGTCGTCGGTCCACAGTCAATCCAGCTGTTCATCCGCCCTTAGGGGTCGGTGGATAAATTGGGTACGTAGCTCAGGCCAGGGAATAGAATATATATATATATATATATATATATATATATATATATATATATATATATATATATATATATATATATATATATATATATTTTTTTTTTTTTTTTTTTTTTTTTGCCGCTGTCTCCCGCGTCTGCGAGGTAGCGCAAGGAAACAGACGAAAGAAATGGCCCAAGCCACCCCCATACACATGCATATACATACGTCCACACACGCAAATATACATACCTACACAGCTTTCCATGGTTTACCCCAGACGCTTCACATGCCCTGATTCAATCCACTGACAGCACGTCAACCCCGGTATACCACATCGCTCCAATACACTCTATTCCTTGCCCTCCTTTCACCCTCCTGCATGTTCAGGCCCCGATCACACAAAATCTTTTTCACTCCATCTTTCCACCTCCAATTTGGTCTCCCTCTTCTCCTCGTTCCCTCCACCTCCGACACATATATCCTCTTGGTCAATCTTTCCTCACTCATTCTCTCCATGTGCCCAAACCATTTCAAAACACCCTCTTCTGCTCTCTCAACCACGCTCTTTTTATTTCCACACATCTCTCTCACCCTTACGTTACTTACTCGATCATTATATATATATATATATATATATATATATATATATATATATATATATATATATATATATATATATATATATTTTTTTTTTTTTTTTTTTTTTTTTTTTTTTTATACTTTGTCGCTGTCTCCCGCGTTTGCGAGGTAGCGCAAGGAAACAGACGAAAGAAATGGCCCAACCCCCCCCCATACACATGTACATACACACGTCCACACACGCAAATATACATACCTACACAGCTTTCCATGGTTTACCCCAGACGCTTCACATGCCTTGATTCAATCCACTGACAGCACGTCAACCCCTGTATACCACATGGCTCCAATTCACTCTATTCCTTGCCCTCCTTTCACCCTCCTGCATGTTCAGGCCCCGATCACACAAAATCTTTTTCACTCCATCTTTCCACCTCCAATTTGGTCTCCCTCTTCTCCTCGTTCCCTCCACCTCCGACACATATATCCTCTTGGTCAATCTTTCCTCACTCATTCTCTCCATGTGCCCAAACCATTTCAAAACACCCTCTTCTGCTCTCTCAACCACGCTCTTTTTATTTCCACACATCTCTCTTACCCTTACGTTACTTACTCGATCAAACCACCTCACACCACACATTGTCCTCAAACATCTCATTTCCAGCACATCCATCCTCCTGCGCACATCTCTATCCATAGCCCACGCCTCGCAACCATACAACATTGTTGGAACCACTATTCCTTCAAACATACCCATTTTTGCTTTCCGAGATAATGTTCTCGACTTCCACACATTTTTCAAGGCTCCCAAAATTTTCGCCCCCTCCCCCACCCTATGATCCACTTCCGCTTCCATGGTTCCATCCGCTGACAGATCCACTCCCAGATATCTAAAACACTTCACTTCCTCCAGTTTTTCTCCATTCAAACTCACCTCCCAATTGACTTGACCCTCACCCCTACTGTACCTAATAACCTTGCTCTTATTCCCATTTACTCTTAACTTTCTTCTTCCACACACTTTACCAAACTCAGTCACCAGCTTCTGCAGTTTCTCACATGAATCAGCCCCCAGTGCTGTATCATCAGCGAACAACAACTGACTCACTTCCCAAGCTCTCTCATCCCCAACAGACTTCATACTTGCCCCTCTTTCCAGGACTCTTGCATTTACCTCCCTAACAACCCCATCCATAAACAAATTAAACAACCATGGAGACATCACACACCCCTGCCGCAAACCTACATTCACTGAGACAAGGGAGCAAATGGGAACTTCAGTGAAGGGCGTAAATGGGGAGGTGATAACAAGTAGCGGTGATGTGAGAAGGAGATGGAATGAGTATTTTGAAGGTTTGTTGAATGTGTCTGATGACAGAGTGGCAGATATAGGGTGTTTTGGTCGAGGTGGTGTGCAAAGTGAGAGGGTTAGGGAAAATGATTTGGTAAACAGAGAAGAGGTAGTAAAAGCTTTGCGGAAGATGAAAGCCGGCAAGGCAGCAGGTTTGGATGGTATTGCAGTGGAATTTATTAAAAAAGGGGGTGACTGTATTGTTGACTGGTTGGTAAGGTTATTTAATGTATGTATGACTCATGGTGAGGTGCCTGAGGATTGGCGGAATGCGTGCATAGTGCCATTGTACAAAGGCAAAGGGGATAAGAGTGAGTGCTCAAATTACAGAGGTATAAGTTTGTTGAGTATTCCTGGTAAATTATATGGGAGGGTATTGATTGAGAGGGTGAAGGCATGTACAGAGCATCAGATTGGGGAAGAGCAGTGCGGTTTCAGAAGTGGTAGAGGATGTGTGGATCAGGTGTTTGCTTTGAAGAATGTATGTGAGAAATACTTAGAAAAGCAAATGGATTTGTATGTAGCATTTATGGATCTGGAGAAGGCATATGATAGAGTTGATAGAGATGCTCTGTGGAAGGTATTAAGAATATATGGTGTGGGAGGCAAGTTGTTAGAAGCAGTGAAAAGTTTTTATCGAGGATGTAAGGCATGTGTACGTGTAGGATATATATATATATATATATATATATATATATATATATATATATATATATATATATATATATATATATATATATATATATATAATGTATAGCGTCTCAGCTAACAAGAAAAGAGTGAAGCAATTACCAGCAAGTTCCAAGTGAAGTAGCATGTGGGGCAAGACACACTGGAGTAATCAGTGTTGTATGTCTCAGTTCAGCGTGGGTCACGACCGGTGAGGGCAGTAGAGAGAGTGATAAGGGCAGAGGAACACAGATACATCAGGCGTAGTACAGGTGTGTGTGTGTGTCCTCACGGCCGCCAGATGCCTTGGACCAGGAAGGCGTTACATGGCCGCCTGCTTCAGCAGCAACAGGGTCAGCCCTCGGTGAGAACGTACGGCAAGGACATGGCAATGGTTTTCCCCAGTGATGGAACACCCCGTAATGACTGTGTACTGACTGGCGCTGGCGCAAGGTCCTTCCCTCACCTCTCACCAGCTCACCCACAGACAGGGCTTCCCCTCTCGCCCCCCTTCATCTCCCGTTCTTTCAGCCCATAGCCCCCCCCCACCCCCACCCCCTCTCTCTCTCTCTCTCTCTCTCTCTCTCTCTCTCTCTCTCTCTCTCTCTCTCTCTCTCTCTCTCTCTCTCTCTCTCTCAACCACTCCCCTCGCTCCTCGTGCACTCCCCTCTCATCATCCGTAAAGAGATTAACTCTCTCTCTCTCTCTCTCTCTCTCTCTCTCTCTCTCTCTCTCTCTCTCTCTCTCTCTCTCTCTCTCTCTCTCTCCCCCTTTGCACTTATGCACCACCTCACTCCTTATACTACCCCCGTGATCTTTGTCACTCCTGTCTTGTCTCATTGCCAGCCTTCCTCCCGCCACCCCCCATTCGTTCTCTCTCTCTCTCTCTCTCTCTCTCTCTCTCTCTCTCTCTCTCTCTCTCTCTCTCTCTCTCTCTCTCTCTCTCTCTCTCTCTCTCTCTCTGTTCGTCTGAGCATTTTTTCCCAGCCCAGTTGGTAACCATTTCCCGCCACACTCACCGTCATCAGTCAGTGCAACTTCAGAGCAGAGGGACACCACTGAAACGACAACTTTTGTGATACTGACTCAGTGCTTATAATATCTTCAGGCGGAGCGATGATGCGTTCAAGACTGCTCTAATTGACGTGGCAACGCGGGTGTGGGATGGAGGAGGGAGACACCATGTGGGTCGTCATACCGAGGGGGAGTTTATGCAGGGCTGGAGAGTTGGGGGGGGGGGGGGACGTGCGTCACCCTCCACCACCGCCGCCCGGCCTGGGTCTTTGCAGCGAGGGCGGGTTGTGTTGGTCAGGGGAAGGGGCCACTGGTGGCAGGACAAGCCACCCACGCATGTTTCACATGCTTGTACGATGCTCTCATTCTATACGGCTTCTCAGCGTGGTTCCCCATCGTAGCAAAAGAACATTTGAAGTCCTTTGGTTGGGGTTGGGTTGGCTTTGGACTCGGTCAGGATTAGATGAACGTAAAAAAGAAAAAAAGTTTGATATTTAAGAAGCGTTAGATCCTGCTTGCATGTGTGTGTGTGTGTGTGTGTGTGTGTGTGTGTGTGTGTGTGTGTGTGGTGGCGGGAGTGGGTGGACATTAGTGGGGCAGTTACTGGCCTGTGATGAGGGGTTCAGGTCGCGGCAAAGCCTGGTCCGCGGCGTGCGACGTGGGCGCCATGATCGTCCTGTGCCATAGTGCACCAGGCTACCACCACCACCTCCACCTCCCCTGAGCCTCCAGATGATCTCCGCGATAACCTGATCGCCGGCCAGATACCCTGCTTCGGAGGCTGTGGTTACACCCAGCTTCCAACCCTCCGCTTGCGCCGCCCCCCCAGCTCCGCTCCGGTGCGGGCTTTGATCGCCTCATTTGTTCCTGGATATACAGAGATAACACGTCTCATCCGATCGTAAAGAACAGTCGAGGGAGGGAATGAACGTCGTGTACCCCGGGATGTAAAGAGGATTTATGATGGCGTGAAACAGGCTTTCGCGGATGATTTCGTTAGCTTATGTGATTCGTAAATTATGGACTTGGTCAAGTCTGAGGCTCTGGTGACAGCGTATCTTATGCTCTGGAATTTGGTTGCTCGTTCTATGGTGTTGTAGGTACGTTAATCCTGCAGAAATTCGTTTTTCATGAAGCTCTCGGTTCACGATTGAGAATTTTGTGAATTGGGTCAATTTGATTGCGACCCACTTAGGTTGGAACTTAGTTTGTTTACCATCGTTTATGCTGGTGTATGTCTGTCTGTCTGCGTGTCTGTACGTGTGTGGAGGGTGATCGTATGTGATGTTAATTACTATCGCACTCTACAAACACTACATTACAGGCGGTGAGTTGTACACTCTTGGGGTTCTACCCTTTGAACTTTCTTTTACAAACCACAGAACATTTTAAACCTCAGTGTGCTGTCTGCTTTTAGTCTCATTACTTAGGATATACCATGTTTCCACACCTCTCATACTGTATATGTACCTGTTCACATATTGTCTAACTTTTTCTCTTTAATGCGTGGTGCCGTCGTATGTGTGGTTGCTGTATCGTCGTATCCGTCAAGGAACAGTTGCAGGTCAACCCTGTCGACTTGACTTACAAGCTTGAAAGTTGTGATTCGCCATATCGGGTAGATTTACAACCTCCATACTGTTCCCTGTAACCTCGGTCTCGTATTTCAGGCACTGTGAGTGCCGGCTTCCTCT
>NC_092242.1:12718498-12795998 GCF_036320965.1 Panulirus ornatus | reverse complement strand
TGTTCCTTGTTACCTCAACATTGGTCAAGTCTAGTTTTGTATATATATATATATATATATATATATATATATATATATATATATATATATATATATATATATTCTTCTGTTCTGTGGACTCTGTATGGGTCCTGTACAGCTTTCCAAAAGTGGGAACATGGGAGAGATACATGAATATCATTTTCCTCAAGGCTCAGTGTGCACGGAGCTACACCGCGAGTGAAAAGTCACGTTTGGCGAGGACGAATCACTGATAATAAGATCTCGTCTAAGAATTTTTCACTCCAACGGAGTCCATCATTTCTCAGCTCCTGGGAATAGCGCAGACTTAGACCTCAAAGAGCTCGTGGAATAAGCTCCTTGCAAACACTGCCTATCCCCTCATGCCGTACACATGAATCAGCTGTTACTAGCTACACCATCGTCTCATAACACAATGCCATCCGTTTACCAGTGACATCCTCTCATCACCCGCCATAGAACCAAACCTACGCTGTCCTTTTTCTTACGTCGTCCACCTCATTCCACCAACACTCTCCCGCCTAATCCCTAACCCACTGCCTCCCACACCCCCCACGTCTTTAAAATCCCCCTACCAGCCTGGCCTCGCCCCCTCGGGTAACAATCAATACAACGGCTCAATAAACAAGTTGTCTTATTCAATGCCGTATCGCCAGATGCCGATTGGACCTTTAAAATTTCGCTGTGCAGCTGTCGATAAATTACAGCTTAATAAAAACAGGACAATTCAGCGGTGAACGAGGCACGCGAACGTCTTTTTTTTCATGTCTATAAATAAAACAAAATCACTGATAAACTGACGTAATTTGCGCCATTTAACTGCATTCAACGCTGAGAGTGGGTGGGTGGGTGGGTGGGTGGAAGACCTTTATCGATCGCCGCTGACGAACTATCCACCCGCGTACCCACGCTGCGAGTCACTCAATGACGACGAGGATCGAGTCCATTTAACTGCTACCCCCGACCCAAGGGCTACGCAGACACTTGTTATTCCCAGGATGAACAATGGGCGCAACTGTCCTATTTCGGGTGAAACGGGGGAAAATGCATCGTCCACAGATGTCAAGTTTATATGCGATAGTTTCAGCTTTAAACAAGTTACTGCTAACCTTGAACCAGCGGAAACTACATATATATATATATATATATATATATATATATATATATATATATATATATATATATATATATATATACAACACTTAAGGTATTTGTGTTATGTGTGGTTATGCATGCAAAACAGTGTATATATGCACAAAATATGGCTAACGTGTTAACAGACCATCCACTGTCGTCAAATCCATGGGCTGGGAACTCGAAGCTGGGGTTGGAAGGCAAGGCAAGGTATTCAGATCCTCGTACAAACATCAAACATGTCCAGACACCTACGCAGATACGGTATCCCTGGCGTGACTCACAGCTGCCCTGTGTATGGTTCCCATTGCTGGCTTCATTAACTGCTCACTTAAAGAACTAGCCACATTTGGCTGGCTTGAATACGCAGGACACTCCGGGAGTCCGCGAGCAACGCGTCCTCACCGTCACACCTACTGAATCACACTGACGTAAACATTAACTTTAGCAACAACTGACTGTCAAGGAAGCGAAACTGTAGCGCCGACGGCTAAGTAAAAACCGCCATCTGTTGGTGGTCGACTTGATACCATAGAAAATGGAAAACATGCCATTGAAGGAAAAAAAAATCATACCTAAGGTGTTACTATAATAACCAACTTATTTTTTTTTTGCGTGGGGCAAGTGACGTTAGTAGATGGGGATAATTATTTCCTCAAAATACAAGAGCTATATCTATATGACGACGATTACACAACATATATTTCACTATTCTACGATGATAATTTCTGTTGAACAAAGAACTCACAGAGAAGGTTCGGAGGGCGGTAACAAGGACGGTAAAAAGATACAAGACAGCTGGATCGTTGTGAAACGTTAGGAACCACAATTTTGACCACCATGGAAGAGTGACGAGTAAGGAGTGACTTGGCCACAACTTTTAAAGTCTTTAAACAGGTCTGGCGACACCAAAAACGAACATGCATAAAATCAACCTATAAACGTTAAAAAAAAAAAGCAAAGATGTTTTTCTGGACGTTTTTTAAAAGAATAGATGAACTGAATATACCGAATAAGAAATAACGAACACAATATATATATATATATATATATATATATATATATATATATATATATATATATATATATATATATATATATATATATTTTCCCTGGGGTTAGGGGAGAAAGAATACTTCCCACGTATTCCCTGCGTGTAGTAGAAGGCGACTAAAAGGGGAGGGAGCGGGTGGCTGGAAATCCTCCCCTCTCGTTTTTTTTTTGTTTTTTTTTTAATTTTCCAAAAGAAGGAACAGAGAAGGGGACCAGGTGAGGATATTCCCTCTAAGGCCCAGTCCTCTGTTCTTAACGCTACCTCGCTAATGCGGGAAATGGCGAATAGTATGAAAAGAAAATATATATATATATATATATATATATATATATATATATATATATATATATATATATATATATATATATATATATATGAAGGACGCATTCACAGAAATTTCTCTAAAAAAGAAGTACAGTTGGCTAATCCTTCGGTCGTTAACTTCCCTAATCTAAATTAAGTTTTAATTTTCCAAACAAACTTTCGCTGCAAATGGAATGCTAATTTCCAACTGCTCCGGGTGTACTTTAACCTCACAGCACATTGTGTGTGTATATATATATATATATATATATATATATATATATATATATATATATATATATATATATATATATATCATACCTTACAGAACAGACGATTACAGGAAGATGTGTGTGATAGAGAGCATATCCCACCTGGTGAAAAATACAATAATTGTCGCCATAAAAGAAGAGAAATTGCCTTAGTGGAGCGCTAAATGTAGCACGAGTGGGTTTTACACTGCTCGCCCCCGTAAGAACGACACTATTCAGGCATAAATGATAGTACCTTTCTGTACGAAGCTTAACTCTCTCTCTCTCTCTCTCTCTCTCTCTCTCTCTCTCTCTCTCTCTCTCTCTATATATATATATATATATATATATATATATATATATATATATATATATATATATATATATCACATTGTAAGAGTAGCATCCTGGCATTCAATCAGAATTGTTATTTGCGATATTTCCATCACCGGAAACAATTTCAGGAACAAAAAACGGAGTAAAGACACCCACAAATGTATTTGGGTTTTTTTTTTTCACTTTTGCCTGTGGGACGTCCACAGTAAATTATGGTTTAATTTAGTCTTTTAAATGTTCGCAGTAAATAAGGGGCTTGACTATACCCTTGCCCACAAAAGCTCCCGTGGGGGTGTGTGAACATCCCCTTTTGTATGTGCGTGTCTGTGCGTATGTGCGTGTGTGAAATATCAAATCGCCAAATTTGCTGGCGCAAACGTTTCACCTTCCTTGCTATCTCAAGAAGCTATAATTTTCGTTGTGTGTTTATTACAGGGCCATGTGCAAAACAGTTACCATCTCCATCGCTTGAATGAAGCTCACACACTACGTAGCTCCGGCGGGTTATGTAACAAAGTCATGGCTCTGTGTCCTGTGGCGGTGTTCAGCAGAGAATTAACCAGATGGGTGAATACACACACACACACAGGTCTGAGCCTCTGAGGGAATATCCTCACTTGGCCCCCTTCTCTGTTCCTTCTTTTGGAAAAATAAAAACGAGAGGGGAGGATTTCCAGCCCCCAGCTCCCTCCCCTTTTAGTCGCCTTCTACGACACGCAGGGAATACGTGGGAAGTATTCTTTCTCCCCTATCCCCAGGGATATATATATATATATATATATATATATATATATATATATATATATATATATATATATATATATGCCAAAAAACTGTGCCTTGTTTGATGTATAACGGGAGCGGACTATGGCAACATCATCTTTAACTAGTTACTGCTGCTTTGGAATCCAACAACATGCACTCATGTCCATGCAGCCCGGCGTACACATCCAGCGGTCTGGCATTCGTTTCTATGAATTTCAGTATCAATTGCCCAGGGATGTACAGTGCCATGAAAGTTTGTGTGGGAGTGCAGCAGACTTCAATATACACGTCCAGGGATCCTAGTGTGTGTGTATATATATATATATATATATATATATATATATATATATATATATATATATATATATATATATATCCAAGCGTTACAGTATCAGGTCCAGCCGTACTGTATGTACGTATGTATGTAAAGCATTACTAATTGTAATCACTGTTTGTGTGTTACTGGGTGAGAGTTATTTTTTTCACACACGTGTGGCCCCCGTCTCTTGTATTCATGAACATGTTTTAACCTTACGTAACTACTCCACCCACCCCCTCATCCTAAGTCAGGTATGTATGTACGTATGTATGTATGTAAGTACGTATGTATGCATGTATGTACGTATGTATGTATGTATGTATGTATGTATGTATGTATGTATGTATGTATGTACGTATGTATGCATGTACGTATGTATGCATGTATGTATGTATGTATGTATGTATGTATGTATGTATGTATGTATGTATGTATGTAAGAATAAACACAACTGTGACTCTGGTAATCTGCAAAGAGGTTCTAACGCTTGTGGCTTTTCAGAACATAACGGCTATGCTCTCAAATTTGAACCTGGTAGTTCTGGCGGTAGTTTTTCCGTAACTCACCTTTACGTTTCCCTTACATAAGGCTTTTAATAGCCTATGAGCCGAAAAACTCGGGACTTTAATGCACCTTACTTTTACAGGGGGGGCTATTTGGTGTCAATGGGCTGAACCAGGGGTTATGAAGCGGTCAGTGGTAACCACGGGAAGGCTGTGAATTGGGTGGGGGGGACTCTGGTTACGGTGAAGTATACTTGACACCTAGGGAAAGGTTGTGAGCTAATGAGGCCGATCTCCGTCAGCTCCTAGCGACACCTCGCTGAAGGGGGAAACGGCGAAGTATGATTTATATATATATATATATATATATATATATATATATATATATATATATATATATATATATATATATATCAATGAATCATTGCATAAAACGACTACTGCTGAAGGATACAGTTCGTCCTTATCCACATATACCCTCACGTTCTGATTGGCTTCAGTACGGGGACGCTCTGCCAAGGCTGAGGTGATGGGGAATGGCATTTGCATCTGTTCACAGTGCGGGGAGGGAGACTACTCGTTACAAAGACCGGTCCTGCGAGAGATCAAGCGAGCGCTCAATAACAAACCAAGCTGAGGTGATCAAGCGAGGGCTCAAAACAAACCAAGTTAAGCGAGGGCTCAAAACAAACCAAGTTAAGCTACAGAAGCAGCTATCTTAAAGAGTCGTCGAAGGCTCCGGTCACGGATAAAAGTCTTTTGCCGAATGCCAGGCTTTAAATAAGGAGGGCTGAAGACAGATACCGAAGTAAAGAGAGACAAGAAAAAATAATTTAAGAACGACAGAGTAACTGGGAAAACTTTATGTCCCCTAGCAAGAGCGTAGTGTAAAGAAATCTTCATTCAGGATTCACTACATCCCGCGTTATAGACACCAGGTGTTGAGGTTAGATTTATCAAAGATATTACACAAAAAAACTTCAACAGTTTTCATTTACCGTTCCAGCAGCCAAAACAGCGTCCACTTCACGAAAACATACGCCCGGGGTCTCCAGCGAGGAAATATAGTTCTAACATTAAATGTAAAAACTTTATGGCATTGTAGCGGGAGTATTTTTCTCGGAAACAAAATACTGAACCACCATTAAGGAACGTTACTTGTAATACGAGGCTGGAAACGGTCGAGAAATTCGGCCGCCACATACACGACGACAACCTCATCCTGAGGCTTCCTCCTCCTCCTCCCACTCACTCATGCACTGGACACATGCATGAATGAAATATCCTCACCCGAAGAGGCCTGCAACTTCACCAGAGGCTGTCACCCAGTCCGGTGCATCCTCACCTGCATGGTATGGGTGGGAGACACAAAGAGGCCGAGGCAGAGACCAGAGGGCTGCGTCCGGGGGACGGTCGGGGGAGTGAAGGGTTGTGGATGACAGAGCGTGGACTATAAGGGAGGGACGGAGGAGGGAGGGAGAGAGAAAGACGGGCGGGTGAAGAGAGGGTTAAGACTCGGTGGGCTCAAAAGAGTGCAAGAGTTAGAACCTGGTGGGGGTCAAACGCTACGACCGCTCGTGTGGTTTGGTGTAGTGGAGTGGGAATGGTGGAGTCCCATCTACTAAACCTGACGTGGGGCAGGTTGGCCCACACGTCAGGACACAAGCCTGGTGTGGTGCAAGCTGACCCTCACGTCAGGACACAACCCTAGTGTAGTCCAGGCAGGCCCACACGTCAGGACACAACCCTGGCGTGGTGCAGGCTGCCCCATACTCAGGGCACAACCCTAGTGTGGTGCAGGTTGGCCCACACGTCAGGACACCACCCTGGAGTGGTGCAGGCTGGCCCACACGTCAGGACACAACCCTGGCGTGGTCCAGGTAGGCCTACGCGTCAGGACACAACCCTCACAACCCTGGTGTGGTCCAGACTGGCCTACACGTAAGGACACAAGCCTCGTGTGGTGCAAGCTGACCCACACGTCAGGACACAAGCCTGGTGTGGTCCAAGCTGACCCACACGTCAGGACACAAGCCTGGTGTGGTGCAGGCTGGCCCACACGTCAGGACACAAGCCTGGCGTGGTGCAGGCTGGCCAACACGTCAGGACACAACCCTGGCGTGGTCCAGGAGACTAGGACACCTGGGCAGAGCTGGACCCACTGACTTCCACGTCAGCGGGTGTGACGCCCCCGATTCCCTCGCGTGGGATCACCTGAAACCCGTCGATTCCAGTGACGTGACTCCTGGATGGAGGCAACGGTGGTGGTTCTGGGGGTCACCAGCGGTGGTGGTGGGGCGGAGGAAAGAAGGGCAGGAGGAAAGCGCGGGTGTTGCTAGGAGGGGAGTAGAGTGGCTGACTAGCTTGATACGTGCCATTACCTGCACGCTGCCATATGTCCCCTCCAACATGCAACCTTGTGCTCCCTCCAGCATGCTACCCATGTTCCCTCTACCACGCTACCATATGTTCCCTCCAGCATGCTATCCTGTGTTCCATCCACCATGTTACCCTGTGCTTCCTCCATCATGTTACCCTGTGCTTCCTCCACCATGTTACCCTATGCTTCCTCCATCATGTTACCCTGTACTTCCTCCACCATGTTACCCTGTGCTTCCTCCACCATGTTACCCTGTGCTTCCTCCACCATGTTATCCTGTACTTCCTCCACCATGTTACCCTGTACTTCCTCCACCATGTTACCCTGTGTTCCATCCACCATGTTACCCTGTGCTTCCTCCATCATGTTACCCTGTGCTTCCTCCATCATGTTACCCTGTGCTTCCTCCACCATGTTACCCTGTGCTTCCTCCATCATGTTACCCTGTGCTTCCTCCATCATGTTACCCTGTGCTTCCTCCACCATGTTACCCTGTGCTTCCTCCATCATGTTACCCTGTGCTTCCTCCACCATGTTACCCTGTGCTTCCTCCATCATGTTACCCTGTGCTTCCTCCACCATGTTACCCTGTGCTTCCTCCACCATGTTACCCTGTGCTTCCTCCACCATGTTACCCTGTGCTTCCTCCATCATGTTACCCTGTGCTTCCTCCACCATGTTACCCTGTGCTTCCTCCACCATGTTACCCTGTGCTTCCTCCACCATGTTACCCTGTGCTTCCTCCATCATGTTACCCTGTGCTTCCTCCACCATGTTACCCTGTGCTTCCTCCACCATGTTACCCTGTGCTTCCTCCACCATGTTACCCTGTGCTTCCTCCATCATGTTACCCTGTGCTTCCTCCACCATGTTACCCTGTGCTTCCTCCATCATGTTACCCTGTGCTTCCTCCACCATGTTACCCTGTGCTTCCTCCACCATGTTACCCTGTGCTTCCTCCACCATGTTACCCTGTGCTTCCTCCATCATGTTACCCTGTGCTTCCTCCACCATGTTACCCTGTGCTTCCTCCACCATGTTACCCTGTGCTTCCTCCACCATGTTACCCTGTGCTTCCTCCACCATGTTACCCTGTGCTTCCTCCACCATGTTACCCTGTGCTTCCTCCATCATGTTACCCTGTGCTTCCTTCATCATGTTACCCTGTGCTTCCTCCACCATGTTACCCTGTGCTTCCTCCATCATGTTACCCTGTGCTTCCTCCACCATGTTACCCTGTGCTTCCTCCACCATGTTACCCTGTGCTTCCTCCACCATGTTACCCTGTGCTTCCTCCATCATGTTACCCTGTGCTTCCTCCACCATGTTACCCTGTGCTTCCTCCATCATGTTACCCTGTGCTTCCTCCACCATGTTACCCTGTGCTTCCTCCACCATGTTACCCTGTGCTTCCTCCACCATGTTACCCTGTGCTTCCTCCATCTCGTTATCCATGCTGTCCTTTGTTCTCTACAGCAATGTATCCTGTGTACCCTTCCAATACATCTCTCACACTGCTAACACTAATACTGTCGCAGGTTCATCCGACACAAGGTCATACTAACGCACCACATCACTAACACTTCAACTCGTGGCCATACTAACACACTCAACACACTCCGACCCTTTTGTAACGGCCACAAAAATACACACACCCGTACAAGCACCCTTTAGCGTGCTCGTACGAACGCACTCATTCCTTCACTATGGCTACCCCCTCAGACTAAAACCCTCCCCGTGCTGTCATCTGATCACACACTAACACTGAAGCCTCACATTATCTCTCAAATTCCTCCACTTGTCTGACACACTCTTGATATTTACCCAATACTCACACAAACACTCAACCGTACACTCCCACATACAAACACCAGTTCCCATTAATCTACACCCATACACCATCCCACACACTTACACAATCTAAGACATAGAACACACACACACACACACACACACACACACACACACACACACACACATACACACACACACACATACACACAAACACACACACACACACACACACACACAAACACACACACATCTCGACAACAACACTTGGCAACCATTTCCCCCACACTAACCCCCAGCAGTAGTTCCCTCCCCACACCCTCACCTGGCTCGCTCCCACATCGTCCAGCCGGCCGGATCAGATATCAACAGAACCTGGGCACAGATTAGCTCACTAGCGCCCCCCATCCTCCTCCACCCAACTCACCTTCGCCCTCACTTCACAACCCGATTCACTTTCGCCTTCATCCCCTAACTCATCCTTACGTAATTCACTGCCGCCTAACTCATCTTCACCTAATTCAGTTTCAACCTTCCCCTTCATTCACTTTCACCTAATTCACCAACGCCTCAATTCACCTTCACCTACTTCTCCTCGACCCCAACTTTATCCGGTTTAAACACCTGAAGTAAAAAGAAAAAAGTAAAAAAAAAAAAATCTTTTCATTTGAGCAGTCATGCAAATTCTAAAACACACATTCAGACGTTGCTTACGTGAAAACATGAATGTCGCGAGCAATGGTCGGTGAAGGGGCTGCTGGTGTACACAACAGTGATTCATGCGTTCACAGCCCCTCCCCTCCCTGCTTAATGGGTGTCTGTAACAAGGTACTTTCCGCATAATCAAGAATGGCTAATAGGTTGTACGAGCATGGGAGTACATGGGAAGGACAGCTAACACGGCACCTGATGGTTTACGACGAGGTCATCTGCTGGAGGAGAGTACATGGAGGGGGAAATTCAGAGAACGGAAGACCTGATGGGCTATATGACAAGGGTTATCTACTGACGTACTCGGGGTAGAAACAGAACAGCATAGCAGAAGACACACCACGGAGCACTGCAGCGATGGATATAATCAAGTGTTTGTACACGTTAGTTACGGGTCTGGTCGGAGGGCAGGCTATAATACTTGGAGTCTTGATGTGACGGTGGTGAGCGGATAAAACAACGCAATGAGTTAAGAACAAAAAAAACAACGAAGTGTGAACGTAAAAAGTTGGTTTCAAGATCAAAAGGATAAAAAAACCTTCACAATAAATGCAAGATTGAGAATACGAGTGATGTGAAGTGCCGGTTTTATCGTCAGAGTAACGTAACAATAATGAGAGAGAGAGAGAGAGAGAGAGAGAGAGAGAGAGAGAGAGAGAGAGAGAGAGAGAGAGAGAGAGAGAGAGAGCCATATTGTGCCCCCTGGTGTGAGGTGGTAATGATGGGGAACACGGCAACTAGTGGAGGTGGAGGGGGTAAGGCTTCCCTTCACCTCCTCAACTCTACCTGGTCAGTCTTTTTACAAACACACACACACTCTCTCTCTCTCTCTCTCTCTCTCTCTCTCTCTCTCTCTCTCTCTCTCTCTCTCTCTCAGATAGTTGTGATGTGAGAGGATACATGTTGCGTGAGCATTGGGCTGTGGTCTGAGAGTATCCATGCCTGTCTAAGCTTCAGCTGTGATCTGAGAGGATCCATGCCTGTCTGAGCTTCAGCTGTGATCTGAGAGGATCCATGCCTGTCTGAGCTTCAGCTGTGATCTGAGAGGATCCATGCCTGTCTGAGCTTCAGCTGTGATCTGAGAGTAACCATTTTTGTCTGAGCTTCAGCTGAGATCTGAGGGGATCCATGCCTGTCTGAGCTTCAGCTGTGATCTGAGAGGATCCATGCCTGTCTGAGCTTCAGCTGTGATCTGAGAGTAACCATTTTTGTCCGAGCTTCAGCTGAGATCTGAGGGGATCCATGCCTGTCTGAGCTTCAGCTTGGGATCTGAGGAGATCCATGCCTGTCTGAGCTTCAGCTTGGGATCTGAGAGGATCCATGCCTGTCTGAGCTTCAGCTTGGGATCTGAGAGGATCCATGCCTGTCTGAGCATCAGCTTGAGATCTGAGAACGGCGTTCGTTATGGCGACGTGACATAAGAAGACATAAAACCTTTATAGTGAAAAAAAAAAATGTATATACATACGATCCACAGCATTATCCCTTCCGGCTGGTTCTGGTTCTGCGCTGGACACCAGCCAACCCGTCACCCAGTCCAAAGGGCTTCCCATTCTACGTACACCATCTCTGGCCCTTTACTCCTCCTGGGGTGGTTGTCTGCCAAGACGCTCTTCCTCGTCCGCTTCCGTCTGAGGTGTGGACGCTGGAAACTACGACAAGCTAGTGGGGGGTTGTCCCACTCGCATTTGCGACTGCGTCATCAAGACTACGTCAGGTTCAAACACCTTGAAGACTAAGACGACACCCTCCCCCCCAACCTCTCTAAGTGTGATGACCTACAAAACACTTGAGACGAAATGATATCATTGTGCTCGAGGTGTTACAAAAGTGTCGTGCTGGAGGTCTGAAGAAGTCGTCGTACTTCAAACGTCAAGTTGTCGTACTTAAGAGGCGAAGGCATCGTCTTCAGAAAGTCTTGAGAAAGACTTCTAAAAGATCTCACACGTAAGAAAAACACACACACACTCAGACACACACACACACACACACACACACACACAGACACACGCACACACGACACACACAGACACACACACACAGACACACGCACACACACACAGACACACACACACACACACACACACACACACACACACACACACACACACTTTAACTTGCAAAAACATTCATTTCTACATTTGGCGGCAAGATGAAATTTCAGTTCCAGGGGACCAACTTGGCGGGAACACGACCCACCCCGCCTGGCCTGGACGACATCACCCGGGGGCGGGAGGGGGAACGAGCCCACTTGCACGATCCTGGGGTGGCCGTTCGTGCATGTTGCGGGGAAGGTAAAGCGAGCGGCGTAATTTGCTGAACGACAATTGTGAACACGTGAGGACGTCCCCCGTAATACGGCGCATGCTGATTATGGCTGCCAAGTGGGAGGACACATGATGCAGCGGACCACGCCAGGAAATGGAAACAAGGGAAGAGATCCGAGCGTACATATATATATATATATATATATATATATATATATATATATATATATATATATATATATATATATTTCTTTCGTGCTATTCGCCATTTCCCGCGATAGCGAGGTAGCGTTAAGAACAGAGGACTGGGCCTTCGAGGGAATATCCTCACCTGGCCCCCTTCTCTGTTCCTTCTTTTGGAAAATTGAAAAAAACGAGAGGGGAGGATTTCCAGCCACCCGCTCCCTCCCCTTTTAGTCGCCTTCTACGACACGCAGGGAATACGTGGGAAGTATTCTTTCTCCCCCATCCCTAGGGATATATATATATATATATATATATATATATATATATATATATATATATATATATATATATATATATATATATAAGTGTGAGCTGAAGTGAGAATATGATGGAAAATGAGAAGGATGAAGAAGGGACAAACAAGAGAAATTAGAGGGAAAATGAGGAAGGTGAATAGGGGAAAAAACAAGAGATGAGAGGGGAAAATGATGAGGGTGAAGAAGGGACAAACAAAAGAAATTAGAGGGAAAATGAGGAAGGTGAATAGGGGACAAACAAAAGAAATTAGAGGGAAAATGAGGAGGGTGAAGAGGGGAAAAACAAGAGAGATGAGAGGGGAAAATGAGGAGGGTGAAGCGGGGACAAACTAAAGAAATTAGAGGGAAAATGAGGAGGGTTAAGAGGGGAAAACAAGAGATTAGAGGGGAAAATGAGGAGGGTAAAGAGTGGACAAACAAAAGAAATTAGAGGGAAAATGAGGAGGGTGAAGAGGGGACAAACAAGAGAGTTCAGAGGGACTATGAGGAGGGTGAAGATGGGATCAAACGAGAGAGATCAGAGGGGACACGACATAAGCATCAAGGGGATAAAAAAATGAGTTAATTGACTAAGAGGAATTTACGATGAGCCACACAGAACCCGGGTGCATCCGTGACGTACCTTCCACACAAGACACCCCAGTACTGCCACACTTACAGCTCGTGTGGGTCTGGCCAAGCTGCGCCTCTGAGACTCGAGATGAAAAACAGAAATTCACACACAAACAGCGATCGCAAAGAGTGACCAAGAACACTGACATGGCCTGCTACGGTCACACAACGGACAGGCGGAGGGGGGGAAGAGAATGATGTAATCCCCCATATCCAACATGTGTCGTGGTGGTGGTGAGGAGGAGTTCGAACCACGGGTCCCGTCCCGAAATGGAAATGAAAGCGGTGGACGATGGATCAAGCAAGCACCAACCCACCTACGCATCCTCTCTCTCTCTCTCTCTCTCTCTCTCTCTCTCTCTCTCTCTCTCTCTCTCTCTCTCTCTCTCCCACCCCAACCCAAGAGGGGCGGGAATTCTTACTTTCGCTCTCACATCACCCCAGATTTCCACAGGGACCTCTCACTGTCTGGCTCGACATCTAAGAGAACACAGCTGTTGAGGAGATAAACATTCGCGACTTTACTTCCACAGATGCGCACCTGGGGAACGCTGCCTTACTCTTCCAATACCATAATATATATATATATATATATATATATATATATATATATATATATATATATATATATATATATATATATATATATATAGTGTTTTAGATACCTGGGCGTGGATCTGACAGCGGATAGAACCATGGAAGCGGAAGCGGATCATAGGGTGGGGGAGGGGGCGAAAATCCTGGGAGCCTTGAAGAATGTGTGGAAGTCGAGAACATTATCTCGGAAAGCAAAAATGGGTATGTTTGAAGGAATAGTGGTTCCAACAATGTTGTATGGTTGCGAGGCGTGGGCTATGGATAGAGTGGTGCGCAGGAGGGTGGATGTGCTGGAAATGAGATGTTTGAGGACAATGTGTGGTGAGAGGTGGTTTGATCGAGTAAGTAACGTAAGGGTAAGAGAGATGTGTGGAAATAAAAAGAGCGTGGTTGAGAGAGCAGAAGAGGGTGTTTTGAAATGGTTTGGGCACATGGAGAGAATGAGTGAGGAAAGATTGACCAAGAGTATATATGTGTCGGAGGTGGAGGGAACGAGGAGAAGTGGGAGACCAAATTGGAGGTAGAAAGATGGAGTGAAAAGATTTTGTGTGATCGGGGCCTGAACATGCAGGAGGGTGAAAGGAGGGCAAGGAATAGAGTGAATTGGATCGATGTGGTATACCGGGGTTGACGTGCTGTCAGTGGATTGAATCAGGGCATGTGAAGCGTCTGGGGTAAACCATGGAAAGCTGTGTAGATATGTATATTTGCGTGTGTGGACGTGTATGTATATACATGTGTATGGGGGTGGGTTGGGCCATTTCTTTCGTCTGTTTCCTTGCGCTACCTCGCAAACGCGGGAGACAGCGACAAAGCAAAAAAAAAAAAAAAAATATATGTATATATATATATATATATATATATATATATATATATATATATATATATATATATATATATATATATATATACATATATTACACAAACTTATGGGTGTTACCGGAGTCCGCCTGCTCGATGTTACACCGAGAGTGAAAAGTCAAAAGAACCTCTCACTCCAAACGAGTCTACATTTCCCTGTACGTTCCTCACCTCTACCCTCCCAGTCGCTGCTGGTTCTCAGAAGGAAGTTATGGACTTACGTAAAAAAAATTCCTGAATAAATGGACAATAACACTGTCGGTAAAAATTCCTTACACACCCACACACACAATGTACGGGATGGACGCATCAAACAGACGGATGGATCAGGTCTTAGGACAGCCCTCCAGGGACCTAACATTAACTACGTATCCCGCAGGATACCTACAAACATTACCTGGGGTTCGTCCATAACCCCGAAAAAGAAGTCTGGCAGATGATCTACACTCACGTGTGAGCACCTTGCTAACTGGTCCTGCACACTGTTGTGGGCTGCTATGCGCGTATCTTTTCCTAAGGAAGGTCAGGCAAGTGTGGGTGGGTGGGGCTGGGAAGACACATGCGGGACGAACGAGTATTTTTCCCTTTAATGGACTCCACGACCCTCGCGTGACGTTGCCAATATCCTCTGGCTGTACAGCCAACTGGGGTCCTCACAATTTTCCTCCCGATCTCCCGCTTTTCAAAAGACACATATTTTTGTATTCATTTTAGCTCTCTCTCTCTCTCATCCCCAAGAGGCATCGTATCGGCTTCCTCTGCAGATGGGGGCCCCTAAAACTCTTTACAATAATAAACTTATATGTATTAGCAAACCCCTGCTTCATCTTCGTTCTTACGTATGTACCTTTTTGCTTAACCCAATAAATCTATGCTATACGGCAAGAATTCTTGCACTAACAGTATCGTCTGCTTAAACATATCTGGAATGGATAATATTCAGGTCTAGAGAAACTCAAGTGGTTTGATCTATGATATAGAGTTCTCGGAAAGCTGTCAAATAATCGTAAAATCAACTAGAATAAAAGAGCAACAATCATCACTTGCTTCTGAGAATCGCATGACGACGACCCACTCTCAGCAGGGTGGCGGTGGTGGGTGGGGAGGGCGGGTTCTGCGAACCGTCAAAATGAGGGAGACAGAACCAATTACGTTACCTTTTAAAGTGCATATATTCCCCAGAACTAAGATATTGTTTCGGCCAACACTGACTTTAAAAGCGGACGACAGCATCAATATGAATCTAGCCTCCGTCTGCCATCAAGCGGAGGTAAAGACGACGAACCAGCCACTATCGCTTCGAGGCACAAACACGGTGAGCCACGTTAGCTATCACTGGTTCTAACATCTCTCTGGTTCTCTGGTTGCAACTTACATTTTTTTTGCCGGACGCTTTCCTCGACGCAGCGAGTTCAGCCGGAACTTCCTTATTTCCCCGACGGGATGAGTCCCCACTATTCCGTATTCCATTCGAATCACAGTGAGAGGTTTATAATCCTATCTCCGTCGAACGTTTGATTTCCAGCAAGTCACTGGAAAGCGTGTGTGTGTGATATCCAGCTTTAGATTCATTCATGAGCGAACCTGCCATATCAATTCTCTGGTCATCCGTAGACCTTATGCAGCCACATCTTGCGTTGTGACTAGTAACAGGAGGTTTAAACCTGGCAAGATTCGAGGAGGAGGAGGAGGAGGAGAAGAAGGAGGAGGAAGTAAAGTTCGTAAGATTCGAGGAGGAGGAGGAGGTAAAGTTCCCGCGAGGCTGAGATTTGTAGCCGCCGAGTTCTGCCTCATTAACAGGTAAACTCTGGAATCCGTTCGTTACAAAAACTGGAGATTTACTGATCCACCCAGGTTAATCCCCCTAAGTGCAGTGTGTGTCTGCTTGGACTCGTGTGATAAGAATGGTTAAATGCCTTCGTGACGTGTGTTTAGATGACTTCCGCTCTTGGCTTAAATTCAGCAACTTTCGGAATATCGTGTTCGTTCGCTTGTAGTTTGAGTGAAGTTAGAATACCTCTCTTCTTGAGGTGACTTTTGGGTTTAGGGTCACAGCATCAGAAGGTTTTTGGAGGGCGCTGGAGGATACCTGAGTCGTGATCATTTGCCAACGACCCCACTGCGGTAGCTTGGGCTCAGGCCGAACTATTGGTATGGACGACCTTCGTTAACTACCCCAGATAATACTATGATTATCCATTCACTGAACCTCACGTCTTCCTGAAAATGTTTAGAATCTTGGTTACGTCCAGCATGGTGACCATAATAATATTCTTCGAAGGCACATCAAACCTTCGAAGTCAAAGTAAAGTGGACCAGTGATTTCATCAAAATTATGAGGAGGTCGATGTTTAACCTGACGCACCTCTGGTGACCTGTCGTCAGCCTGAAGGTCGACCACATCAAAGACTCTAAGCCGACGACATGCGATCAACACATCACATCGGTACTTAAACGATGTGCGGCGATCACTTCCAAATCAAAACCATACAGTATGCCTGCGACCAGTGGTAACCCCATGTAAAAAAATGGATAATGGCAGCAACGTATACAACAGCTAGCAAGCGTGTGGTCCCAGCAAAGCCAGTGGGCAGGTGGAAGGATCAAGCCCTTTAAATTGGGCGATACTCCTGCTGGAGAATCTAAATCCCCCCCCCCCCCCACCCCCCGAGCGCTTCCGGCCTTAGGTTACGTCACATCCTCCTTAATCCTGCCAGTAATCCCTGTGGCCAGCCTAAGCCTCGATTATCTCCCAGACGGTGGACTCTATTGGATTGCCGGACCACAAGGATTCGGCCCCACCTCACGTTAAGGGGCTTCCCGGCACGGTCACCCGTTATTTGTTTTCGTAAACAAAAGCACAGTTTCCTTCTCGATATTGCTACTGCTTCCTCAGCCTTCCTTGTACCCTCCACAGCGACTATATTGCTTAAGATACCTAAGAGAAACATGACCAAACTCATCCTCTCTCAGATTTTTAACATACTCTTCGGCACTAGCCATTTTCGAAAGTACTGTAGCGAAATACAGTTATCATCCATCATGATCCCAAGCAAAGTAAATTCGCCATCATCATCACTATACCCTTGATGGTAGCTATTTCAGATACCCCTACATATAACACGATGTACAACACACCCTTC
The DNA here is from genome assembly GCF_036320965.1 of Panulirus ornatus. Classification (NCBI taxonomy): domain Eukaryota; kingdom Metazoa; phylum Arthropoda; class Malacostraca; order Decapoda; family Palinuridae; genus Panulirus; species Panulirus ornatus. Next base: position 12,778,447 of record NC_092242.1, on the reverse strand, counting down.
TCCGGCGTAATGTCTTAAAAATTGCCACCTCAAACACACTACACATACTTGCTATCAGCACCAACACGAAAAATACACTCCTTTTAGATATATATATATATATATATATATATATATATATATATATATATATATATATATATATATATAGGGGATAGGGGAGAAAGAATACTTCCCACGTATTCCTTGCGTGTCGTAGAAGGCGACTAAAAGGGAAGGGAGCGGGGGGCTGGAAATCCTCCCCTCTCGTTTTTTTTTTTTTTCCAAAAGAAGGAACAGAGGAGAGGTCCAGGTGAGGATATTCCCTCAAAGGCCCAGTCCTCTGTTCTTAACGCTACCTCGCTATTGCGGGAAATAGCGAATAGTATGAAAAAAAAAAAAAAAAAAAAAAAAATATATATATATATATATATATATATATATATATATATATATATATATATATATATATATATATATATATATATACTGCTCTGGCCTGCACAGTATCTGAAATCCCTAACAGTTAATCCTTAACAACATTCACTGGTCACCCTATCTTATCATGAGCCGTCACAGTTCCACCCACCGCTAGGCTGCTCCTGCCTCGACCGACCCTCATGGATCAAACACCACGAGCAAACCGCTAGGCTGTTCCTGCCTCGACCCTATTGGATCGACAACTACAGGAAATCTTGTATTATTGGTTATCTAAACTGATAACTAAACTTACAATTAAATTCTAAAGGTCTAAAGCTTATCCACGCTATCCTACAATGCTAAATCTATCCAAAGTTATTTGAATCAGACTTGGTTTCCTAACCTAACCTTTCAACTCGCACCCACTAGCCTCCAGGTTCTGGCTCTATCCTCATCTCATCCATCGGTATTAGCCGTCAATGTGACCCTAGGTTCCTCCTCCTCCTCCTCCTCCTATTCTATGCCTTGATTTTAATATCTTCTGGGACTGTAGAACATCACGCTGGAAATTATTCTGAGAGGGAGAGAGCCTCACTTCGTAATAACACAAGTAACATGCAAACCTGCTCCTCCCTTTAACCTGCACGACAAGGTTCGTAATGTCATCTGTCTTCTATCACCGTCAAGTTATTACAACCATGATAAACTTTAATTACTGTTCTGCCAACAAACTTCCACAAACAACAGACGCCTCTGCTAGCGCTGGCACACCAAAGGCAGTCATAATAACATCGACGAACACTACCCCCCTCCTATTATTATCATAACAGCTACAACTACTACTTTATTATAACCACAACTGAGGTAAAAACTATGGTCTTAAGTCAGGTTAATCGATCACAGCTTTCAAGCTGAGCCTCAATTACTTCTACGTGCTCATACGATCGAAGGCAATACTACTGTACTTTCGTACTCCTAAAAAAGACGCTTGCCTTCTGTGTCCGTCACAAGCAATCCACTGATCACGCAGCCTTACACAACAATCATCATCAGCATCCACACATGCCTCGTCATCCGTCAACCGACTCACATCCCGGCGTCTGTACGATCCTATTATCTACAACGGGTTCTCGGGACGTAATTAAATTTACTTAAACACACTAATTTTCTTCATCCACAACACACCAAGGGTGAGTTCAACTCGGCTTCACTGCAGGAGTCGCGCCTTTCCATCACCGGTGGGCTATACCGGCGTAAATATTGCAAACCCCATCTTTCTTTTCGCTGCTTTCTAAATCTCCGGATCTTATATTTGCGTATGATTAAGTGCGAGTTTTTCCTTTCTGAAACCAGCAATTAATTCATTCTTTTTCAAGTGTCGCAGAGAGAATGCGCAGTCATACGACCTCCGAAATCATCGTAAAGGTAAGGTAAAATGAGGAAGGTAAGGTTCTTTCTCTACGAAATGAAAGGTGACGGCGATGCGCGGGTGGTGTGAAACCCAACGCGGACATGGTGCCCCGGTATCATCGCATTTATTCATGAATGGAACTCTAACAGAGTGAGCGATGGTCACAGAACTCAAGCGACGGGCGCAGCTCGCTCAAACAAAGGTACACTTAACTCCTTACCGAGTCAAACACCCGAGCGGGGAAAGCACACGGGGAAGAACGTAATGCACGAGTTAGGGAAACCACAAGAGGACAGATGTGTTGAACAGATCACGAATGATGAGCAACGTTAAACAAATTACATGTTTCGCGATAACCCTCTCTCCCTCCACACTTGCCAAACTTCCCACACACATATTCCATAGGCAACGCTGCCACACTTCCTCCTCCTCCTCCTGGATGACTCACCGTATTGACTGGAAACACTCCCGATACCCCTTTAAATGCCTGGATAAGTCAATGCATGAACATCATCCTAAAGTTTACTACCGCAGCAAAAGCATACGACTGAAACCTACGATTCACAAAAATACGATATACCGACAACAATATCTAAGGACATAACGAGGGTAGAAAACAGAAGGAAGTATCGTCATCCCAAGTCAGTGCCAGGTACAAATAAACGAACGCGCGAGTGGGGGAAGCCTGGGTGGGAAACCCGCGGGCGCGGGAAACACGTCTGCCAGCTGAGCCAGCCCAACGCTACTCACACGCTTTTTACTCGCTTTCCAGTACTTCCAGTGCCTTTGGCTGGCCACATATGTCACCTACACCAAGACTGGATCATCTCATGATAACATCCTCGGTGACTAACGATCAACTAAACATTTCATTCCCACAGAACAATACTTGATTATTCAAGATATGGAAAATAACACTCCAAATTTGACGTGGGATCAACAAAGAGCTATCGAGATATGTGATCTACATTTCGGAGCAGCATATATGCTGTTCGTTCTGATATTCAGCGGTGAAAGTCAGCTGTACGTTGATGAAAAAAAAAAGGCAAACTGTTGAAACCCGAAAAATAAAATGTTGGCAATGACTAATCCTGGAATTCCTGGAACACTTGATTTCCAGCACCAGTATACTCTCTCTCTCTCTCTCTCTCTCTCTCTCTCTCTCTCTCTCTCTCTCTCTTTCTCTCTCTCTCTACGTATATATATATATATATATATATATATGGTGACTGAGTTTGGTAAAGTGTGTGGAAGAAGAAAGTTGAGAGTAAATGTGAATAAGAGCAAGGTTATTAGGTACAGTAGGGGTGAGGGTCAAGTCAATTGGGAGGTGAGTTTGAATGGAGAAAAACTGGAGGAAGTGAAGTGTTTTAGATATCTGGGAGTGGATCTGTCAGCGGATGGAACCATGGAAGCGGAAGTGGATCATAGGGTGGGGGAGGGGGCGAAAATTTTGGGAGCCTTGAAAAATGTGTGGAAGTCGAGAACATTATCTCGGAAAGCAAAAATGGGTATGTTTGAGGGAATAGTGGTTCCAACAATGTTGTATGGTTGCGAGGCGTGGGCTATGGATAGAGATGTGCGCAGGAGGATGGATGTGCTGGAAATGAGATGTTTGAGGACAATGTGTGGTGTGAGGTGGTTTGATCGAGTAAGTAACGTAAGGGTAAGAGAGATGTGTGGAAATAAAAAGAGCGTGGTTGAGAGAGCAGAAGAGGGTGTTTTGAAATGGTTTGGGCACATGGAGAGAATGAGTGAGGAGAGATTGACCAAGAGGATATATGTGTCGGAGGTGGAGGGAACGAGGAGAAGAGGGAGACCAAATTGGAGGTGGAAAGATGGAGTGAAAAAGATTTTGTGTGATCGGGGCCTGAACATGCAGGAGGGTGAAAGGAGGGCAAGAAATAGAGTGAATTGGAGTCATGTGGTATACAGGGGTTGACGTGCTGTCAGTGGATTGAAGCAAGGCATGTGAAGCGTCTGGGGTAAACCATGGAAAGCTGTGTAGGTATGTATATTTGCGTGTGTGGACGTGTGTATGTACATGTGTATGGGGGGGGGGGGGTTGGGCCATTTCTTTCGTCTGTTTCCTTGCGCTACCTCGCAAACGCGGGAGACAGCGACAAAGTATAAAAAAAAAAAAAAAAAAATATATATATATATATATATATATATATATATATATATATATATATATATATATATATATATATATAACTTTAAATCACTAGAATATAGCACTAGGAGTTCAGTATCAAGTTCTGTTTTAGGTAAGCCACAAACTCACACCATCAACACATCAATAACACCCCCCTGTCATCACGACATCGATCTCACAACTCTACTACTACTACTACTACTTTACTACTACTACTACTTTTACTACTACTACTACCACTACTACTACTTTTACTACTACTACTACCACTACTACTTTTACTACTACTACTACTACTACTACTACTTTTACTACTACTACTACTACTACTACTATCACTACTACTTTTACTACTACTACTACTACTTTTACTACTACTACTTTTACTACTACTACTACTATTACTACGACTACTTTAACTACTACTACTATTACTATCACTACTACGACTACTACTACTACTACTTTTACTACTACTACTTTTACTACTACTACTACTATTACTACGACTACTTTAACTACTACTACTATTACTATCACTACTACGACTACTACTACTACTACCTTTACTACTACTACTTTTACTACTACTACTATCACTACTACGACTTCTACTACCACTACTACTACTCCATCAGCCATCCATACAAATACTCGAGTCACTTGAGACCCCAAACTTGACTTGAGGCAGAATCCCTTCGCTAAACAACTACAGTGACACAATAAGCTTCGCTTTAACACCTTTTTTTTTTCCCCCTCGAACATTTCCACAACTAATCAACGGTGACACGCAGGTTTTTTTTTTTTTTAATTGAATTTCAATTACAGATAAAAGAATTCACATATTTCACTGCTGGTCAATGAACAGATTTCGAGGTTAACTGACCCCTTACCACGGCACGTGACCCAAGGGGAGGGGGGGGGGGGAACAGAGAGAGAGAGAGAGAGAGAGAGAGAGAGAGAGAGAGAGAGAGAGAGAGAGAGAGAGAGAGAGAGAGAGAGAGAGAGAGAGAGAAATGAACTGATTACACTCACCGTGACTTCATGACTACAGTAGCGTCGTTCTCCCATAACATCATGAACCATATTGACTTCACTAGAGGCTCATGTCCTCACGAACCCATCCCTACCTTCTACTATACCATCGTCACGGACCATCTGGTCTTCTGTCATCTGTTCTTACTACGTACCGTCCTCCAGAAGGGAATCTCGTCACAGACCATCAGGTCTTCTATCTGTCCTTACTACGTACCGTCCAGGCAACCTCGTCACAGACCATCAGGTCTTCTGGCATCTGTCCTTACCACGTACCGCCCAGGTAACCTCGTCACAGACCATCAGGTTTTTCTGCTATCTGTCCCTACCACGTACCGTCCAGGTAACCTCGTCACAGACCATCAGGTCTTCTGCCATCTGTCTTTACAACGTACCGTCCAGGTAACCTCGTCACAGACCATCAGGTCTTCTGCTATCTGTCTTTACCACGTACCGTCCAGGTAACCTCGTCACAGACCATCTGGTCTTCTGCCATCTGTCCTTACCACGTACCGTCCAGGTAACCTCGTCACAGACCATCAGGTCTTTCTGCTATATGTCCTTACCACGTACTGTCCTCCAGCATGTAATATCGTCACAGACCATCAGGTCTTCTGCTATCTGTCCTTACCACGTACCGTCCAGGTAACCTCGTCACAGACCATCAGGTCTTCTGCCATCTGTCCTTCCCATGTTCCCCCACGGACATCACCACTATCTCCATGACATCACGACATCACATCCTCATCCCCTTATCCTTCCATTCTACCCACCACCTTGATGATCGTGGTCCCCCTAACACCCACCCATGCCACCATCATACCACGTAACCTGATATAGACACATACACTGTTGCCAGCACGTACCGCACACCACCCCTGTCTGTGTCCTCGCATACCGGCCCGTGGGTTCAACCAACCCTTGCGGTTTATTCCTGAGCCCATAAAGAAATGACAAACACACGAAGGAAATCCATTTTCTAAGAATATACCCAGGGAGTACACACACACACACACACACACACCGAGATCTTGACCAAGTCGGGATGGATACCCGACCCTCGATCCCGACTCTGGCCCCGACTCCCGACGCAAAAACTTTATCAACGCCCAAGCCGACGCCAATGCCAGAACTTTGGCAATACGGAAACGGTCGACCCGAAATGAGAAAAGATGAAATAATACGCCAACTTGAAATGAGGGCGACATTCAATACGCACTATCCTCGAGACAAAATATCGAACACACTCGCCAAGCCAAGATAAACAATCGGACAAATGCCTCCGCAAAATAACACACAACAAAAATACGTCCACCCCGGAGAAAACAATATCAAATACACAAGCTCCCCAGAAGAAAAGATCGAGGGTATTCCAACTCAGACCTAAAGATTGAATAAAATAACCCCTCCCCCCCAGTTTAAGGGGAACTTAAATCTAAAAATTTCGAACCACGTACTGAAGTACAAGATGACATACACACGAACCACCCACACACCAAAGGACCAAATATAAGCAAAACCAAAATAGAAAATAAACCCCAAACCCCCCTTAATAAAAGACCAATAACACGCCAACAACCCAACCAACCCCCCCCCCCCCAAAAAAAAAAGGGAAAGAAAAGGTCAAACTTCAAGGACAACTTGAGTCCGGTACGAACACAATCCAGGGGACGACCTCCTCCTCCTCCACCACCACCACACCGCTCCCCTCCCCTCAACCCCTCCTCCCCTCCAAAAAAAAATTCACCGGGAGACAGGCCTGTAAAACCCCCCCAAGAAATGGACTCGCCGCACGGAAACTGGGAGCACAAATTCCCCCCCACTCCTCCGCCACCAGCAGTTTCCTGTGTGGCACAACATGGCTCCCGAGAGAGAGAGAGAGAGAGAGAGAGAGAGAGAGAGAGAGAGAGAGAGAGAGAGAGAGAGAGAGAGAGAGAGAGAGAGAGGGGGGGGGTATTATTGCCACAGGACAGGGAGGAGGGGGGCTGGAGGAGGGGAGTGGCACCACAAACTTCCCACCCACTTTCAAAGTTCCTTCCCCCATTCTGGCCAAACACTAAAATAATTAACAAAATAATACATAAATTTCGCCTTGGGGGAGAGAAAAAAAATAATCAAATGAAACGACCTGACTGGAATATTCCAGGGAATCGTCTTTTTCTCTTTTTTTTTTACAGTAACATACAAAGCAATGGCCTTCTCGGATAGAAAAAAAAAAAATTACTACCAGAAACAAGAAAACGAACGAATTCAAGGAGTTTCCACACTTGACCCTCAAGGGTGGAAAGGTAATCGGACGGGGAAAACAACGAAAGGAGGAAACGATCTTTTAAAGTGACCGTAACGGTCAATCCTCGAGTGCCTGGTCTCCGCACAAGACCTAGGGGATGCAGCAGGCAGGCATGTGCCACGGGGTCGTAGCCTCAGGCTCAGGATCGCACGAGAGACAAGCTCACTGAACCGGTGGCTACAAGAATACCCGTAGAACAGGGGGAGGGCAACAACCTGTCGGCGGAGGGAGGAAATGGACGGTTCATGAGAGGTGTGGGTTGGAGAAGTGCACTGAGGTGGGAGGTTTGTGTTCTGATTCCACTGGGGTTAATCACATTTTTTGGTGAGGGACGAGCCATTCAGAAAGTGGACGCAATCCTCTACCCTGGGGCGATCTATGATATGGCACAGCCTCTCACAGGAGATATAATCCCGGCACTTATGTAACATTCCTAGTCTCTGGGAAGCAAATCTTGTAGTGTTCGTTTAAGTGTGAGGTTTCCTAGGCTTTGGGGCGCACATTTTGTAATGTTCGTTTAAATGTTAAGTTTCCTAGGCTTTGGGACGCAAATTTTGTAATGTTCGTTTAAATGTTAAGTTTCCTGGGCTTTGGGGCGCACATTTTGTAATGTTCGTTTAAATGTTAAGTTTCCAAGGCTTTGGGGCGCAAATTTTGTAATGTTCGTTTAAATGTTAAGTTTCCAAGCCTTTGGGGCGCACATTTTGTAATGTTCGTTTAAATGTTAAGTTTCCTAGGCTTTGGGGCGAAATTTTGTAATGTTCTTTTAAATGTTAAGTTTCCTAGGCTTTGGGGCGCAAATTTTGTAATGTTCGTTTAAATGTTACGGTTTCCAGATTAAAGAGAAGAATATGGTTATGTGTTTCTGTTACTACTGGGCTGAACTGCAGCGCTTCTCAATCCTTGCTGTGTGGGATGCGAATGAGACCTAGAAGAGAGAAATGACGAGATAATGGCCATGTTCTCGCGCTACCGACTTTAACCAGGTTACGGCTCCCCCGTTCCCAGAAGTTTCACAAGGCCTTTTGTAACAGAACAGTGACACCTGTATTTGAGGAGGATCTAGGTGTCTGTGCCGCTTCCACTGTACAGGCAAAGCTGGGTGATTCCAGGAAAATGCCAACAGATTAATTCCTAAAGTCTTAAAAGGGATGTAAAATTCTCGTCTATATACATACGGTGCGAGTAACAGATTTTCTTTTTTTTTTGTTTTGGCAATATGGCCGACGTTCAACGACTGAGCGTTCAACGATTGTGTTGTTTATCAAAAACATGGGAAAAGACTAATTATAGTGATGCATTGCTTTCAAGAGACCAATAAAAAAATATGAATATATAAAGGTTTTTCAGCCAACACAATTCATTCATATATATATATATATATATATATATATATATATATATATATATATATATATATATATATATATATATTTTTTTTTTCATACTATTCGCCATTTCCCGCGTTAGCAAGGTAGCGTTAAGAACAGAGGACTGGGCCTCTGAGGGAATATCCTCACCTGGCCTCGTTCTCTGTTCCTTCTTTTGGAAAATCAAAAAAAAACGAGAGGGGAGGATTTCCAGCCCCCCGCTCCCTCCCCTTTTAGTCGCCTTCTACGACACGCAGGGAATACGTGGGAAGTATTCTTTCTCCCCTATCCCCAGGGATAATATATATATATATATATATATATATATATATATATATATATATATATATATATATATTCCAATCGTGTAAATCTGCATCCGAAATTTAAGAGCAACAAGCAGATACAAGCAGCCACTGAAGACATTGAGATGCCTCTCTCTCCACAAGGAGAACGGTTTACGACCATACTGGGGGTCTACAAACCTCTTCCTCGTTCATGTCACTTTAATACCACGATTCACCGAGCTGTTCTTCGCCTAGCCATGTGGCGGGATTGCGTGCTTCTTAAACTTTCATAAGTTTTATTGTGGTCTTTCCATATTCCTCGCCATGCGTCAGTCACTGACATCACCTATACACCTTGGGGTAATCTTGAAATGTACAGCTTGTGATGATAAGATTTTCATTCTTCAAGGATAATCTAAGGCGCGAGATCGGGGTCCTCATGAATGTGCATCTCCACGTAACTCGCCGGGGCGGCGCCCCACGGCCACGTCATGGGTTAATCCTTGCGTTTTCCCAAGCCTGGGACAGGAGGGACCTGCACACGACGAACCTGAACCTGGATACGCAAGAACAAGAACAGACGGGCTATATAACCCTCTCTCTCTCTCTCTCTCTCTCTCTCTCTCTCTCTCTCTCTCTCTCTCTCTCTCTCTCTCTCTCTCTCTCTCTCTCTCTCTCTGCGAATCGTCTGGCCATCGCCAACTGCGAATACATGACAACGAGACGGATGAAGAGACAAAATGAAACGCAGTTTTCCTCCCTCACTATATCCTTCTCTGGCACTCCGAGGGGGAAAAGAGATAAAATGGCAGAAAATAATAAGAACATTCGGTGGCCACAGCCAGCATGGCGGAGTCCAACTCTCACCGAGGCAACTGGGTATGCTGCTCGGAAAGGAAGCCGCCAGTTCATCTACTTCCGGAAGGTCTGGATGGGGAAAAGGAGAGGACGGGGTAAGACGGGGGCACGGGGGGAGACCCTGGGATGGTGGGTGGGTGTACTGTAGTAAGCGCAGCTCACTCTATGATGATGGAGACGTCGTCGAGACGCTCGCTGAATTCAAAGTAGAAGTAGCGAGCGCTGATCAAAGGGCGTTTGTGGTGCGTGCCCTGAGGGAGGGGAAGGCGCGGCGCGGCTGTGGTGAAAGTGGAAGGTGCGCGTAGCCTCAAAGCTGTGGCTTGTGGGAAGGAGGTGAGAGTCAGGCCAGAGCACGGCTCTCAAGGTACTAAACACTCTCGATAACCCTCACTTATCGTGGCTCCGGCGAGAAAACTTGAAAAAAAAAAAGAAGACGTTTAAAAGTTAGTTTTTGAAGATTTACAGGTTAACTCGGGCATACAGTGGACTCAGTAAAAGATTTCTAGCACCTGAAACTTTTAAAATATATTTCTTATACAGATGAAGTTTCAATAACCTCTCTTTTTTTTTTTTTCCCCAAGTCCTCGAATTAGATGGAAATAGGCATTAGAAGACTTACGGCCACAACCTGTCACATCAGGACCATAGGCAAAATCTTACTAATGAGGTGGCATGCCAAAGCTTATATAAGACTTACTACTTCATGGAGTTCTGGCTGGCAACATCTGAGCAGCTCTAGCGACAACAGACCGCTATGTATGCTCTACGAGGTTACAGAGAGGGCAAGATGAACCACGATAAAACCATTATAAAAGTACACTGCGTGACCAACAACATGGAGTATATCCGCGAGGAAGAATTCGACTGAGAAGCCAATCCCATGAGGGTCAATTGTCCTGAGGTGTCAAGTCAGTCATCCATTATCACATATGCACACACTCACACTGCAACTGGCTTACCGTGGTAACACGTTGACAGCAGCAGCAGCGTCCGGCAGTCCCCTTTAGTATATAGGTTTGCTTTACCTTTTCTATAAGTATTTCTTTGGGCTTTGCGCCCGAGAGCCTATCATTACCTCGATTCCAAGTGAGGGGTAAGAAGGGGGGGGTGGAATTCTACTGATGTTTCCTTTCCGAGTTGTGATCAGTTAGTTGTCCAGTAAACCCCTCCCCCTGGCTACGTCACTTGTCTCACCGGCCTGTAAACATGAGAGTCGAGGGATGTGGCGGCGGATCCTCTTCGGAGAAACGCCACAGTCTGCAGACGTCTCTTAAAGGAATAGGCCTCCGTCTTGGCACTACTGGGCGAACCTATCAGCCCTCGCTGGGTTTCATCACCGGGTCATCGTCTATCCCAAACCATATGGGGGATCAGGGAGGCATCTCTCTCTCTCTCTCTCTCTCTCTCTCTCTCTCTCTCTCTCTCTCTCTCTCTCTCTCTCTCTCTCTCTCTCTCACCACCCCCGACTTCAAGCCATGAAATCATTTCCCAAGCACGCGCGCCGTCCGCTAGACAGACACCACCGCCACCGGCCAACAGTGATAAATACGACATTACAGGTACACAAACACCACGAATGACCAAGGTCGAGCCCGGGGACATCAACGACTTGACGAGACCAGACAGACTGCATCTGTCGGGGCTTCCGCAGAAGGTCTTAGGATCTCGTGACAACAAAAAGGGAGAGAGAGAGAGAGAAAAAAAACCCATTTTATCCCCACTCAGCAATTCTGCTCCCTGAGGTTGCATACCACTCCAAGCTTTAGCCGGTAAGAGCATTACCAGTCATCTCGAGCACTCGAAGACACAGTCTTGATATCCGCAAAAGACGCTGTGCAGCAGACGCGAGGCAGGAGACTAGCGTACTTTTGTTCCGGGGGAGACAAAGACCGCCATGGACGACACTAAACCGTAGGGCACCGACCTGGGGACAGACACTTTCCTGGTCTGCTGGTGCTGGTGGGCTCCGCTTTGAAGTAAAACTCAATCAAAAAAGAGGGCGACACTTCTGCCCACACAACAGGGGTTTCCCCCCCCCCCCCCCCCCTAGGCTTTCAGGACTCGAGGTGGGATGTGATGATGTGTGTGGTGTGCTGGCCAGTGCCAGGGGTGTGAGAACAAGGGGAAGATAAGGGTGTTCCAGTAAGGATCTTCAGTTGTATCGTTACTGACCAATATATTTTACAGTGTGTGTGTGTGTGTGTGTGTGTGTGTGTGTATGTGTATGTGTGTGTGTGTGAGTGAGTGAGTGAGTGAGTGAGTGAGTGAGTGAGTGAGTGAGTGAGTGTGTGTGTGTGTGTGTGTGTGTGTGTGTGTGTGTGTGTGTGTGTGTGTGTGTGTGTGTGGTTCTCCGGCTGTTAATGACCATTATTTTTTCAGTGTGTGTGTGTGTGTGTGTGTGTGTGTGTGTGTGTGTGTGTGTGTGTGTGGTTCTCCGACCGTACATACGATGAGGCAGTACCGATACTTAGCCGGGAGGACACGGCCGGCGTGTGTGGGCGCTCACGGTCATCTATATAGCGCCTGGTTCTCTCTGCTACTGAGCTTACTCAAGGTCATCCACTTCAAAGTTCAGCCAGAAACGACCTCTGCCCGGAGGAGCGTGACCTTCTGTTACATCCGTCTCTGGTCACTCCGTGGGCGTCCCCTGCCTTTTAATACGTGATATTTCGCACTGCATATCATCTTTCACGCCGGCTACGCGTTGGTGCAATTTTCCGTCCGATATCTTACGGGGGAGAGAGAGAGAGAGAGAGAGAGAGAGAGAGAGAGAGAGAGAGAGAGAGAGAGAGAGAGAGAGAGAGAGAGAGAGAGAGAGAGAGCTTACCAACGAGAACCAACGACGATCTCTTGCGTTAGTCAAGGCCAGGTCAGTAGCGACCACCGCCAACATCGCCTGCGCATGATGGAGACCGAGACATATACTCTACTTCCGCCATGGTCAATATTATTATTCATAGGAACCTGCAAAAAAAAAAAAAAAAATACACGTTCCTCACCTTCTCTTTCGACGAGAATACGAAAATATTTACCTGGCTACACATTTTCCTGACTCTTCTCTGAAGTCGCTACACACACACACACACATACAAAAAAAAAAGAAAAAAAAAAGAAATAAATTTACATTTTAAGCGAAAAACGGGAGAGAAGCAGTGATGAGGCGACACGAGACGCCCGTTAAAAGCACCACCTCCGCTCCGCTCCCACACCCACCTACCCACCCCAGGACCAGAACGCTGCTCTGTGCTAACATTGCCTCCCCGAGGGCGGCCATAACGGCAGAGTTAGAAAGGCGTGCAAATATCCCTTGACGTTATTAAAAATGTTCACTACATAAGCGCTTTGGGAGGAGGTGGGGTTAGGTGGGGGAGTTTCGCTATACCCTTAAAGCGTAGACGGCAAAAGGTAAGTCATTAATCTACAGGGAAGAAGATGGAAGGTATATGGTCCCCAACTTACGTATTTACACGGAAGACGAAAGGTATATGGTCACCAACTTACATATTTACATGGAAGACGAAAGGCATATGGTCCCCAACTTACATATTTACATGGAAGAAGATGGAAGGTATATGGTCCCCAACTTACGTATTTACATGGAAGAAGATGGAAGGTATATGGTCTCCAACTTACATATTTACATGGAAGAAGATGGAAGGTATAGGGTCCCCAACTTACATATTTACACGGAAGAAGACAGGTATATGGTCACCAACTTACACATTTACACGGAAGAAGACGTAAGGCATATGGTCCCCAACTTACATATTTACATGGAAGACGGAAGGTATATGGTCACCAACTTACATATTTACATGGAAGAAGGAAGGTAGGTATATGGTCCCCAACTTACATATTTACACGGAAGAAGACGGAAGGTATAGGGTTCCCAACTTACATATTTACCCGGAAGAAGACGGAAGATATAAGTTTCCCAACTTACAAATTTACACGAAAGAAGATGGAAGGTACATACTTCCCGGAATGGAAAATATGAAAGAAAATACTATAAAAAAGAGGCCATCCAGGGTTTCAAATTTTCTTAAATACATTTTCTGCAGACATTTTTGAAACACCATGGACTGTACGCAAGAAATATGTGAAAGGAGCTGTGGACAAGTACCTGCAAAGTGTACCTGACCAGCCAGGGTGTATATGTGTAGTGATTACGCAAGCCTACAAGCCACTACCTCCAACAGCCTTATATAAACAGAGGAGCAACGCGAATGCTTGTTCCTACATCAAACTCAGGGGTCTGAGGACCTTCGAAACCATCATGTATAAAGTACAAATTATATATATATATATATATATATATATATATATATATATATATATATATATATATATATATATATATAATTTTTCTTTTTATATCAGTTCACCGTTTCCCGCGTCGGCGAGGTAGCGCCAGGAGCAAGGAAAGAAATGGCGTCATTCGTTCACATCCCCTTCGTAGCTGTCGTGTATAATGTACCGGAACCATAGATCCCCTACCCACCTACCCACCCACCCACACACACACACACACACACACACACACAAGAACAGAATCATGCACCTTGAATGCTTGCAACACTTGAAGCGGCGGGGGAGATAAAAGAAAAAAAAAATATATATATATAACTGTTGGCGGCAGAAGGGCCCTTTCCCAGCAGGGTGAATAGGCCCTGCCAATCACGAGGGGAACTGAAGGAACATTCTATTGCAAACCCTCCGCCAAGACCACCGCACACATACCTCAGGCTTTCATGAGCATGACACTAAGAGACAACCCCAGCGGCAGCCTCCACTGTCGTCCCTTATCACGAGTTCCTTTTATTGCCTCAAGGGATGGGGGGAGGGAGGGAGGCAGGGGGGGCTTTCAATAGGAGCAAGGGGTCGAAGGTACACTTAACGGGGGATCATCTCTCACGGCCCTACCGTCAAGACAGGGGGAGAGAGAGAGAGAGAGAGAGGAAGGGTGGCGTTGTATAAGAGGCCGCTGCCTGAAGGCTGACGTATTCCCCCTCTGACCTAACTGCTGAGATGTGCGTCAACTCAGCGTCTGAGGGTCGTCTCACACCCCGCCCGACAGCTCGCCTCCTGTGATACTATCCGATGGTTAACCAGGTTCCTGTTGTTGCTGGCGGGCCGCGCAACCACCGCAGCCTGGTTGGTCCGGTACACAAGTGGACAGACCTATCCAGGGCCTTCTGCAGTTGCACATCCCGGACGGGATTCCGCAGACTGAGAATAATGTGTTGAACGCGGTCTCGGGCTACATCTGTCAAAGGCGTTCTCTCTCTCTCTTGTTTATTGCACCTTTTGATAACAGCGGTTATATCTCACAATCTTTCATGTCCGCCGTGCCAAAAGGGAAGTATTTTTGAGTGCAGGTTGGAAACTATCCCTTTCAATATCATATATATATATATATATATATATATATATATATATATATATATATATATATATATATATATATAGGAAAAGCTAACAATTGAGCACGTGATCAACTAAATCCCTTTCTTATCCACATGGAAATGACACACGGTAAGTTTCCAAGTGCACTTTCGCGTAAATGATAACATCATCAGAGGAAGACACAAAAAGGAAAGAAAACAGGCAATTGATAAACAACGAAGAGACGCAGCTATCTATATAGACAAGTAGATAGGTACAGAAACTAAGAGAGAGAGAGAGAGAGAGAGAGAGAGAGAGAGAGAGAGAGAGAGAGAGAGTGTGTGTGTGTGTGTGTGTGTGTATACAGCCCCAGCGATTTCGGTCGCTTCCCATACTTCAGATCCTTGACAGTGTCAATCTGCTAAAGACCCTTGTACACACTCTTAGACTCTCTCATCTTGTCTGTCCCGAAGGTCTGCCGCTGGCACATAACCGTGCATTAATCCCCTGGATCCAAAAAAAAAAAAAAAGAAAAAAAAATATAAACTCTGAAAAAGGTCTCATTATCTTTTCACTCCCTCGTTTTGACAGTTCGCAGGATCCGGCCTTCATCATTTGCGAGGGAGCGATAACCAGCTTTGTAGTGCTCGCGGAAGGTAAGCTTATCTGGCCATTTTTCCCCCCCACAGAGCTTTTACCCTCCTCCTCCTCCTCCTCTCTGGTACAGCGCAAGTGAATGTGCGTGTGTGTGAGTCTCATGCATTATGCACCAGCTTCCATTCCCAAATTTCGCGTCGCAAAGGAACTGAAACTTATCTTCGTTAAACACATCATCATCATCTGTAGCCAACTCAAAAGGCTTGCCTGATATCCATCTTCAGTCGAGTGAGATGTGTGTGTGTGTGTGTGTGTGTGTGTGTGTGTGTGTGTGTGTGTGTGTCGTTACTCCGCGAGTGAAAAGTCACCTTTGGCGAGGCTGTATCCTCCGGAGTGCAGCAGCCTCGTCGAGGAGGAGCTTGCCACTTCAAAGGACACCATCATTCCCTTGCTACTGGAAGTAGCGCATTCCTACTTCCAGTAATCCATGCATATAAAACGAGGTAAACATCGTAACGCCGTCTGAAGAGTAGAAAAAACAAGTTACAATTTCTCCTCCTCCTCATCATTAGTTTCCATTATCACTCTTAATCCACTTTCGCTCTCCGTCAGGATGATACGCGGGACCGTTCCCAGGCCCCCGCCCCTGTGAGCCTGCGGAGCGTCTACCCCGCGACACACACAGCACACAATGATGTCGAACGTTATCACCGCCGGATTACGGCACACAATGCTCACCCCCCTCATGAAAGCCTCCTCCTGCTGAAGCTTCCGGGTCAGGCTTGAAACCATTCTCGCATATATATATATATGAGAGAGAGAGAGAGAGAGAGAGAGAGAGAGAGAGAGAGAGAGAGAGAGAGAGAGAGAGAGAGAGAGAGAGAGAGAGAGAGACTAACCACACAGACCCAAGGTCCAAGTGAAGTAGTCTGGCCTTCATAATGCTTGAAAAAAAATGGAGAGAGAGAGAGAGAGAGAGAGAGAGAGAGAGAGAGAGAGAGAGAGAGAGAGAGAGAGAGAGAGAGAGAGAGAGAGAGAGAGAGAGAGAGAGAGAGAGAGAAAGACTAACCACACAGACCCAAGGTCCAAGTGAAGTAGTCTGGCCTTCACAATGATTAAAAAAAATGCAGAGAGAGAGAGAGAGAGAGAGAGAGAGAGAGAGAGAGAGAGAGAGAGAGAGAGAGAGAGAGAGAGAGATACATTTCCTTTACTGATTTTCCCTGCCTGACCCCTTGATCTCGTCCGGGGAAAAAAAAAAAACAGAAAAAAACTAAAAAATAAAAACCCGGGCACGTCCAGCCACCACAACACTTGGACCGTCCTCCAGCACCTCCGAGCCTTCCTCTCAGGTATGGGGGACTCATCCCTCACCCTCCGTGTGCGTGGGTCTGTCTGCCTGGGGTACAGACAGACAGACTCAGACACGACGGGTCCGTGAGCCAGGCCATCCTTGCAGAGGAAGATCTGGCCCCCCCAGTCTTACCTTACCCACTGTGACCCTCCGGCTCCGAGGGGGTCGATGTGAACGCTTCTCCAACATACCTGCAACGAGGGAGGAGAAGCGGTTAGACAGGCGAGAAATTAAGAGATACGATTGAAGTATGCATCTTACACACACACACACACACACACACACACACACACACACACACACACACACACTCTCTCCACCTACCGCTCCCACGCTTCAATAACCAGTGTTGAAATATCGACAAGTGGTCCAATATTTCGCGGGCTTACTTCCTATTTCGGTATATTAATGTGTTGGGGGGAAGGTGAAGGACACAGCAGGCACGTGGCCGGCAGGTCGATAAAAGGCATATCAAAAATTAAAAATTGCTAGGCGACTATACACAGGTACCTCCCTGGTGAAGACGTACTGGGCCAACACGCAAAGACAGACCTCCAGCGATTGAGAGACCATCTTAAAATCGGTTTGTTATGCTGGCCACGGTCCTCAACCCTACGGAATATCTGTTATTATCAACTATGGGAGTTACTTACTCTCCCCCCATCCCCATAATTCTTTATATCAACAATGGGCAATATACTGAAGGAAAGGAAGAAAATAACGCTTGCACCACAGACAAACGCGAATGATTATCGTGTTTCTTCTCTCGGTCTTCACGTTGCTTCGCATCAATCGGAGGGAAGGACCCGTGAGCACCAGATGCTCCTCCTGACGGGGAGGCAGGCGCTCCCAGGAGGACCGGAAGACGTCAAGCCCACCTTAGGATGTCCTCGAGGGGGGGAAGGGCGTCGCCGCACGCCACCTGGGGACTGTATCACGTTACACACCCAAGTTACCAAGTGATCATGTCCCCTCCCTCCTCCCTCACCCTTTTACCCCTTACCTAACCCCAACCCGTCCCTCCTAGCACTACTGTCAAGGTGTCAGTTACCTGCAGGTCAGTCTGTTCGGTGGCCCATCGCCTGGGACACATGAGCAATCGAAAAGGGAAGCAAACATTTGTGGATGATTCCTTTTTTTTTCTTGGGAGAGAGAGAGAGAGAGAGAGAGAGAGAGAGAGAGAGAGAGAGAGAGAGAGAGAGAGAGAGAGAGAGAGAGAGAGAGAGAGAGGGTATCTGCTAACTGCTAAGGACCAAGGTGAAGGAGACGAGTCAGTCACTTCTTGAGGACTAGCTGAAAGGACATCAGTTTTCCCCGAGTCCACACTCAAGGGTTCCGGCCACACGCCAGGGCCGACCTGAGTTGGGAAGTGTGAAGCAACAACCTCGATCTCGTGCGGGCGACGGGACAGATTATCCCCCACTGCAATGACCGCTTTTTATGGGGGGAAAGGACCAGTCAGCCCCTGAGGAGGACCAGAGTCCATGTGGGGGCACATCATCCCCTTGTGCAAGGTCCAGGGGGTAAGAAAAACGCCGGTCCTGTGTACCGACGGTCCATCCTCCCCTCCCCATCTTCTGTATCCAGTCCCTCTGGCTAACCCTCGCCTTCCATTCTCCTCGCCTACCATCCCTCCCTTTCCCCTCCTCCTGTGCGCCCTATCTCCCACACTGAATAACCCAAGGGAAGCCTCTCCCCCTCCGGCAGGGCTCCCTAAACAGTCGCCTTCAGGGCCGTATTAGCCCCAGTGGCTTCTCTTATCAGGCGCTACCACAGCTACTACCACCACCACAGCCACAGCCACGTACCATCACGACCCACAAGACTCGTCGTCGTTCCAAATCACCTCACATCGCGGACGACTGGATACATACAGAATGAGGCAGACGCCACAAGAAAAAAAAAATATGCGTGTGCCATTAGCAGATAAGTAAACCATCGCATCAGACACTGGCGGGAACATGATACACGAGGAAATGGAAAATGAATGGCGGAGAAAATGATACGAGCGTGACGGCACAAAAACAGTTTGATTTATGGCAACAGATGGCCATCTTCCCTTCAGTATTCATCCCTCAACCATGTCCTCTTTTTATATATACTGAGCACAAGAGCGGAGGCCCAGCAGCAGCCGCCTCCTCCTCCTCCTCCCTGGCTGATGGAACTTCACAGATATTAGCTAATGCCTCTCCTCGTGCGCGCTGCCCATCATCATCATTACGTGGAGGCTCAGAGGAGCAAGAGGAGGAGGAGAAGACATGGCTTCAGTTCTAAATACTTTACCCACACTAACTAACGTGGTTTGCAAGAGGCCGGGAGAGTTTTGGTATGTTATGGACGTAAGGGTGAGAGGGTGCGCGCCTCGCCCTAGCTTCCACCCTGGGTGAGGCGCCTGAGGCTCCGCAAACCCTGGACACGGTTCTCAGGAAACCCCTTCGTCGTATCACACTAATACCACAGCTGAAGGAGGGTACTCCTTCCCCTTGGAAGATCAGGGACCTTACCTACTGTGTCGAATTCTCTCTCTCTCTCTCTCTCTCTCTCTCTCTCTCTCTCTCTCTCTCTCTCTCTCTCTCTCTCTCTCTCTCTCTCTATCTATCTATCTATCTCTCTCTCTCTCTATCTCTCTGTATCAAGATTAGCGCATCCATGGGACGCATGCTGATTGGGACGTCGCCACTGGTCCCGTTTACATTTGTGGTATTGGCTTGTTTACAGTGGCTCTACTTTGTTTGCAGTGATTGATTGATTGTAGTCGCCGGGCCTGAATTGTTGATGGTGTTTGCCCGTGGTCTGTTTACAGCGGCTTCTTGCGGCGCGTTTATTTACCGTTTTCATGGTTTGTTGACAACGGGTTGGTTTACGCTCCAGATATCTCCTCTCATGACGGGGTTCAGGAAGCAGCCCCACCGTGGTCTCTGTGAGGAACGCTGGCCTCGTCATGTGTGTGTGTGTGTGTCTGTAATGTGAGTAACAAGAGCATGTTTTCTTGAGCTCTTTCCTCCTCTGGGTCGTCCCTGGAAGCTGCAGACGTAGTGAAGAGAGAGAGAGAGAGAGAGAGAGACGCCACTGGTGGCCCAAAGAGTGGAGTGACAAAAGTCTCACAGTGCCTCTACCACTCGTGTCACTGCTGGCTCAGTGCTAACAACACTAGCCAGTGGAAAAAACCATGCTCAGCACTCGAACCCATCACGGCTTAGTGATCTTTTCAACTGTCGCCCTACCCATGGCATCACTCCCGACCAGCACAACACGCACACAAGGGTGAGAAACAACCTGCAACACAAGGCTTCACTCCCATCCAAAGCGTAATACAAGACTGTATGTCAAATCAGTACACAAAATAAGGCTTCACTCTCACCAAGACCACAACACAAGGTTTCTGTCCCACCCACAACACAGCACAAGGCTTCTCTCTCACCCACAACACAACAACAGGTTTCACTCTCACCCACAACACAACAACAGGTTTCACTCTCACCCACAACACAACACAAGGCTTCTCTCTCACCCACAACACAACACAAGGCTTCTCTCTCTCCCACAACACAACAAAGGTTTCACTCTCACCCACAACACAACAATAGGTTTCACTCTCATCCACAACATAACACAAGGCTTCTGTCTCACCCACAACAAAACACAAGGCTTCTGTCTCACCCACAACACAACACAAAGTTTCACTCATCCACAACACAACAACAAGGTTTCACTCTCACCACAACACAGCACGACACAAGGTTTCACTCTCACCCACAACACAACACAAGGTTTCACTCTCACCCACAACACAAGGTTTCACTCGCACCCACAAACAAAAGACTTCACTCTCATCTACAACACAACACATGGCTTCATTCTCACCTATAACACAACACAAGGTTTCACTCCCACCAACAAGCAACACAAGGCTTGACTCTCAACCACGACACAACACAAGGCTTCACTCTCACCCACAACACAAATCTTCAATCCTGCTCGTAACATCAAATGGCCTCATCCCAGCCCTTGATAAGTCCCTAATCAATAATCCAAAAAAATCCCAAGTACACTCACCCACAACCAAAACACCGTCAGTACAACAGTTGTGAGTGAACCAATCATATGGTTTCCATTTCATAATACATCTTAACCATAAACCCAACAAGCATATTTTTTTTATCTATCTTTAACATCAAATATTTCCAAGAACCAAGAGCAGGTTCTGAGGAGCAGCTCAAGAGTGAAGGCGACCGCTGCTGCCCTACAGGGTGTCGCGTTATCAAAATATCGCCAGGAAGAAGATCTCAGCTCATCCCTTGCCTCCCCGGCTGAGCAGCCAGCAAGGCTGGTCTACCACAGTAACTAAAATACTGTAAAACAGATCACTTCTTACTTTAACTAAAAACTCAGTAATACTATTCGTCTTTCTGTTATCTTAAGAACTACTCAGAAAAGAGAACACACATCTATACTGGTCGTTGTCGTAGAATATTAACGAATTAAGTAAATATATTCCTTCCTTGCGCCAACTTGGATTGATATCCGCTTCTCAAGAGCGTCAGACAATCTCCATATACTGTGACCATACGGCGTCCTCACCACACTTAGCAGACGGGAAGGGCTCGTGACATACTCCTTGTTTTCAGTTTCTTGTGGGACTTTGAACATGACTAGGATACATCCGTGTCGCTTTTTTTTTAGACTCCTTGGGCAAGACGGTCACACCTTTGAGTGCGACGGTGCAACCCTAGAATACGAAGGTACGACCCTTGTGTATGACGATGGGACCCTTCGACATGTAAACAAAACTAGCCTTAGGCACGACCCTACAGCACAGCGGTAGGACCCTCGAGCAGAAAAGTACGACCCTTGACCACTACATTACGACCCTGGGGGTATAATAGCCAGACCGTTGACCTGACTAATGGAATCCGATTACATTTCACAAACACATTTCCCCCCCCCCACCCCAATTCCACATAAACCCTAAATGCACAAGTTCTAATTGTAACGAAAATTCGTATCCTCGCACACTATAATCGGATCAAAGTCCCCCTGTTGATAGGCCTGAATGATGAGAATGATCCTCTCGAACCACTGCTAACGAGGACGTTTCTCATTTCATCCCTACGTTTGGGAAGCTCTTCATTGTAGCAGCCAGGGGAGGAGGTCTATGTGCCATCTCCTCCTCCTCCTCTACCAGTCTCATCTACTTGTCAAAGTAGGGAGGGTGAGGTGGAGCGCCCCATCTCTGCTCCCTACCCTCGTGTTAACCCTCTCTTGGCCAAACGTTGCATCACCTTTTGATTCTCTCGTTCTGTCCTCCCTCACCCTGGCCCGCCAGCACCCCACTGGCCACTACTCTCCCAACATTGTGCTACACACCAGCCCTCCCTCCACTCCCTTCCTTCATCCCCTCCAAAGCTATTGTACAAGTCCTTCTTCTGCCGGCCTACCCACACACATCCTTCCTCCCTCAGTCAATCCAGGTCTTCCCGTCTCCCTGAGTCCGTCATCAACTGTCCCTCTGAATTGACACTCCCACACTTCCCTCCCTCTCCAGCGTTTGCCCCGACACTCCCACATTTCCCTTCCCCTCCAGCGTGTGCCCAGACCCTCTTAAACTCAAATAAACTAGTACATCCTCGTCTCTTCCGCCGCGACAGGATTACAGGAGAGGGGTTACAGAGCGACACCGGAGATTATAACGTTGTGTCAAACGGTGAAGGACAACGTCCCGGAGCAATAATAAGAGAAGAGTACCACGTATTCAGCCAGACAGCAGACTGGAGTTACACACTGTGGCTCGGCAGCAGTTTACACAGCCACTCTGACACGCTCTTTCCTCCTCCTCCTCCTCCTCCTCCTTCCCCGTCCCCCACCCAACCAGCTGATGTAAACACCAGAGATAATGACTATGTCAAGATACGAGATAAGATCGCCAGAAGGCTGCTGCTGCCTGTCCCTCCCGGTACGCACCTTCTCTGGTGGGCGCCGTCACCACCACCACAGGGAGCTGCCAGAGGGTGAGAAGGCAAAGGGGCATTCCACAAACACTTACGCTGACACGAAATAAAGCATATACGACCGAAGTCAGTCAGTCACTGAGCCAGCCTAACCTCCCCTAGGTCAGTTTTGTTCACATTTGGCTACAAATACATAAGTGTTCCTTGATTTGATTGGTCTGTGGCGGTAATCCCAGGCAAATCTAGTGTGCATTCCATGCTCATCCTGCGAGCGGTAGCGCAAAAGGATTACAGAGGTGACAAAGGGTCTTAGTCAGACCCCTGTGGGATAATCTCCCATAACCTTCAGAGATATTTTCCTGCCGAGTGATATATACAAGGAAGCGGTGTGTGAGGAGGAGCTTCCTCCTTCACTATCTTGTCTACATCGGTAGAGATTACAAACATACGATACTATCACTGTCCTCCAGCGGATAATCCCCTCACAGACCATTCTTTCTACTGTTATCTGGCCTTCCCATGCACTGTCCCCCGGCAGATCAACTCGTCGTGAACCATCAGGTCTTCTGTTATCTGTCCTTCCCATGCATTCACGGGTACAGACCAAGAGTTCGTAAAGCAGACGATGAAACCCAAACCTAACCACATCTAACAAGGACAAGGCTAGGCACCAAAATTTATCGCATCCTGCCAAACGTTTATGATATGGTTTTACGATCCGAAAACAGGCAAACGGTTAACTGGGCCGCTACATTAAGCGGACCAGTCCTGCTATGATGGAGACAGCGTCGGCGGCGCCAGGCCGCCTCGCAAGAACTACCACTGACGTTCTTACGAAGAAACAAGAGGGCCGGCCGCTGGTCCCACTGCGACTGGAGCGTACCAGCCATGGAAGATCGCAATCTGGGCCACCGTAATGGGTGACCTTCCTTCTTAAGATGGGCCGCAGTCTCCGCTGGCTGAGCCCATCCCCTGGGCTGGAGCCACCATCTTTATGTGTGTGTGTGTGTGTGTGTGTGTGTGTGTGTGTCTCACTCTAGGATGACGCGAGGAGAATAAACTGGTGCCGTTTGTGAGCCTGTGTTACACGAAGTCGCCGAGGACTCGGGGATCAATCCTATTGGATGTACAAGCCTCACCCTGGCTGACACACCTACAGCACCAACCGAGCTACGACCCAGCACTGGTTTTGGGAGGTTCTTCATTCGTGTTGGAGGTTCACCACCCTCCATAGCTGGACCTGCGGCCAAACGTCACTACAGCTGCACTCCTATGGTCGTCCGGAGCATTGTGCATCATCTCGCTCTTACAAGTTAAGCAATGACAGGAAGATTTATCTATCCCTGCTTCG
Organism: Panulirus ornatus; assembly: GCF_036320965.1. Lineage (NCBI taxonomy): Eukaryota > Metazoa > Arthropoda > Malacostraca > Decapoda > Palinuridae > Panulirus > Panulirus ornatus. The sequence continues at coordinate 12,754,007 of NC_092242.1, read as the reverse complement.
CATGGGTGAGGGTATTATCATGGGCGTCCGCCGCGAGTGATCACTACGTTATGAAGCATCGTGTACATGCGGCTGGACTGAGACTAAATATAACATTTTCTTTTTTAATGGGAGAGGAAAATTTACATGGCCTGTTCGGCAGAGAGACAGACTACCATACAACCAGAAGAAGCCAGACTGTTACTCAGAAACTGGGTGTGTGACGAGACGTAGAAGCCATCATGTAACTCAAATGACAAGGGAAATAACCACGACATTCAACCAGTGTGAGCCAAAAACACATGACCCAAAAAACTGAGCGAAAAACCAGAAGCCATCACGTCACCCAGGAGCTAGGCAAACAACAACAAGGGAGGCAACCAAAAGCAATCAATAGTCAACCATATGACTCCCCCTGAAAACTTGTCCAACAACCACGCAGCAGACAGCGAGGACCAGCAAAACAATTTAGGACCAAGCACCTTGTACATCTCCCAGCATCAGCGGGGTGATCTAGTGGTCTCTGTCCTAAGCCACGACAGAGAGAAGAGGTAGAGTACAGCGAGACTCAGTTCACAGGGCTTGGGAGCAAGCACACAGAAAGCCAGTATTGAGAAGACGGGGTATGATGAGTAGGTATACACAAAGCCAGTGTTGAGAGGGACGGGGTGTAAGCACAAACAAAGCCAGTGTTGAGAGGGCGGTGTGTAAGCACAAAACAAAGCCAGTGTTGAGAGGGACGGGGTGTAAGCACAAACAAAGCCAGTGTTGAGAGGGACGGGGTGTAAGCACAAACAAAACCAGTGTTGAGAGGGACGGGGTGTAAGCACAAAGCCAGTGTTGAGAGGGACGAAGAGTAAGCACAAACAAAGCCAGTGTTGAGAGGGACGGGGTGTAAGCACAAACAAAGCCAGAGTTGAGAGGGACGAGGAGTAAGCACAAACAAAGCCAGTGTTGAGAGGGACAGGGAATAAGTACAAAGAAAGCCAGTGTGGTCAAGTCTGGAGAGTAAGCCATGACAAAGGGAGAAGCGAACATACAAGACCAGTGTTCAGTGGGTGGAGAGTAAGAGAAAACCCTGGACCATCCTCACCCCAGCTGGTTTATGATGGGCGATGTACTGGATGGGGAGAGTGAAGGGAAGGCGCAAGGCAGTACTACGCGCTATGAAGAACACCAGAACAGAGGAAGGTGAGGGCCAATCATCCCTCCACACTAAGGAATCTTTGATCCCTTAAGCACGACGTTGTGATCCTTGAGCACGACGTTATGATCCTTGTAGCACGACGATACGGCCCTTGAGAATGACGTTACGACCCTTGGAGCACGACTTGACGACCCTTCCGTATAATGTAAGTGACCTTTGTCCTGACTGTTGAGGGTCAGGTCAAAGACACTGAAAGGTCGGCCACAGAAGGATCCAATTTTCTGTTTTCTGTGACGCGACCTCTCTCCTCTGGACGCGTTACCTCTCCCTTGGTTGCTCTCGTCACACACCATGTTTACTTACTGTCATCTAGGAACGCGGTGTACTCGCATCGGGGAACTACCAATGAAACTCCTAACACCAACCATTACTGCCGTATCTAGGTCCCTCGAAATGGCGAGTCCAAACCAGGAGAAAGAAATGGCCTATTTCTCCACAGTGAAAGAGTAATTACATCTAGACATTCATATCACATATGCCATGGAGTCTTCTGAGACCTTCAACCCCACAGCCTGGGCTGGGCGGGAGGAGTCACAAACCGTATTACGTAAACCTGGGGAGAATAATAACAATGTGTCGAGACAGTCAGCAACTGAGCGCGATATCCTGCCCTCAGGTTTATGAAATAAACACATAAATCACGCCTAAGTGCCATAGAGGTGCCGTGGCGTAGCAACAAGACGAGCCATATACGAGGTGTGTTCATCTCGTAATCTCGCTACAACGCTCAGTCCCCGGCATCTACTTCCCTATGTTGTCACACGACTGAATGAAGCGAATACGTACACACGTCTTCCTACAATAGGTATAGCGGGTCTTCAGTAGCAACGATGTGAGCTCATCCATTTCTACATCCGTCAAGAAAAAAATGAAAGATCGGGAATCTAGGATACCATTATCGTCCTCCAGCAGATAACTTGGCTAAATAACATTACGTCGTCTGTTAACCTGGCTTTCCCGTGTACTATCCTTCAGCAGATAACCTGGCCAAAGACCGAGAGGCCTTCTGTTAACCTGGCCAAAGACCAAGAGGCCTCCTGTTAACCTGGCTTTCCCGGGTACTATCCCTTAGCAGATAACCTGGCCAAAGACCAATAGGTCTCCTGTTAACCTGGCCAAAGACCAAGAGGCCTCCTGTTAACCTGGCTTTCTCGGGTACTATCCTTCAGCAGATAACATGGCCAAAGACCAATAGGTCTCCTGTTAACCTGGCCAAAGACCAAGAGGCCTCCTGTTAACCTGGCCAAAGACCAATAGGTCTCCTGTTAACCTGGCCAAAGACCAATAGGTCTCCTGTCAACCTGGCCAAAGACCAAGAGGCCTCCTGTTAACCTGGCCAAAGACCAAGAGGCCTCCTGTTAACCTGGCTTTCTCGGGTACTATCCCTTAGCAGATAACCTGGCCAAAGACCAATAGGTCTCCTGTTAACCTGGCCAAAGACCAATAGGTCTCCTGTTAACCTGGCCAAAGACCAAGAGGCCTCCTGTTAACCTGACCAAAGACCAAGAGGCCTGTTAACCTGGCTTTCTCGTGTACTAATCTCCAGCAGATAACCTGGCCAAAGACCAACAGACCTCCTGTTAATCTGGCCAAAAACCCAAGAGGCCTCCTGTTAACCTGGCCAAAGACCAAGAGGCCTCCTGTTAACCTGGCCAAAGACCAAGAGGCCTCCTGTTAACCTGGCTTTCTCGTGTACTATCCCTTAGCAGATAACCTGGCCAAAGACCAATAGGTCTCCTGTTAACCTGGCCAAAGACCAATAAGTCTCCTGTTAACCTGGCCAAAGACCGATAGGTCTCCTGTTAACCTGGCCAAAGACCAATAGGTCTCCTGTTAACCTGGCCAAAGACCGATAGGTCTCCTGTTAACCTGGCCAAAGACCAAGAGGCCTCCTGTTAACCTAACCAAAGACCAAGAGGCCTCCTGTTCACCTGGCTTTCTCGTGTACTAACCTCCAGCAGATAACCTGGCCAAAGACCAACAAACCTCCTGTTAATCTGGCCAAAAACCCAAGAGGCCTCCTGTTAACCTGGCCAAAGACCCAAGAGGCCTCCTGTAACCCTGGCTTTCCCGTGTATTATATCCTCCCGCCTGAGCACACAGCCGATGGGACACTGTCGTCACCAATGCTGCCCGTGTGTCTGTCCGTCAGCCTCACTTGTCTCTCCGACTGAGATAGTCAACATGTTGGAGGGTCACCACCATGACCATGACCATCGTATTACTGCCACACTAGTCACCCCCCCACCATCATCATCCACCACACGCGTCTCGCCACGGACCACCACCACCACCGTGATCTTCCTGGTGTGTGTGTGTGTGTGTGAGAGAGAGAGAGAGAGAGAGAGAGAGAGAGAGAGAGAGAGAGAGAGAGAGAGAGAGAGAGAGAGAGAGAGAAACCCCTTTTCCAAAAACCTTATGACTAAAGCAAGAAGGGGGGGGGGGGGGAAACAGAGCACAGGTGTCCTGGCACTCCAGAGTCTAAAAAAAGAACCCCGGCTGTTGCCAAGGGGCGCGCGTCTGCTTCCAAACCGAGAGAGAGAGAGAGAGAGAGAGAGAGAGAGAGAGAGAGAGAGAGAGAGAGAGAGAGAGGAACTGCTCCTATATATCATTTACCGTACCAGCCCCGACGCCCACTTCCCTTTCCCTCTACGGACTACCATGAGTCCGCACCGTGAGCTGATTGTAAATACGTCTGAAACCATAATGTGTGACACTATCTTCATACAGTCTTGAGAGGTGTGTGTGCGCCCCAAGGGCTTATAGCCCACGTCCAAGTTTCCCAACTCCTCGTGTACGATCGCCCGGTCTTTAGGTAAGATGGCAAGGCCTTTGACCCGGCCCTTAAAAAGGGGTTGGGTTCGAACGCCAGGCCCTTATACCCAAGCATCGCACCGTCGCGTAGAAAGACCGTACCGTAGCCTTCAAAGGATCGTACCGTCGCCTTCACAGGATCGTACCGTCGCCTTCAATGGATCGTACCGTCGCCTTCACAGGATCGTACCGTCGCCTTCAATGGATCGTACCGTCGCCTTCACAGGATCGTACCGTCGCGTTCAAAGGATCGTACCGTCGCGTTCAAAGGATCGTACCGTCGCCTTCACAGGATTGTACCGTCGCCTTTAGAGGATCGTACCGTCATGTTCAAAGGGTCGTAATACCGTGCTTGAAGAACGTACCGTCGCACTTACACACTGTACCGTTGCTTTCAAGGAACGTACCGTCGCGCTCACGGATCGAAGTATCGTGCTTGAAGACCGTACCGTCGCACTCACACACTGTACCGTTGCGTTCAAGGATCGTACCGTCGCGATCACACACTGTACCGTTGCGTTCAAGGGTCGTACCGTCGCGCTCAATTGGTCCGTACCTCCAATGACAGACGACGGGAGTACGTCTGCTACGCCGGCGTAACCTCCGTGCAATATTTCTTGTGGTTTCCTTTTCCCCCGGCGCACCCAGGCCATGGGCCACACATTACACCAGACCGCGTTTATGGCCGCCTTCGTCATCTGTCGTGAGTAATGCTTCTTGTTGTTGTTGTTGTTGTTGTAGCCGCTGTTGTCGTCCGTGATGCATGCCCCCACCCACCCCCTCCCCTCCCACCCCACTTGTCATTGGTCTTCATTTGCCCACGTCACTCCAAGCTCCAGCCAATCAAATTTACTACCCTGTGATGGCTTCGTTACCCACCCCCTCCCCCAACACTGGATGCGCCCCTGTGCCCCCCCCCCCCCCCAAGAGTTCGAGAGTCCGAGGCTCTTTCCAATTCTGGCCAATCGCAGTCGCTCCGTTCGAGCCCCCAAGCCGGTCTTTTATTGGTTCTCAATACCAAACCCCGAACCAATCACAGACACGTGATGTTTTAAGGCACCCCCGCCGACCTGGGTATGTCCACGGATACAGAGAAGGTACTCAAGGCCCAGAGACGAACTGCGACTAACGGACCCACTGAGAGAGAGAGAGAGAGAGAGAGAGAGAGAGAGAGAGAGAGAGAGAGAGAGAGAGAGAGAGAGAGAGAGAAAGAGAGAAAGGAAGATACATAGATAGACAGATAGATAGATAGATAGAGAGAGAGAGAGAGAGAGAGAGAGAGAGAGAGAGAGAGAGAGAGAGAGAGAGAGAGAGAGAGAGAGAGAGAGAGAGAGAGAGAGAGAGGAAGAGAGAGAGAAAGGAAGATACATAGATAGACAGATAGATAGACAGAGAGAGAGAGAGAGAGAGAGAGAGAGAGAGAGAGAGAGAGAGAGAGAGAGAGAGAGAGAGAGAGAGAGAGAGAGAGAATATCTGAAACAAGTTCCAAGTTTCATAAGAGATTTCGTATTCCGCTCGGGGGGTCACACGGGATCCAACCCTGCAAGTATGCCGGGCACGTGACGCAGCCAAACCCGGAGGTAAAAGTCTCGCCAAAATCTTAGAAGAAAAAAAATAATAGAAAAAAAAAAAGGAAAAGGAAATGAAAAGTGCCTCTGAATAGATCACTTTATTTCGGGCAACATTTAACAACCCGGCCCGCCGCCTTATGGCAGAGGCGGGCCTGGGTATGACGCACTGGTTTCGTATAATAAGGTTCTCCCCTGGCTTCCAACGGCCTGGCTGAGCGGAGGCGAGCACAACGACTGACGAGAGAGAGAGAGAGAGAGAGAGAGAGAGAGAGAGAGAGAGAGAGAGAGAGAGAGAGAGAGAGAGAGAGAGACTTACGAAACCAAACTGTGGGGTGGGGTGGGGGGTTTAGAAGACTTGCGAAACCATCGTAAGCTATACGGCCCTTAAATCTAACGAGTAACAAAGTAACAAATCTATATATCCATTTATCTATCTATCTATCTATATATTTATCTATATTCATTTATATATTATACTTTGTCGCTGTCTCCCGCGTTAGCGAGGTAACGCAAGGAAACAGACGAAAGAATGGCCCAACCCACCCACTCACACAAACACACACACACACACACACACACACACACACATATATATATATATATATATATATATATATATATATATATATATATATATATATATATAACATCTCAAGACTGTAATGTTTGATGCTGTGGTTCCGCTATGACATCCTCATCTTCTAAATCCTTTAAAGTTGCCACATTTTGGCCAAGTAACCACCACAGCTCCGTCTGGAGCCCAATGCTTAACATACGATGAACGTACCTATAATTCCTGACGCTGTCTCCCTTCCCGATAACAATATCATATATTCATAAAAAAAAAAAATTCACGTCAAAACCCGATATTTCCATCACAATCATCATCTCCAACCACGAACGGATGTCTGCATCAGACTCACCTGATTGTACAGCATCAATTACTTGCATCACAATCACCTGATCACAAGACAATCAGGTGCATTGTAATAAGCAGATTAACTGAGTTATCGGCTGATTACACTGACACTCAGGTGACTGCATCTGCAATCAGTTGACTACCCGCAAACTCAGAGCTGATTACCTCACCATCAGCTGATCGCGCGGCAAGAAGGCGACTACATCAAGATCACCTGCTACAACAACAACAATCAGCTGATCACATCTCACGATCAGCTGACTGCACCGAAATCAGCTGATCCCACGACGATCAGCTGATGTGAATATGGCATCCCCTCAAAACCCCGGCTACGTGTTACCGGAAAGCAGCCATGCAACCACCTGTGGGTCAGACAGGCATTTTCAAACCTCTTGTAATCCGGTCCAGTCGTAAGCCATTCTCGCGTCGCGCTTTGTGTGTGTGTGTGTGTGTGTGTGTGTGTGTGTGTGTGTGTGTGTGTGTGTGTGTGCTCTAATGACCCCACGACCAATGGCCAGTCGCCCAAAGGAATATATTCCTCATGAAAAATAACACGTACGTCTCATGACAACAACAGAATGGAAAATACAGTGGGGGAAAAAAGTTCCTATTGAAAGCGTTACTTCACCGTGACGCATTCACTGGCTGCATGGGTTCGAATCCTGGTTGCGGAAGCCGGTCCACAGTCATCCAAGCTGTATATCCTTTACCGAAAAGGACTGGTCTGTAAATTAGGTACCTGACCTAGACAGATGAAGAAAGTGTGGCAATACCAGCGACCTCCATCTCTCCAAGATGGCAAAACATGGACATTCTTTTAAAGGAAATAAAGATCATTTATTCAATCAGTATTTCCATCGCTGTTTCCCCATGCCTGGCATCGCCCACTGGGGAAGGTCAGGCAAGGTTTTTGCAGCCAGCATCACCCTCATCGCAGGACACCTTGTTACGGACAAGGTCTGTTCTCATACCCGCAGGATCTTTACGTAAGGTGAGCAGCGAGGGAGGAGGAGGAGGAGGAGGAGAGGGGATATGGATGAGGGGTTCAAGGTCATAAGTGAGGCTGAAACGGTGACACGCACACTGGAAAAAGATCAGGGATGACAACCCCCGAGGCATTCATGTCCGTGGGCAGGTGCGAAAGGTCTGCACTGACGTCAGCGGCATGTAAGGTTGAAGTCACGAGCAGGAAAGGTCAGCATGGATGTTTGTGGTCCCCAGAGGCAGGGGGGGGAGGGGGTAATACGAGAGAGAGAGAGAGAGAGAGAGAGAGAGAGAGAGAGAGAGAGAGAGAGAGAGAGAGAGAGAGAGAGGGGTTATGGACGACATCATCAAGAGACCAGGTTATGGACGACATCATCAAGAGACCAGGTTATGGACGACATCATCAAGAGACCAGGTTATGGACGACATTCTCAAGATACCAAGTTATGGACCACATCATCAAGATACCAAGTTATGGACGACATCACCAAGAGACCAGGTTATGGACGACATCACCAAGAGACCAGGTTATGGACGACATCACCAAGAGACCAGGTTATGGACGACATCACCAAGAGACCAAGTTATGGACGACATCACCAAGAGACCAGGTTATGGACGACATCACCAAGAGACCAGGTTATGGACGACATCACCAAGAGACCAAGTTATGGACGACATCACCAAGAGACCAAGTTATGGACGACACCCTCAAGAGACCAGGTTATGGACGACATCATCAAGAGACCAGGTTATGGACGACATCACCAAGAGACCAGGTTATGGACGACATCATCAAGAGACCAGGTTATGGACGACATCATCAAGAGACCAGGTTATGGACGACATCCTCAAGAGACCAGGTTATGGATAACCGTGACAGGTTTAAGTCAGGAACATCACTGGTGCATTAAAAAGAGGCCCCGGCACCATACCAAGAACCGTCGTGCCCGGCAAACTAACATATTAAGATGTATGAGTGAACACATGAGGGTGTATGTGAATGTACGTGGTGTAGTCTTGTGGGGGGTCTTCTAACCCTACGAGCTGTGTGGACTCCACGCTGCTGCTGGGTTGAGTCACTGGTCGACGAAAGTGTTGGATGCCCCCACAGCCCGGCAGGCAGGCCCACATATATCATATATATATATATATATATATATATATATATATATATATATATATATATATATATATATATATATATATATATAACGCTACCTCGCTAACGCGGGAAATGGCGAATAGTTTGAAAAAAAAAAAAAAAAAATATATATATATATATATATATATATATATATATATATATATATATATATATATATGTATGTATATATAGGAAGATAGATAGAGAGATTAATAAACAGATAGAGTGGGACCAAAAAAATCAACCAGAGACATTTCATCAGGTAAAGTTCGGGCCAGCAAGCGAGGTGATACAGCAATGGTCGGGGTCGCTCGTCGTCCGCGGACGTCATTGCAGTTAGCCAGGCTAATCAACGCTCCGTTTAATTAGTGACCACCAAGGATATAACCGCGGGGAGGGAGGGGAATAGAGTGAGAGTTGTGTGTGTGTGTGTGTGTGTGTATGTGTGTATGTGTGTATGTGTGTGTGTGTGTGTGTGTGTGTAAGGAAAACAAATGCATGAACACATATAGTCTATATATGCATACCAACAATATGCACATATATGCAAAATCATAAACAAGCACGTGCATAGAAACAAAAATACAGGACTTATAACAATATCATATTATAACAGGGTGAGGTACAACGTATGGCAATAGTGGACATCATACGTCTGGCAGGAAAGGAAGCCACCTCATCGACACGGCCCACACTCGAACCATAGGTAGTTTATTATATATATATATATATATATATATATATATATATATATATATATATATATATATATATATATATATTGGAAAGGATCACAATTCTGCGCGTGATCAAGATATTCCTATGAGTCCACGGGGAAAATGTATATCAACTGACTGTTATATTTCTCTCTTGTGTCTCCCCTGATAATATCATTATTACACGAAAGTGCACTTGGGAACTTTTCGTGTTTCATTTTCCTCGTGGACTCATAGGAATATATATATATATATATATATATATATATATATATATATATATATATATATATATATATATGAGAAGTGGCATTTCACACGAACAAATGGACCTTTAAACAACTGAAAGTGTATTCAAAGGCTAGAAATATATAAAAAAAAAAAAAGGCAGCCTATCATATATCAATACCGGAAAAGGATAATAATCAGGCGCCCAGGGAAGAGAGAGAAGTAAGAGCATCAACCCTCCCTCCCTCCCAGCTGGACACATCACGCATCGCTTCGCAACGGTCCGCGTCGCTGATGCCGGGACGTCCCGATCATGTATTGCGCAATCGTTGTACAGTAACGGCGAGGCGACATGGATAGCCATCAGGTTCTGCACACTTTTGGAGGAATATATGTACAAAATGGCACATACCAAAATACCTGCAGATCAGAAAAAAAGAAAGAAAAAAAAACAAAAACCAGACGGACCAGTTACCTGACCAAAGCTGTCGAGTGGACCACAACAAAGGCCGCTCGTTCGTTCGTTATTGGTGAATCGCGTGAACAAAAAACAAAAACAAAACAAAAACGGTGGAGATAACGCCGTATCCCCTGAAGTACGATACCTCTGTACTGTCAAATAGGACTGAAATTCGCTCGCGCCAGATTCTTCAGTTGGGGCAGATTACATGCGATGGAGGAACGGTGAGAATAAACGTGTTCACCTCTGATGGAGGAGACGTAAAGACGATAATAGTAACAAATAATGATAGCGTACAGATAGTAAACACGGACACATCCCCCCGCGGTAACGAACGGAAGCGTTACACACACGACGAATGGCTGACGGGTGATGATAACTCGGTCGACGCAACACCAAAATGAGATACAAGCATAAAATACGGACGGCTGAGGACCGTACACGTTGAACGACACATCCAGTAGAAGGAGACGCCGACACTGTATCATCACGCTGAAACGGACCATCGACAGAAGCAGCAGACCCTGCTATCGGATGGTCCGCAGCGCCGGCAGAAGAAAGGAAACACCGACACTGTATTATCATGCTGAAACGGACCATCTACAGAAGAAGCAGACCCTGCTATCGGATGGTCCGCAGCGCTGGCAGAAGAAAGGAGACACCGACACTGTATTATCAAGCTGAAACGGACCATCTACAGAAGCAGCAGACCCTGCTCCCGGATGGTCCGCAGCGCCGGCAGAAGAGACCCCTGCTACTGGATGGTCTCTAGCCGGCAGCAGCAGAGAGTACTGGGGATTGTCAGCAGAGGGCAGACTCCATGAGAGAGCAGAAGCAGCCGAGACTGATCAGGGATTCAGTAAGTAAGGCCAGGACGGTAAAATGGATGATAAATTCTAATTGAAGTAGAGGAAGACGTAAGACGGCCACCGATCAGAGGGAAGAGGAAGTAGGCAAAGTGGGAGTAAAAAAGGTACGATGGAGACAGAAGGACCAGGTAAAGTGAAGGAGACAAGGGGAATAGGAAGGAAGGATATGGTGGGGAGGAATACAGAGATAAAAGGAAGGAAGAAGCTAAGAACACGAGGATAAACGGATGAAAAGACTCATACAAAAGGGGGCGGGCGAGAAAAGGCATTGAGAACAGGCAAGACTAATGGGGAGGGAGGCAGACTTGGGTAAATGAAGGGGAAAGGTAGCAGGGAAAAGGATCAGAGGTCATAAGAAGACGAGGAAATTGGGGGAAGGGGGCAGAAAGCAGCCAGGCAGATGGTGACGCAGGGAAGAAGAGGATGCATACGAAAGAAAGGATAAATCAGGAGGTATTTGGATGCGGGGTATCAGAGCAACGAAGAAAAAGGGATGGCTGAAGAGGAATTATAAAAGAATATAGGCAGAAGCAGAGACGAACGGAGAAAAAGGAGTGATAAATTAATAAATGGGAATGATGAGCCGTAAAAAAAAAAAAAAAAAAGAAGGCGGATAATGAAGTTACTCAGACGAGAACAGATGGCCTCTCAGGACCGTCTCCGCTGACGTGGAGAGGCCCGGCACACACGTGAGTAAACAGAGGAGATGGGCAGAAGGCGTGGATAAAGGGTGGGAGGAGAGGCAGATGAAGGGCAGGGCGGGATAATTGCGGTGGGATCGATGAGGTGGGTGCGGGGGCGCGCCTTGACGGGATTAAACAAGGTAATTGAGCATATAAGTGTGGTGGACGCCAGCTGATCTGAGCCACAACCTTAATGAAAACCCCCAGCTCTGGAGACCTTTGGTCCTCTCTCTCTCTCTCTCTCTCTCCCCGCTTCCCTTGACACATAGTTTTTTGTGTTCCCTTCACACCAATGAACCACCACCAATCTCTCTCTCTCTCTCTCTCTCTCTCTCTCTCCCCCTGCTTCCCTTGACACATAGTTTTTTGTGTTCCCTTCACACCGATGAACCAACACCAATCTCTCTCTCTCTCTCTCTCTCTCTCTCTCTCTCTCTCTCTCTCTCTCTCTCTCTCTCTCTCTCTCTCGCTTTCCTTGACACATAGTTTTTTTTGTGTTCTCTTCACACCGATGAACCAACACCAAACTTGTAACAAAAATCCCCATCATACCTCTACTAACTCCATTATTCATACTGTCCCTTAACTCCAGCCTTACCTTACATTCCCGCTGGTTTTGGAGGCTTGTGTCTCCTCCACCACCACAGCTCGGTCTGTGGCCACACTGCAGTACTGTTGCTCTGATCAGTCAGGCTGTGAGAGGCCGCAGCCCGCAGGCCAACGTACCCACTGCAGCCAGACTGATACGATATATATATATATATATATATATATATATATATATATATATATATATATATATATTATTTATTCTATTTATTTTGCTTTGTCGCTGTCTCCCGCGTTAGCGAGGTAGCGCAAGGAAACAGACAAATAATGGCCCAACCCACCCACATACACATGTATATACATACACGTCCACACACGCAAATATACATACCTATACATCTCACGTACACACACACACACACACACACACACACACACACACACACAGATATATACATATATACACATGTACATAATTCATACTGTCTGCCTTTATATATATATATATATATATATATATATATATATATATATATATATATATATATATATATTCCATGATGTTTTTAACAGAAGAAGACAGAATGCTGACCATGTAAACACACATCTTGATGTTTACCCCATTTCGGGTCATTGTCATCAAGGTAATAAGGCAACAGGAAATCTTACCGATGTTACTTTGCAAAGATTTCCACGTCAGACGCTCCCAAATGAGGTAATTTCCAAGAGCAGGTCGAGGAATAGGCGTTCCCTATGATTTTCCATCTCTCTCTCTCTCTCTCTCTCTCTCTCTCTCTCTCTCTCTCTCTCTCTCTCTCTCTCTCTCTCTCACACACACACACACACATATATACATGTCCTATCTTAATCCCATCGCTTCCCTAAACCTCAATGTACATCGCTCGATACATTGCATCCTTTACACACACACACACACACACACACACACACACACACACACACCTAGGGAGCATCCCTGCAATAAGTTCATTTCGTTTCAATCAACTTCTTTTTTCTTTAGTTTCATTCTCTAGACTTTTTTTTTTTTTTCCCTTTCCTTTCCACCACCCTTTCCACCTATCAGCACACCCCTCCCTCCCATCGGGGAAAAGACTCCGCTAACCTGGCGTACATCTCTTCTTTCCCTTCCAGTATTTCCTTTCCTAACCTCATCAGTTTTACCCTGAACTAACCACACACTCCACAGGGAGACTAACAGGTGCATGTGCCATTATCCCTCTATCAGATGTCTACCATTTCGTATCTCTCCTAACGTAACAATGTATCTCCCAGATATCTCTCCCTTGCGCCAGGGAGTACACTATACTCTTATCTTTCCCCGAGTCAGCCATGCCATCCTCCTCTCGGTCTTTCTCGGCGTCACACGGTCATATTTTGTCTGTATCTTTCCTCATGCCAGACACGAGATATCACTCTATTTCTCCCCCAGAGCTGGACGTCTGCCTCCCCTCTCGATCTCTGTCTCGTTCTCCCGCAGGAACACACACATACACACACATATCTGCACCAACAGTTTAGCCAAGACGTCTTATATACTCTCTCTCTCCCTCTCTCTCTCTCTCTCTCTCTCTCTCTCTCTCTAAATCATCCTGTTTCAACTATCTCGCGCCTATCCAACCCTTCCATCTCTACTATCTCATCCATCCATCCATTCATCATTCCATCTCTATCTCGCACTCTCTAGCATGTCTAAAAACAGTTACCAGATGTCATTCGTTACAGCGTTACCATCCATACCCCTCCGACACAACAGCGTTACCAAACAACACCCACCCACCACACACAACAGTAATACCAAACACTCAACAACAGGCCCTTCTCTCTTGATCTACTGCAAATTCCGTCATAATTATGCTGTTACACGCCCCGCGGCAGCCTGGAGACAGAAAAGTCCTGTGATTTTTTTCTTTTCTTTCCTCCTTTCGGCGCAGGTCCGTAAACTTTAATGGTTTCTCATTACAACTTCGGCAAAGATGCTTCCAGGAAACTACTAACTGGCAACGTTAGATTAATTTTATTCAGGAGCTCTTCAAAAAAATAGTCTTTCTTTTTTTTTTTTATCCTAGTGCTTTTACCTTGGCAAACTTATCCTAACTTATCAGCAATTGAATTACTTTGCGTCTCATTGATCTTTCGCCAAAAATGTAAAAAAAAAGAAACTAGATTGCTCGTCTTGATATTCGCTCGCTGGTAACGGGAAAAGAAGTGGGCGGGGCTGAAGTCTCGACTCGTGAAAGCTGACTGGCTGGCGGTACTCGGCCCAGTAGTGACCAGGTCGAATTTTACAGATGTTTTGTAACGGATGATGAGCTCGCTTCGCGGGGATGTGGGATGAAGATACATGAGAAAAACATAAAAATGTAGGTCAGGATGCTCGCTTGGATTATAATATACCTTTCCAGGAAAGTCTTTATGAGCAACATAATCCCAAATAATATGATCCCAATAAGGCAAGCACACACGCTAAACGTATTCTCAAGATGACACATCTCTAACTAAACACAAATGATTCTTTTTAGGTCAGCCTGTGTCGTACCTTCATCAACAGTGTGAGTGTGTGTGTGTGTGTGTGCTGAAGAGATTCCTTCTATAGATTTCTATCGATCAAATCTAAATTGCCTCTACCTTTCACATATAAAAACTACAGTGAAAAGTCGATGTAAAGGATACACGAGAGAAGATAACGGCCACTCTACTGGTGTTACACTTGCTCTGTGTACTACCACCAGGTAGGTGTACGCACTGTTGTTACTGTGTCACTGTTGCCATCACATCTCACACAGCGAATCACTGTTATGACACTTTCTTCAACAATATGAACCTACTGAAGCAGCTTGGTCGCACTGCTTCAATTCTACCTGCTTCAATTCTACTCGCCCTTCTCTACAAACCACAAACTGGGGTAGAATACTTAACACCAAACCTTTTATTATTTTCCTTTATCTTTTCTTGTTTAGTCTGGCCAGGTCTCTTGCTTGCAAGCGCTGCTGCCTTACACGTAGGTTCGTTTACAATACTGTCACGTCCGATGAGCTGTTTCACTCACGATGGAAGTCAGTGACCTCACGCGAAGTCGCGAGAAGCGAAAGCATAACGCGCACGGCAAAACCTACCCGGGGCACGACGATACGATCCTTAAGCACGACGGTACGATCCTTAAAGCACGACGGTTTGACTGCTGAGCACGACGGTACGATCCTTAGAGCAAGACGGTTTGACTGCAGAGTACGACGGTACGATCCTTAAGCTCGACGGTACGATCCTTAAAGCACGACGGTTCGACTGCTGAGCACGACGTACGATCCTTAAGCACGATGGTACGATCCTTAAAGCACTACGGTACGATCCTAAAGCACGGCGGTACGATCCTTAGTGCAAGAGTTTGACTGCTGAGCACGACGGTACGATCCTTAAGCACGACGGTAAGATCCTAAAGCACGGCGGTACGATCCTTAGTGCAAGAGTTTGACTGCTGAGCACGACGGTACGATCCTTAAAGCACGGACGGTACGATCCTTAAAGCACGACGGTACGATCCTAAAGCACGGCGGTACGATCCTAAAGCACGACGGTACGATCCTAAAGCACGACGGTACGATCCTACAGCACGGACGGTACGATCCTAAAGCCCGTCGACGGTGCTCACGGCCGGCACTTGCATGACCTTGAGCATGTCCCCAACATTACTCATCCCCTAACACGCGCCTATCTAAACAGGTTATTTCGCAAGGCTAATTAAGCTTATCACGTTTTTATGACGACCATAAAAGCTGGATCCAGTGACGAACAGGGACACCACTGCTCCAACGTGCGACATAACACCATCCCTCGCTGGGGGGGTTTTTTCCACCCTAATTACTATATTTCAAGATGATGTCAGCGGACAGTCCGACGTACGCAACAGAAACTGTTACACACGGACATCATGAAATAATTCTCGACTTCACAAAATTGATCTAATGTCAGTGTTTCTTATTATCAGTATGTATCGCATACTTATTTTCAGTATGTATAGTGTACTTGTATGCATAGTATACTTATTGTCAGTATGCATAGTATACCTATCGTCAGTATGTACAGTATACTTACTGTCAGTATGTACAGTACACCTACCGTCAGTATGTATAGTATACTTATTGCCAGTATGTATAGTATACTCACTGTCAGTAAGTATAGTATACTCACTGTCAGTATGTATAGTATACTTATTGTCAGTATGTATAGTATACTTATTGTCAGTATGCATAGTATACCTATCGTCAGTATGTATAGTATACTTATTGTCAGTATGCATAGTATACCTATCGTCAGTATGTATAGTATACTTATTGTCAGTATGCATAGTATACCTATCGTCAGTATGTATAGTATACTTATTGTCAGTATGTATAGTATACTCACTGTCAGTATGCATAGTATACCTATCGTCAGTATGTATAGTATACTTATTGTCAGTATGTATAGTATACTCACTGTCAGTATGTATAGTATACTTATTGTCAGTATGCATAGTATACCTATCGTCAGTATGTATAGTATACTTATTGTCAGTATGTATAGTATACTCACTGTCAGTAAGTATAGTATACTCACTGTCAGTATGTATAGTATACTCACTGTCAGTATGCATAGTATACCTATCGTCAGTATGTATAGTATACTTATTGTCAGTATGTATAGTATACTCACTGTCAGTATGTATAGTATACTTATTGTCAGTATGCATAGTATACCTGTCGTCAGTATGTATAGTATACTTATTGTCAGTATGTATAGTATACTCTGTCAGTAAGTATAGTATACTCACTGTCAGTATGTATAGTATACTTATTGTCAGTATGCATAGTATACCTATCGTCAGTATGTATAGTATACGCATTGTCAGTATGTAGAGTATACTCACTGTCAGTATGTATAGTATACTTATTGTCAGTATGCATAGTATACCTATCGTCAGTATGTATAGTATACGCATTGTCAGTATGTATAGTATACTCACTGTCAGTATGTATAGTATACTTATTGTCAGTATGCATAGTATACCTACCGTCAGTATGTATAGTATACGCATTGTCAGTATGTATAGTATACTCACTGTCAGTATGTATAGTATACTTATTGTCAGTATATATAGCATACTCATTATCAGAATGTATAGTATACTTATTGTCAGTATGTATAGTATACTCATTGTCAGTAAGTATAGTATACTCAGTATGTATAGTATACTTATTGTCAGTATGTATAGCATACTCATTATCAGTATGTATATTATACGCATTGTCAGTATGTAGAGTATACTCAGTGCCGGTATGCATAGCACTCAGAGATCCCAGTGCTTGGGAGGGGGAAGTACTTCAGAATCTGGTCAAGGCTTTCAGCTACCACACGTTGGCCCTGAAGGATGTTTCGAGACTACCAATGGACGTTTTTTATATACATATATATATATATATATATATATATATATATATATATATATATATATATATATATATATATATATTATTATTATTATTATTATTATTATTATTATTATACTTTGTCGCTGTCTCCCGCGTTTGCGAGGTAGCGCAAGGAAACAGACGAAAGAAATGGCCCCCCCCCCCCCCCATACACATGTATATACATACGCCCACACACGCAAATATACATACCTACACAGCTTTCCATGGTTTACCCCAGACGCTTCACATGCCTTGATTCAATCCACTGACAGTACGTCAACCCCGGTATACCACATCGCTCCAATTCACTCTATTCCTTGCCCTCGTTTCACCCTCCTGCATGTTCAGGCCCCGATCACACAAAATCTTTTTCACTCCATCTTTCCACCTCCAATTTGGTCTCCCTCTTCTCCTTGTTCCCTCCACCTCCGACACATATATCCTCTTGGTCAATCTTTCCTCACTCATCCTCTCCATGTGCCCAAACCACTTCAAAACACCCTCTTCTGCTCTCTCAACCACGCTCTTTTTATTTCCACACATCTCTCTTACCCTTACGTTGCTCACTCGATCAAACCACCTCACACCACACATTGTCCTCAAACATCTCATTTCCAGCACATCCATCCTCCTGCGCACAACTCTATCCATAGCCCACGCCTCGCAACCATACAACATTGTTGGAACCACTATTCCTTCAAACATACCCATTTTTGCTTTCCGAGATAATGTTCTCGACTTCCACACATTCTTCAAGGCCCCCAGGATTTTCGCCCCCTCCCCCACCCTATGATCCACCTCCGCTTCCATGGTTCCATCCGCTGCCAGATCCACTCCCAGATATCTAAAACACTTCACTTCCTCCAGTTTTTCTCCATTCAAACTCACCTCCCAATTGACTTGACCCTCAACCCTACTGTACCTAATAACCTTGCTCTTATTCACATTTACTCTTAACTTTCTTCTTCCACACACTTTTCCAAACTCCGTCACCAGCTTCTGCAGTTTCTCACATGAATCAGCCACCAGCGCTGTATCATCAGCGAACAACAACTGACTCACTTCCCAAGCTCTCTCATCCCCAACAGACTTCATGCTTGCCCCTCTTTCCAAAACTCTTGCATTTACCTCCCTAACAACCCCATCCATAAACAAATTAAGCAACCATGGAGACATCACACACCCCTGCCGCAAACCTACATTCACTGAGAACCAATCACTTTCCTCTCTTCCTACACGTACACATGCCTTACATCCTCGATAAAAACTTTTCACTGCTTCTAACAACTTTCCTCCCACACCATATATTCTTAATACCTTCCACAGAGCATCTCTATCAGCTCTATCATATGCCTTCTCCAGATCCATAAATGCTACATACAAATCCATTTGCTTTTCTAAGTATTTCTCACATACATTCTTCAAAGCAAACACCTGATCCACACATCCTCTACCACTTCTGAAACCACACTGCTCTTCCCCAATCTGATGCTCTGTACATGCCTTCACCCTCTCAATCAATACCCTCCCATATAATTTACCAGGAATACTCAACAAACTTATACCTCTGTAATTTGAGCACTCACTCTTATCCCCTTTGCCTTTGTACAATGGCACTATGCACGCATTCCGCCAATCCTCAGGCACCTCACCATGAGTCATACATACATTAAATAACCTTACCAACCAGTCAACAATACAGTCACCCCCTTTTTTAATAAATTCCACTGCAATACCATCCAAACCTGCTGCCTTGCCGGCTTTCATCTTCCGCAAAGCTTTCACTACCTCTTCTCTGTTTACCAAATCATTTTCCCTAACCCTCTCACTTTGCACACCACCTCGACCAAAACACCCTATATCTGCCACTCTATCATCAAACACATTCAACAAACCTTCAAAATACTCACTCCATCTCCTTCTCACATCACCACTACTTGTTATCACCTCCCCACATATATATATATATATATATATATATATATATATATATATATATATATATATATATATATATATATATATATATATATATATATTTCTAAGAGCCTTATAGGTGACACACAATTCACGACCCTCATTCAAAATGGGCGACCTAGCAGCCTTATGTCATAACGAAGGTACCTCAGGACCAAAAGCAAAAGCAAGGGGTGGTCATAGCCTAGCTGTGGTGCCCTAGCTGTGGTGCTCCCGCCTCCTACGCAGGGGACCCGGGTTCGATCCTGGCAGTTGGAGGTTAGTATGTTGTATGGTAGTGCGCGTTTATATGCATTATTTACGATATGTATATATATATATATATATATATATATATATATATATATATATATATATATATATATATATTATATATATATATATATATATATATATATATATATATATATATATATATATATATATATATATATATATATATATATATATATATGATTCATTTATAAGAACAAAAGTTATAAATAGATATATGGTGTCTTGTTGGCAAGGAAGGTCTTAAAAATAGAGGAAGTGAAGGCGTTAAATTGAGTAAAGTACGAAGAAAATGCGAGGTATGACCGAGTGTAAAGTACGAAGAAAATGGAGGTTAGTTCAAAGGAAATTAATGTCGGTTCTTCGATTAACCGTCCAGCGTGATACCGCTCCCGTGGTCGACTTGGTCTGTAATTAAGAGAAAAATAAATACAAGAGTTTGGTGAAATGAACACGCACGCTCTGGCTGGGGTACAACGGAGGGGGGGATGGAGTGAGCAGACAACACACGATACATTCACCACTCGTGTGTGTGTGTGTGTGTGTGTGTATGTGTGTGTGTGTGTGTGGGTGGGTGGGTGTATGTGACCACCTGGCCAAACGCGTCCTCTCATGCAAGCTAAAACAGCTAATATAAGAGACTAACACATCAAAACACCATAGACGACCGTGTTCACACATACAGCTACCATACCCAGGGGTCGTACCGTCGTGCTCAGGGGGTCGCACCCGTCGTGCTCAGGGGATCGTACCGTCGTGCTCAGGGGATCGTACCGTCGTGCTCAGGGGTTGTACCCGTTGTGCTCAGGGGATCGTACCGTCGTGCTCAGGGGATCGTACCGTCGTGCCCAGGGGTCGTACCCGTCGTGCTTGTGGGTCGTAGCCGTCGTACTCAGGGGTCGTAGCCGTCGTGCTTGTGAGTCGTACCCGTCGTGCTCAGGGGGGTCGTACCCGTCGTGCTCAGGGGTCGTACCATCGTGCTCAAGGATCGTATCGAAGACGATCCAAAATTAATTCCCTTTTCATAAAGACGATACAGGGAAGGCTTCCTCCATCCAAAGCATTACGGGGGAGCACATATGAGCTACACCTGGTCAGCTGGGGCGAGGGACGAGGTGAGGAGGGCCAGTTGTCATGCCAGTAACACTAGTCATGTGGCTGGGCCGAACACAACCCGTTAATTGGAGACCAGACCAGACACGAGCGAATTAACAAACGCTGCCTGTAAATGATACTATATGCTCAGAGAGAGAGAGAGAGAGAGAGAGAGAGAGAGAGAGAGAGAGAGAGAGAGAGAGAGAGAGAGAGAGAGTGTGTGTTAACCTCCTCCAGGACTGTGAGAGGCCAGGGAGTCCACAACCTTCATTACACGTCATGGGAGACTCGACCATCTGGACAAGAGGGGTCACTAACCCGCTACAGAAGCAGCGCCAGCAATGATACAGTGAAATCCAACCATCGAGAACACGATACACACAATTTACTTTACACGTTAAATCCGAGTACAGGCGAGCGCATATTACCACGTAAAGTAGACCAGAGAAAAAACTCAAAAGGTAATCCAAAATTACTTTACACGAAAGACCGACGAAATTATCAATATCCTTTTAAAAAAGTTGAGAAAATCAAACATCTACTAAATTCTTTTGTCCTCCGTCTCTCTCTCTCTCTCTCTCTCTCTCTCTCTCTCTCTCTCTCTCTCTCTCTCTCTCTCTCTCTCTCCATATAATTCCCATACACACACGCGCATACACACCGCAGACACAGGGGTCGGGGTGGTAATCAAAAGGCCATAATGATCTCTGATAATCTAACAGTGAACCGTAAATCGGTGATCAGCAGCAGCGAACAATTAAGATCACCCCGCTCCCCCCTAAATGACCCAACTTCCATCATTACAGTAAATATTCCCCTCCTGGCAAACGCCCTCCCGGAGGAAGTCAACTCCCGACGACCATCCATCGATCTGCCGAAGGAACAAGAAGCCTCGTCGGGGACCCCGGCCAGGGATAATCTGGAGGCAACAAGCAAAGGTTCGGGTTCAATTCTTGGCGGACCGTAAAAAAAAAAAGAGGAGATACAAGAAGTTTCCCCGTGTTAGCTTACCTGAAAGTTATGGACGGAGGTGTACTGGTACTCTTACCAAAGAATCAAAGACAAGAAAGAAGGATAAAATCTACTGTAGAGATGAGGTTCTTGGAACAATTACGCCCGATGATGACCTTACCTACCTTCAGCGAACACAAAAGAGCAAACCCCCGTTGGCTCTTCAGAGAGAGAGAAATAAAAAGGGTAGGCTGGATTCTGCGAACCTTGGGAATCATTGGAGGTGAGACAAAAGCGAAGACGGTCTTCAAAAGAACTTGTAAAATCTCCCTTCCAGGCCACTGTTACGTGCTAACACCGACGCGGACGAAAATGTTAGAAGAAAACTTAGTTAGAAAAAGTGTTAAGAGTCTTTCACAACATATCTATTTTTTTTTCTGGAAAGTAACTAAAGTACTGGGAAAGACTAAATCAATCTAGATGTCCCCTAACATTGGGCAAGCAGAAAGACCTAACAACCTCATGGAATATACTGGAAGGACCCAGTCCTTCCGCTCTGTTGGGATGACAGACATGGACAATAATACGAACCACAAGTGTGTACACATCCGTGGTTACAATCTCTTTACGCAACGTCTACTTGCAATACCATTATGGACCAACCAGTGGAGGGGGGAAAAAGGAAATCAACGAAGTGTACCTGATCACCCAGGCTGTAGTGGGTACGTATAAACTTGCAGACCGACGCCTTAAATAGCCTGACTGATCAAAGAAGTAGTGAGACGACCTGCTCCCAGAATGACCCGAGGAGGTCGAAATGGGTCTTTAAGAACAGTGTACAGAACCGGCATTGTATCCGGTAAGGTATGGTATAAAGTACCCGGTAAGGTAAAAAGTATAAGTAAGGTACCCTTTAAGGTAAGGTAAAGTTCAGGTGAGGTTCCCTTTAAGGTAAGGTAAAGTTCAGGTGAGGTTCCCTTTAAGGTAAGGTAAAGTTCAGGTGAGGTTCCCTTTAAGGTAAGGTAAAGTTCAGGTGAGGTTCCCTTTAAGGTAAAGTACACACAGTAAGGCAAAGTGTAAGTAAGGTACCCTTTAAGGTAAGGTAAAGTTCAGGTGAGGTTTCCTTTAAGGTAAGGTACACACAGTAAGGCAAAGTATAAGTAAGGTACCCTTTAAGGTAAGGTAAAGTTCAGGTGAGATTCCCTTTAAGGTAAGGTACACGTAGTAAGGCAAAGTATAAGTAAGGTACCCTTTAAGGTAAGGTAAAGTTCAGGTGAGGTTCCCTTTAAGGTAAAGTACACATAGTAAGGCAAAATATACGTTCGGTACCCTTTAAGGTAACCTTCTGCTCAAACAGACTGTTGCTACTTTCTTAAATCTCCACTGTACGTTAAACCTTTTTCTTCCCATCACTTCCTCACTACTGCTCTACCACCTCAAGCCACTCCCACCACTCCTGTTGCACTCGCGTCCATACCACACCATCCAGGCAGTCACGATTGGAGATCAGGAGAGATGAATAATCACCGCGTCCCATTATGTGTATTGTGGTTATCAGTCGACCTACATCATGAAGCAAAAAAAATAATACCGTCTTGCATTTATAGCGAAAGTGTCTTCTCATGCGGGCAAAATCATCTACGACAATTACATACAGCGAATGAAAGTGAACCACGTCTTCAGCGTTACCAAAATACCCCAATATATTATTATTACACACGAGAGATCAAGAACATTTATCAAACGTTGAAGACGCCGTGGGGCTGGAAGTGCTAAAAGGTAAGGAAATTAAGGACAGGCATCATGCATCTAACAAAGACATAATCTCTTGAGAATTCATAATGTCACACAGGTGGGGAGAGAGAGAGAGAGAGAGAGAGAGAGAGAGAGAGAGAGAGAGAGAGAGAGAGAGAGAGAGAGAGAGAGAGAGAGAGAGAGAGAGAGAGATTCAACTAGTCAAATACGACTCACAATCATTTTTCTTTGAGCATTAAAAGTCATGTGTGGGATGCTATCTTCAATCTCTTTATCATTCCATTATTACTTGCGTATATTTATCTTCAATCTCTTTATCATTCCCATTATTACTTGCGTATATTTATCTTCAATCTCTTTATCATTCCCATTATTACTTGCGTATATTTATCTTCCATCTCTTTATCATCCCATTATTACATGCGTATATTTATCTTCAATCTCTTTATTATTCCCATAATTACTTGCGTATATTTATCTTCCATCTCTTTATCATTCCCACTATTACTTGCGTATATTTATCTTCCATCTCTTTATCATTCCCACTATTACTTGCGTATATTTATCTTCCATCTCTTTATCATTCCCATTATTATATTTATATTTATTATACTTTGTCGCTGTCTCCCGCGTTTGCGAGGTAGCGCAAGGAAACAGACGAAAGAAATGGCCCAACCCCCCCCATACACATGTATATACATACGTCCACACACGCAAATATACATACCTACACAGCTTTCCATGGTTTACCCCAGACGCTTCACATGCCTTGATTCAATCCACTGACAGCACGTCAACCCCGGTATACCACATCGCTCCAATTCACTCTATTTCTTGCCCTCCTTTCAGTGAACCTCCTGCATGTTCAGGCCCCGATCACACAAAATCTTTTTCACTCCATCTTTCCACCTCCAATTTGGTCTCCCTCTTCTCCTCGTTCCCTCCACCTCCGACACATATATCCTCTTGGTCAATCTTTCCTCACTCATTCTCTCCATGTGCCCAAACCATTTCAAAACACCCTCTTCTGCTCTCTCAACCACGCTCTTTTTATTTCCACACATCTCTCTTACCCTTACGTTACTCACTCGATCAAACCACTTCACACCACACATTGTCCTCAAACATCTCATTTCCAGCACATCCATCCTTCTGCGCACAACTCTATCCATAGCCCACGCCTCGCAACCATACAACATTGTTGGAACCACTATTCCTTCAAACATACCCATTTTTGCTTTCCGAGATAATGTTCTCGACTTCCACACATTCTTCAAGGCCCCCAGAATTTTCGCCCCCTCCCCCACCCTATGATCCACTTCCGCTTCCATTATTACTTGCGTATATTTATCCTCCATCTCTTTATCATTCCCATTATTACTTGCGTATGCTGACGTCACTTCAGTCTTCACTGTTATCTCACATTCATTCACACTTTTCATTACTTGTTGCTCTTTGTCCACGTGTACTTACGGTCGATGATCACAGGCACAACGAGCGAGAAAAAGATACTAATGTTATAAGCAGATGGTGGCAATCCTCCCTACCGCCCAGAGAAAGGTGTGTGTGTGTGTGTGTGTGTGTGTGTGTGTGTGTGTGTGTGTGTGTGCAGGTAGGAACGTTCTGGTATCGGTATGCCTGTACAAGCTGAGAGTGGATACGAGTGTATATATATATATATATATATATATATATATATATATATATATATATATATATATATATATATATATATATCTTTTTTTTCTTTCAAACTATTCGCCATTTCCCGCATTACCGAGGTAGCGTTAAGAACAGAGGACTGGGCCTTTGAGGGAATATCCTCACCTGGCCCCCTTCTCTGTTCCTTCTTTTGGAAAAAAAAAAAAAAAAAAGAGAGGGGAGGATTTCCAGCCCCCCGCTCCCTCCCCTTTTAGTCGCCTTCTACGACACGCAGGGAATACATGGGAATTATTCTTTCTCCCCTATCCCCAGGGATAATATATATATATATATATATATATATATATATATATATATATATATATATATATATATATATATATATATATGGCGGGAACTTCTACACTCAGTGCCAGTGACTGTTGCCTTGAGGAAAAGAAAAGAAAATGGGGGTCGGGGAACAACTTACGTTGTTGGCAGCTAATTGCGATCACTCCGTCGTTAGTCAAATTACCAAGTCGGACCCTTCCAGTCCTGACCACACCTACCTCCCCTCCCTCTTGACCCAGAGACAGCAACCCCTGACCCCTGACCCTCTCACGTCCGATCACGGTGTCAACACTGAACCACAGCTCAAACACCGCTCGACCAAAGTCTGATTGAGGCCGGAAAAGCTGTGTGTGTGTGTGTGTGTGTGTGTGTGTGTGTGTGTGTGTGTGTGTGTGTGTGTTTTAAAGGCATTCCAAACACGCCAGAGACACACGTGTACCATAATTTCCCCCAGTAAATGTACATACCATTACCCCGGCTCCGAAATGAATGTAAATAAACCCCGACATTTACACTCGGGGCCCACAACATCCCCAGCTAATGTCAAAACAAACAAAAGATGGAGTGCAATTAGGCTCCCCCCCACACACACACATAAATGATCTCGCAGTCGTCTCTCTCTCTCTCTCTCTCTCTCTCTCTCTCTCTCTCTCTCTCTCTCTCTCTCTCTCTCTCTCCAGTAAGAGCACAGGTAGATATGAGAGAGAGAGAGAGAGAGAGAGAGAGAGAGAGAGAGAGAGAGAGAGAGAGAGAGAGAGAGAGAGAGAGAGAGAGAGAGAGAGTGAATCATCTCTAGTGCTTCCCCCGACCCCTCGAGGCTAAGGAGGAAATGAAGGAAAAAAGAGCAAGCATTAGGTGATGGCAGCCTGGGGAGAGAGAGAGAGAGAGAGAGAGAGAGAGAGAGAGAGAGAGAGAGAGAGAGAGAGAGAGAGAGAGAGAGAGAGAGAGAGAATCATCATCACCTGAAGAGCGGGCAGTTCCTGAGGGACAGGAGGGGGGGGAAAAAGAAGCAATCAGTCGTCAGGCAAAACAGCAGATAAGCAGGAAAGAGAGGAGCGAGCGGTCAGGCACCAGAGGCAGACGCAAGCAAGCACGAGCGGTCAGCAGCAGGAAGCAGGAGACAGGAGAACAAGCAAGCAGCAGCAGCAGGAGCGACCAGCACAGTGAGCACGTAGGACCCAGCGGTCGGCGGAGCAACATCAGTGCTCAGCTGAAGACACGGCGGCAAACGGCGAACCTAACCACCCAATAAGAGCAGCAGTACGTGAGGCAAGCAGCAAGCAGGCAGAGCAAGAGCAGGCAGGCAGGCAGGCAGGCAGGCAGGCAGGCAGGCAGGCAGGTAGCAGGGGCAACAGATAATAAAATTATAGCCCAGAACTAATGAGGGAGGGGGTTGAGTGGGAGGTGGGTTGGGAGGGGCTGTATTAGCGTCACTACCCGGTTCCCCTCGGTCAACATTTTGTACATACCATTGCAGGCCCCACCTCCACCCGAGACGGAGAGTTTCCAAGCCATGCACACTGCTGGTCCCCAGACGCATGCTTACATGATCCCACGCCACGCTAACAGGATCTCAAACCGTGCTTACATGACCCAAAGCCACGCTAACATGGTTCTAAGCAATGCTAACATGGTCCCAAGTCATGCTAACATGGTCCCAAGCCATGCTAACATGGTCCCAAGTCATGCTAACATGGTCCCAAGCCATGCTAACATGGTCCCAAGCCATGCTAACATGGTTCTAAGCAATGCTAACGTGGTCCCAAGTCATGCTAACATGGTCCCAAGCCATGCTAACATGGTTCTAAGCAATGCTAACGTGGTCCCAAGCCATGCTAACATGGTCCCAAGCCATGCTAACATGGTTCTAAGCAATGCTAACGTGGTCCGTCCCAAGTCATGCAAACATGGTCCCAAGCCACGTTATAACATGGTCCCAAGGCAAAACGACTCTTGTGTCCTGAAAAATCTTACGAGGTGATGATGGTCCATAGCAGGACCAAAGCAAGGGTCCTCTGACGGCTTCAAACCACGCAAGCTGATGGTCCACACACAAGCAGACTTATGCCTCCAAGACACGAAATCTTATTAGTTTTAGTGACGTGCCAACCCATGGTTGGTCCAGAGCCATGCAAACATACTAGAAATAATAATGAATAAAAAAAAGGGTTCCACATGCGGGAAAGTCCAAGCACCACCGAACCTAGCGGTCAAGCCGTGTGTAGAAGGTGACAATACATGAGTCATTCGAACCTGGCGGTGGAAGAGCCTCACAATCGACCTAGGTCTCGCGAGTGGCGACTGAAAAATAACGGAAGCTGTTTCACACGGAGAGACGACTCTAAACCGTTCCAAGACGAGAGATATTACACACACACACACACACACACACACACACACAAAGAGAATCACAATCAAGCCAATACAGAATACAGGAAGATGAGAGCTAGATATCGGAAAATTACTGAGTTACGTGACGACATAACAAAGGAACTGTCGATTCCTGCGGGAGGCTGGATCCCGCGAACCTTCAAAATGAGAGAAAGCAAAACCAATAATGACACCATCCCGAAGCACTTACGCTCGCCAGACTAGAATACTGGCGCGCTTAACATCACCTTTTACGTCGGATGAAATTGCCAAGTTGGAATATGTGCGGAGAATATTCACACCTCGCAATGACTGCCCCAAAAAAAAACACCCGAAAGAAAAAAGAATTAAACCCAGAGGGAACAAGCGAAGCTTAGACTTTGTTCTCTTGAAGTGCTAACGGGGGTAGAGAGAGAGAGAGAGAGAGAGAGAGAGAGAGAGAGAGAGAGAGAGAGAGAGAGAGAGAGAGAGAGAGAGAGAGAGAGTATCATCTCTAGTGTTACCCCGACCCCTCGAGGCTAAGGAGGAAATGAAGGAAAAAGAGCAAGCATTAGGTGATGGCAGCCTGGGGAGAGAGAGAGAGAGAGAGAGAGAGAGAGAGAGAGAGAGAGAGAGAGAGAGAGAGAGAGAGAGAGAGAGAGAGAGAGTATCATCTCTAGTGTTTCCCCGACCCCTCGAGGCTAAGGAGGAAATGAAGGAAAAAGAGCAAGCATTAGGTGATGGCAGCCTGGAGAGAGAGAGAGAGAGAGAGAGAGAGAGAGAGAGAGAGAGAGAGAGAGAGAGAGAGAGAATCATATGCAAAGGAAAATCCCTGAAAGCCACGTCACCCACTCTTACCACACCTAAGAAATAAAATGTTCCCGTTGGAGTAATGGTCAGTGAAGCCACTGCGAATGAACACTTACACCAATTAGCAACATAAGGGAGGGGGAGAGACAGGAAGAATAAAATGTCACTGTTCAGGCACAAGTGTTCAGTATTGTCTGAAAAAGCTCTGGATATGCCTGGATATGTAGGCCTTCAGACCCGGGCTTCAGTGACATAACTTGACCCTTGAGGACGACAGTACATCAGACCCATGACTTCAGTGATATAACTTGACCCTTGAGGACGACGGTACACCAGACCCAGACTTCAGTGATATAACTTGACCCTTGAGTACGACGGTACATGAGACCCCGACTCCAGTGATATAACTTGACCCTTGAGGACGACGGTACGACCACCAGTGAGCCCCACTGTGCGACCCTTTGATAAAAAATGATGCCATATTTGGGTATGATGGCCCGGCCTTTGCCCCGACCTATTAGGATCAAGTCGGAGGTCACTAACCACCAAATCCCCGTCGCGTTCAAGGATCGTTGACTTCAATGATCACACACGAAGTGGCGGGAAAGATGAGCCTACGAAATCGTCGTAAGGTCAGAGATGAGGAGGAGAACGTGCAACCTGCTTATCGAAACAAACCCAACAATGCCCAGAGGACATATTTCAGTCACGTGATCCGCATTTCACCGTGCGTTCCAGCAGGGTCCTGCTGCTCCTTCTTCCTTCTTAACACACGCGAGTCCTCGAGCACATCTGTCGTCGCGAGGACAACACACGTCCACATGGCTTAACGGCGAGACTTACCACGCTCTGTCACCGAGCCACAGGAGGGTTCGAATCCCATGGCCCCTATCCTTCTGACGGTGCATAGTGAGCGTTCCTTGGATCGGAACGTACCATCAGCTGGCAGAGCGCTTACCGGCTTCATTTATTGAACTCGGCTATCAAGCCCCTCTTGGCACATAAGCCCGCCACACCAAAGAGAAACGCTGACACCCCTCGCAGCCAATCTCTGCTCCTGCATAAGGTTAAATTTACCGTCCTTTGTGAACCTAGGCGAGTACGTAGGCCTGCCGGCCATTATATTGTGAGAAAGAGAGAGAGACATCCCTCTTAGCCTAGCTTTATGTTAAATAACGGGGCCGAGCAGCTCCGGCCCAGATTAACACCCTCCCCAGCTCATGTTAACGTTATATATCGTCCCTCCTAAATCATTGTAATAGTCGAGAGAGTCCCCACCTCGTTCATGTAACATCAAAGGCGTCTGGAGAAGACCCGTTCATCAGGGAAGCCAAACTTGGGGTGGGGAGAGGTAGGCAAGGCCCCCGCAGCCATTAGTGTGAGGGCATGTGTGTGGCTGGACGTCCCAGCTTGAAGCCAACAACGCTCCTCTTGATTGGTCGCACCAGCAAACACACACACACACACACACACACACACACACACAACATACACACACACACACACACACACACACTGTGTGTTCACTTAGTTTGCAGTATACACAGTTTTCCTTCACTCCCATTGACTACAGTATACAATATGCCCCTTTACTCAACTCGACTCTAATATACACAGTGTCCCTTTTGTTATTTTGACTGTAGTACACACAGCTTAAATCTGACTTACCGAGACGCCACAGGAAACTTAAGCTACTTCTAGTCTTTGATTTGGTCGAACCTATAAAAAGCGCTTATCTTCTACAAGTTTTGATTGGTCAATCCGGCACATAAAATTGCCCTGAAATGTTTTCTGAATAACCGGAGTAACTGAAACATGTCATGACAGCAAGATTAACGAAATAGATAGCAAATTAAACTAAATCAAATCAATAAGATACACACCTAAACCAGAAGGATACATACCTAAACCAGGAGGATACATACCTAAACCAGGAGGATACATACCTAAACCAGCAGGATACATACCTAAACCAGGAGGATACGTACCTAAACCAGGAGGATACATACCTAAACCAGGAGGATACATACCTAAACCAGGAGGATACATACCTACACCAGCAGGATACATACCTAAACCAGGATACATACCTGAACCAGCAGGATGATACCTAAACCAGGAGGATACATACCTAAACCAAGAGGATACATTCCTAAACCAGGAGGATACATACCTACACTAGGAGGATATACCTAAACCAGGATACATACCTAATGCAGCCTGATACATATCTAAACCAGGAGGATACACCCGTAAATCAACCGGGTACGTACTTAAACCAGCCGAATACGTACCTAAACCTGCCGGACACGTACCTTCCCCAGCCGGGTACGCACCCTAAGCCAAGATACATACCTACACCAGCAGGACACACAGCTACACAAACCGGCACCATACGAGCGTTGGTTCACACTAAGATAAGCCAGGAAAATCATGATTTACGGCCAACTTCGCCGGCAAAGTCCTCGTACACAGCGATCCACAACGCAATATACCAACAGCGACCTTACGACATACGAACAAAAACGAGTTGAAAATCAAGATCACACGAAGTATCCATTTTTTTTTTTTTTTCCCCCAACGAAGGAGGGAAATGAAAGAACTGCGAGGAAGACGTAAGAATACAGATTGGGGTTGAAAGATGGCGAGGGAGGGAAGAGACTGAAAGGAAGATGGAAGGGGAAAGGGGTGGAGGGAGACGGGATGAGGGGGCAGGGGATGAGAAAGGAGGATGGGGGAGAAAGAGGGGAGAGTGAAAGAGAGAGGGAGAAGGATTAGCGAGACGGAGGGAGGGAAGAGTGGTGAGTGACCCGACAAATGGATAAAGGTAAAAGTATATGATAAGAAGGAAGGAGAGAGGAACAGGAGAGAGGTGGGGGGAAGAGTGTGTAGAGGGAAGGAAGTGACAAAGGAGAGAGAGAGAGAGAGAGAGAGAGAGAGAGAGAGAGAGAGAGAGAGAGAGAGAGAGAGAGAGAGAGAGAGAGAGAGAGAGAGATGCCACGCCTGTGGTGATCAGAGGGAGGGACCCCCGCGCACAACACCACATCCCCCCACACACCCCTTATGGCCACATTGTGCAAACCCTAAATGAAAAGCCATCGACGGGGTCTGGGGGTGACGATGGAAATAAACTGGGTGGGGAGAGGAAGGGCCAGACGTATTACAGTGGGTGGGGGGGGAGGCGGAGGTATTACAGGAGGGGAGAAGTGGGTGCAGAGGTATTACAGGAGGGAAGAAGTGGGTGTAGGGGCATTACAGGAGGGAAGTGGGTGTAGGGGCATTACAGGAGGGAAGAAGTGGGTGTAGGGGCATTACAGGAGGGAAGTGGGTGTAGGGGCATTACAGGAGGGAAGAAGTGGGTGTAGGGGCATTACAGGAGGGAAGAAGTGGGTGCAGGGGCATTACAGGAGGGAAGAAGTGGGTGTAGGGGCATTACAGGAGGGAAGAAGTGGGTGCAGGGGCATTACAGGAGGGAAGAAGTGGGTGTAGGGGCATTACACGAGGGAAGAAGTGGGTGTAGGGGCATTACAGGAGGGAAGAAGTGGGTGTAACGCAAGGCGAACGGGAATAAGGGAAGACCGATAAGTAAGGAGAGAAAAGAAGGAGAAGAGGGGGGCAAATACCAAAAAAAAAACAAAAAAAAAAGGGAGGAGGAAGATCGGGAATAAGAGGATTGAGAACGTAAATCATCGCGAGGGAGAGGCACCGCATTAGGAGGGAGGGAGGGAAGGAAGGAGGGAGGGAGGGAGGGAGGGAGGGAGGGAGGGAGGAGGGAGGGAGGTAGATCACCAAGTGGAAGATCTGGCCAACAGTCACACCAGCAAGACGGCCAACCGTTACACGTATAAACAGATGAAACAAATGAATAATCGTACATAGACGCACTGGAAACAGTGGAGAGGGAGGAGGCGATGGAAGGTCAACAGGGCAGAGAGAGAGAGAGAGAGAGAGAGAGAGAGAGAGAGAGAGAGAGAGAGAGAGAGAGAGAGAGAGAGAGAGATGCAACAGGAGGGGGGTGGGAGGGAGGGAGGTACCACCCTCATGCCAATAACAAGGCCAGGGCCTGGAGGGTAATCATCCACTTACACTTATCGTCCACTTACACTTATCCTTTACCTAACGTATAACTTAACTCACCTTTATCATTCTTACAGATCTACGAGCCATCCACTTGCTGCTACTACAACTTCTTCCACGCCTTCTTCTCCACCATCCACTTCCAGAGGAGTGACAGCCTCATCCCTATCCACATGCTGTGGCTCAACAGCTGGCCCATCCCCCACTATCCACTTCCTCTACATACTCTACAGTACAACGTCCACCTCATCCACTTCGATTTTGACCCGCAACCCTTCCACCCTGCTCATCCACTAGTTCTAAATCTAAAAGCTCCATCCCATCCACAAGCGCTAGAGCTACGAGTCTCTCTCTCCACCTCCTCCACATGCTCATAAATCTAGGGCCTCCACACCCTATCCACAGGCAAGATAACACCCCACTCCCCACCACCACTGCCTCCAGATCTCCCTGTCTTCTCCCCGATATCCACTTCCTCTATACATACACACATACTCCATCCTCACCCAGTAGGGAAAGTCTGCCTCCGCTCTCAATTTATGATCCATGTTTTGCCATCCTTCTCGCCAGGCAAGATCTATAACTATAGCTTTACCCTCAACAACCTGCTGAAGACCCACCCACCCAACCAACCCACACACATACACACCCACACAACACACACCTCCTGCCACGGCTGCCCCGCCTTCATCCGTGCCAGTGGCTGCTCTGGGCGTGTGAATGGACAAGCATTCGCCAGGATGGAAATTGCTGTTAAATATTTACTGATCGCATCCTGCCATTCTTTGGTCGTTTCCTGCATGCAAATGGACGAGAGAGAGAGAGAGAGAGAGAGAGAGAGAGAGAGAGAGAGAGAGAGAGAGAGAGAGAGAGAGAGAGAGAGAGAGAGAGAGAGAGAGACACTGACTTCCGAAGGATACGCCCCAGGCCCTGACGAAATCAATCCCCAGTCTGTGTTCTCTGTACAGACGCTATGCTCTATACCTGGTCTCTGTAAAGACGCTATACTTTACAGATGGCCACTAAAAAGAAGCTATACTCTATACCTGATCTCTGCAAAGACACTATACTCTATAGCTGGCCAATGTAAAGACGCTATACTCTACACTAGATGCCTTTTAAAGACACTCTATACTCTATAGCTGCTCGCTGTAAAGATGGTATGGTATATTATCTATATTGTCTCTGTAGACGCTGTACACAATACCTGGTCTCTAATACAGACCCTATGCTCTTTGCCTTATGCTCTACCCGAACTCTTAACAAAATAAAATACCAGCACAAGAGAGGCAGTGAGCAGACAATGCGCGCTGCCAAATCGAAGCTCCGTCTAGTGGGTAGATGATGTGAGTGTGAAAGGTGTCAGACACGATGGATGGTCAGCGGATGAATGTTTTACACACACACACACACACACATAAATATATATATATATATATATATATATATATATATATATATATATATATATATATATATATATATACTGATACCTGATTCTGCCTGCAAGCGGTCAGAAAGCAAGTGAAAAGTCACCTTTGAAGTCAAAGAAGCAAATATATAACAATAATGATAATACTAAGAAAACTTTCCAAACAAGTTACTTCTTGTACCAAGATTTTTTTCCTCATCTTCATAAAGTGTTGGGTGGATGGCTGTTAATGCAGCACACACACACACACACACACACACACACACACACACACACACACACACACATACACACACACACACACACACACACACACACACTACCCAGCAAATCAATCTATCATATGTCCTTCAGCAGGCATCTCTCTCTCTCTCTCTCTCTCTCTCTCTCTCTCTCTCTCTCTCTCTCTCTCTCTCCTACTGCAGGTGGAGTGTCGTCTCCTCTGGCAGGTGCCTCCCCTCGCTGTGCTCCTTCATCAGCTACCCCTCTCTCACCGTCATTCTCTTCCCCTCTCCCTCCACTAGCACCTCTTTCTCACACTCTCCCTTTACCGTGTGAACTCTCACACCCTCCTCTCTCTCTCTCTCTCTCTCTCTCTCTCTCTCTCTCTCTCTCTCTCTCTCTCTCTCTCTCTCTCTCGTTCTTACCAGTGCCACTTCACTTCACTGTCGTCTCTGCACACGTCCTGCATCACTGATCACTGTCATACCTGTAGCCCCTCCCTCTCTCGCATGGGCCCGGAAGACCTCCTCCTTGGGGTGCGAAGCATGACCTTTTCCCCCACCTCCTCCTCCTCTGACTGTCGCACCTTCTGCCCCTCAGTCCCGCACCTAAGCCCGGGATACCTCCTCCTCCCTGGGGGTGAGGAACTTGACTATCCCCCTTACCTACGACTGTCGCATCAACAGCGCCGCCCCTGTCGCATCCGGGACTCAGAGACCTCTTTCCCCTGGGGCGCGACACTTGACATCCCCACTCCCCCCCACACATAGTGTCACATCCCTAACGCCGCCCCTCTCGCACCTGCGCGATCTCCCTCCTCCTTGGGGCTCGACACCTCCTCCCTGGGGCGCGACACTTGAGGAGCACCTCTCTCTCTCTCTCGTCTGAAGCGTTTGCCCCTCCTTCAGGCCTGGGTCCCCGGGATCATCTCACTCTTACAGAGGCGTCCGTGATCCTACCAGACCACCTATCCACCTCTCCT
>NC_092242.1:12710998-12713498 GCF_036320965.1 Panulirus ornatus | reverse complement strand
CGCTACTCACTCCTGGCTGCACGACCTCGAGTCGAGGGAGAGGGAGGAGGAGGAGGAGCAGCACCGCCCGCTACTCACTCCTGCTGCACGACCTCGAGTCGAGGGAGAGGGAGGAGGAGGAGGAGGAGCACCGCTCGCTACTCACTCCTGGCTGCACGACCTCGAGTCGAGGGAGAGGGAGGAAGAGGAGGACCCACCTCGGCTGCGCAGGCACCTCCCCTCACCACAAGTTCTACGAGACAAGGTCACGACTCTCCCTCTCCCGGAGGACACCCGTCCCACCACATCACCTACCACGGGAATCTCTGGCCTGCCTTACCTCACAGTGCTTCCCACCCTCTATGTCACCTCACCTTTTGAGCCTAATCCAGCACCACACACACACATACACACACCAAGTTCGTCCTGAGGTGCAACGTCTTTGTACTTCTCAACCAAGCAATGTGTTTCTTTTTTTTTGCCCGTCTCCTGAACTCTCTCTCTCTCTCTCTCTCTCTCTCTCTATCTCTCTCTCTCTCTCTCTCTCTCTCTCTCTCTCTCTCGCTGCGACACCTGCACGGCGACGAGGACGACGGTGGCGACTCTTGGCGACAGAAACTACGAAGAGAGAAGAGAGACGACCACGACCGTCGCTCAACGACGTGGGAGTCGCACCTAAGGCAGACACGACAACCACAAGGATGAAACGACAAAAGAATAAATAAATAAATAAAAGAGGAGACCAAAATTAACACCGAAGACGACAACGAGGGGAGAGCTGGCGAAAAGACAGAGGAAGCAAAAGCGACGAATGACCAACATCCGAGGAAAAACGAAAGAAAGAAAAAGAAAGGAAAAAGAAAGAAAAAACAGAAAAAGAAAGAAAGGAAAAAAGAGAAAAAACAGAAAAAGATAGAAAGGAAAAAAGAGAAAAAACAGAAAAAGAAAGAAAGAAAGGAAAAAAGAAAGAAAAAACAGAAAAAGAAAGAAAAAGGAAAAAAGAAAGAAAAAACAGAAAAAGAAAGAAAAAGGAAAAAAGAAAGAAAAAACAGAAAAAGAAAGAAAGGAAAAAAGAAAGAAAAAACAGAAAAAGAAAGAAAGAAAAAGGAAAAAAGAAAGAAAAAACAGAAAAAGAAAGAAAGGAAAAAGAAAGAAAAAACAGAAAAAGAAAGGAAAAAAGAAAGAAAAAACAGAAAAAGAAAGAAAGGAAAAAAGAAAAAACAGAAAAAGAAAGAAAGGAAAAAAGAAAGAAAGAAAGAAGAGAATTGCGTCCCTAAAAACAACAACAATTTCATCACCTACAAACCGAAGAAAAGCGGGGGAAAAATGAAAGAAAACAAAACGAAAAAATTTCCAGAATATTTCTGGACAAGTGATAAGAGTAGAGCTCTCCTTGGCGCTACGCCCTATGGATACACAGTGGACGAGAGCTCTAAAGGGCAGGGAGAGAGAGAGAGGGGGAAGGACGGAGCCCCCTGAACAAGGATGCTCCATGACAAGCCTCCTTCTACAGGAGCCAGCATCCCGGGAGACAGCTGGTGTGTGTGTGTGTGTGTGTGGAGAAGAGGAGGAGGCACGTCTGTAAGACAGCTGGCTATCAGCCTCTCCCCTTACCACCTGAGAGACAGCTGGTGAGAGGAAGAGCTGTGTGAATACCACAGCTGGCTGGCTGGCTGGCAGCACCGCCGCTCACCATCTGGGATCAATAATGGTGGTGAATGGACGTCCCCGTGAGCAGTACCGGCCCTGACTGGTGACAGACCTGGGGACTAAATCCAGAGGAGTAGAACGCGAGGCTCAAACCCCGATGGAGAACGAGAACATTCGAACCCTTATGGAGCGGCGGAACGCGAAAATTAAGACCATATATGTGCCCGTAGAATGTGAAACTTAAAACCATATATGTACCCGTAGAATGTGAAACTTAAACCCATACGAAGTTGTAGAAGGTGAAACTTAAACTCATACGCAATTGTAGACGGTGAAACTTAAACCCATACGAAGTTGTAGAAGGTGAAACTTAAACCCATACGAAGTTGTAGAATGTGAAACTTAAACCCATACGAAGTTGTAGGTGAAACTTAAACCCATACGAAGTTGTAGAAGGTGAAACTTAAACTCATAGGCAATTGTAGACGGTGAAACTTAAACCTATACGAAGTTGTAGAAGGTGAAACTTAAACCTATACGAAGTTGTAGAAGGTGAAACTTAAACCCATACGAAGTAGTAGAAGGTGAAACTTAAACCCATACGCAGTTGTAGAAGGTGAAACTTAAACTCATACGTAATTGTAGAAGGTGAAACTTAAATCCATACGCAGTTGTAGAAGGCGAAGCTTAAACCCATACGCAGTTGTAGGTGAAACTTAAACCCATATGCAATTGTAGAAGGTGAACCTGAAACAATTATGGAGTTAGAGAACGTGTAACTTAAACCCACATGGAGGTGTGGAACGTGAAACTTTAAACCCCTATGAAGTTGTAGATCGTGAAACTTAAACCCATACGGAATTGTACGTAG
>NC_092242.1:12660998-12705998 GCF_036320965.1 Panulirus ornatus | reverse complement strand
TATCGACTGATTATTACAGAGAGGGCTCCAGGCGGCTGACATGCAATACACCTTGATACCAACACATTTCCGCTGACAGCCTAGCGATGGCGCGGGGTTGGCCGGGGAGGGGCGGCGGCGGGCTTGCCTTGCGGACAATCCAGCCTCACAAATGAAAACTCCCGCAATTACTTTCATCATCACTGTTGTCATGATCATCACCCCGCTACTGGGTCATTTCCACTAGGCAAAAACGCCAAGTACGCAGTTACCTCAATGAACAAACGGTGATGAAACAGGTACGGCCTCCCCTCGGGGTTCCGTCACCTGATGAATTTCCCTGAATAAGACTCACCTGGGCGGCCCTGTGGGAGCACCTTCTCCCTCTCTTCCTCACAGCCTCGCCTGAAGCCAGGAACTTCACCCCACCGCAGTCCCAAGCCCAGCCGAGCACCTCTCCTCTCTAATTACTTACAAAATTACAGCACTCAGGCTGCTTGAACCCCCGCAATGCACAGGAGTGACCTACATCGGTTCACTCCCCTTTAATACTAAAGTGCCACCCAGGTGGCCACAACTGAACAGGGTTAAATCTACTAACAACAAACCTCAGCTTTCTACATAGTCTACGGGAGGGAGGTTCAAGTTGCCTCATTTCCTGAGAGACTCTTAGACTCGCTTTGGTAAGGAGTTTACTCATCTATACTGTGGCTGACGTGGTATAGACGTACGACTCAGCTGAGTGACTGAGAGAGACTCTTAGTCTCGCTTTGGTAAGGAGTTTACTCATCTATACTGTGGCTGACGTGGTATAGACGTACGACTCAGCTGAGTGACTGAGAGAGACTTTAGTCTTCTTTGGTTAGGAGTTTACTCATCTATACTGTGGCTGACGTGGTATAAGCGTCATGACACAGATAAGTGACTGGGGTTCATCCCATACAGCTAACACCTTGCCCACGCAAAAAGAAAAAAAAAAATATGCCACACCGTAAAGAAAATTCCGCGAAGGCGAATATCCCTCCTCCCTCCTCTTCATCACACGTAGTGACATTACGTTTACGAACAAGCCGGGACGAGTGAATGGGAAGGTGACCTTTCACTGGGCTACACTCCGCCGAAGGTAAGTCACAGGGAGGTCTGGAGGGTTAACGCTTTCTGTATTACTCTCAACCTCGCTGTTGATAGCAGCGTGACTCACTGGCGGTGGCTGGAGGTGACAAGAGGTCCTTGCGACACTGCCCCAGACCACAAGGCCAAACATGCCACCATCCACCAAGCAATATAAGTAAATGCAAGACCCAAGCCTAACTCACTGACCCTCAGCAGAGTGTAGCTCCATGAAGTGTCTAAGAAGAATAAAGGACTTACAGAACACAATGGACGTCTGTCGCTGTAATCATTTCCATTCGAAACCTCTTAGTTATTGATCCATCGTCTGAACCCTAATAATGACAAAGCCAAGGCAGCACAATGCCTAAAGAGCAATAAAACACTAACTCCAGCCATCTGAACGAGAGCAGACTGTATATTTTTCCTTGATTCCAAATATTCATATATTATATGACCAGGTACAGAAAGAGGGGCGCCAAACCTCACAATCTAAGTACAGTACTTTCACTGTCCACTTTCTTAAAGAAAAAACAGAGACGGAAACACACTGTACCCGAATTAAAATAATGTTTTTCTTTCTTCTCTTCTTTATTCAGTGGGCATTTTGCCGAGTTTCTTGACGCTCACCTCAGTCTTGACGGGTCGTTGGCGGCCACTTAAGCCACAACGAACATGTACTTAACCAGGATGTGTTTCGCTCAGGGACGGCCCCGTCCAACTTACCTCTCGGTATTTTTTCGGGGAAACCTGTTTACCTCTCACGTTATGCACACATCACGTTCACTTCTGAGACGCTTGTCTCTAACCCCTAAGCTCCGTCTTGGTATTTACATGAAACAGCGTCGACAAGCCCTTTCCAAATGCCTTTTAATCAGACGAAACTACGAAATGTTACGATAATCTAAAGGCGCCACGCTAAAGACACTTTCAAGAGAGGTAAAGAGACACGTTCCTTAATGAGCACATCCGACCAGCAGAAGAACAACGAGAGGTCCATAGCCTTGCAAGTTGCGGCCACCAACAGCCTCGTGTACTGGAAGCACAGGGAGGTAGGCTGGTCCCACACGAAGCACAGGGAACCTCAGAGGAACACTAAGAAATAGACGAGCCTTTCTTTTTCTGGTAAAATCTACGGAAGGGCATGAGGATCACAGTAGCAATGGTCGGTGTATGCGTATCTATAACGATGTCATTCACTTTAAGAGGAAGTAAGATGAGGGTACGTGTCCAGATCTAACTATCTAAACTGTTTCCTTGAGGAATAGACACATTCTATCCTGTCTGCCCATCATTCTATCCACCTATCCCGTCTACCCACCAAGGAACAGAGAGCGAAGCAGACGTATCCCGTCCACCTTGGGACAACCAGCGGAGCGGCAGAGCCAGCGAGCTACCTCCAACACGACATGATCAGGCTGGACAGGTCCTCCCCAGAGCAGTCCCACCGCCGCCGACAGGGTGATGGTCTCTGGGGGGGTCGGCCGGCCGGAGCGGCCTCCTCTTCTCCCCAAAAACTTTATCGGACAACAAAAGCTTTAGGAGTCGCTGGGCGGGCGTGGGCTGGAGCAGGCCATACAATAGGGAGGGCTAAACCATCCGGCACATCCCGTGCGTCTGTGTAACCTGAGGCAGGCCACTAGAGTTCGGCGACCCTCACGAGGACCTCCTTCCTGAAGACGTGGCAAGACATCAGTCTTCAGATGACGCGTGTCGCACGCCTGCCTGCTGGCACAGGGGGAGGCCATGTAAGGTGAGCCTTGAGACACACAAGGTGAAGGCGTGGCGGCAGCCGCCACGCCTTCCTCCCACCTTATTCGCAGGTCTGGGGCTGGCACACGTTTACCCGGTGACCCCCCCCCCCCCCCCCGGCGGCTCGGTGCCGGAAGGTGGCAGCTGCTGGTGTCTGGCGGTGGCAGACACTCACAAGCAACAGGCCTGCTGGCGACGTCATCAGCCTACCTCGCCCTCTCCTACATGAATTGATGGAAGTAATTTAGATCTCCTAGCACGTATATATATATATATATATATATATATATATATATATATATATATATATATATATATATATATATAAACCAAGCCAACAGTAACTAAATGAACAGTTCTCTCTCAGCGACGAACCGAAATCCTCCTTCCCTTCACAGGACTGCGAGAAAGCCACTAACAATCCTGTCTGCGTACTCTGCTCTCTGACCAGACATACTTGGTGCTCTATTCTGATACAACAGTCATGAAAAGACTGTAAACCTCCCATCCTGCAGAGGTTCTAAAACTGCTGCCATATTTCTCCCACCTGAAGGATGGGACAAAGTGATTCAAAAATAAATAAATAAAAAAATTCCGAGACGGCGGCATACACAAATATCGCACGCAATCATGGCTTTTCAAATGCCTTCAAAAAAAAAAAAAAAAAAAATGACCCCAATCAAGAAAACTAGAAAAATCTTACAAAACCCGGAGCATCATAGATCCAGGGGGGGTAGACCATCACATAGAATTGCATCGGTCATTTTCTACAAAAAGCAGATCATAAAGAATAACTGCACAAAAGCAGCGAGCGAAATCCACTGTCTCCAATGTTACAGACTCCGTCCCCGGGACAGTGTCTCCCCTCCTCCTCCTCCTCCCCTCCTCCTCCTCCTTCCCTATTGTTCCAGTAAACACTGACAGCAAACACAATGCCGCCGCCCTGAACCGCGCTTGTGGGTGACACAAGAATCAGCCTAACATCCCATCGAACCCCCGGAACAATGAAGGCCTTCACGTGCAGACATCAGCCCACGTCTTCCAGCGGGACTAGAGGAATAACAAGATGTTCAACGGAGGGCGAACAAAAAAAATGGATCTTGAACTCCGCAACGGAAGGAGAGAGAAAGGAACCTTGTCTTATGAATACAGAACTCATAAGGACACAGGGAGAGACAGACATACGTACATCAGAAGGTCTGGGAGTGATGAGGAGAGAAGACCTCACCCCTGGTGACCCTAAACGAGGCACACGTCGTCGGCTCTGTAAGGCACAGCAGGAGGAGTGCCTGGTCATCCACAACTTAACTACATGAGGGGAAGCACAACCAATCGCGGCGACACTTTAAGAACACCAGATCACTCCCACATAGACTACTGACTTGTGCGTGTGCGTGTGTTGCGTGGTGACACACGCACTACACGCGGGAAGGGGAGAAAATGATCGTAGATGTGAAAGTTGCATCTTAACGCACAGTAGAGAGTACTGGGGAGGCAAGCATGTTGCCATGCTTCTCTACGATGCCACGTTGCCATTCTTCTGTCCGGTGCCATGTTGCCATTCGGTGCCATGGTGATAATTTTCTCATTCTAAAAACAGACTAGCATTGAAGAAATCCCTTCCTAATATCAGGTAGCCCTCGCCTACGAGATGAAAACTATATATATATATATATATATATATATATCATACAAACCTCCAACAGCCAGGATCGAACCCAGGACACCTGTGTAACAGGCGGGAATGCTACCGCTAGGCTGTGAGCCTGTGACACAGGGGTCCCGGGTTCGATCCTGGTTGTTGGAGGTTTGTATGTTCTATGAAGTTGCGCGTTCCTATGCACTTTGTTCGTGTGTATATATATATATATATATATATATATATATATATATATATATATATATATATATATATATATATATATATGTAAAAAAATTTTTCCTCCTGAAGGGGGTAATATGAGCAGCCTGGAGCGGTCTGCGTCGTGTTTTCCATCATAACATCGCATGAAATGAACGTGGATGTTGTCGCAAGGAATCCCGGAATTCCTATCTCCGTCCGTCACGAGCCGGAGGAGGAGGAGGAGGATCCGAAATCCCAACTCGGCTTGCCCTCTTATCGCGCGGGGGAAGTTTTTACAGACCGCTTGTACATACATGGGACCCGAGAGAGAGAGAGAGAGAGAGAGAGAGAGAGAGAGAGAGAGAGAGAGAGAGAGAGAGAGAGAGAGAGAAGTTACAGAGCGTCCTGTGTCGTGTCCTCCCACACCCCCAACCACTCCGCGCCACAACCACTATGCAACACACAAACCCTCCCTCCCACCATCCCTTCTCCTAAGCCTTGTAATATTAGACGACCCCCCGAAACAGCAAGCACGACCACTAGCTCTGTGTGTGTGTGTTACGTTATCGCCAACTGGGACGCCACGACCCCCACGGTCGAACTCCCCCGAGCCGCTAGCGTCACAACCGTAACAGGAACCGGTCTCGAACACACACACACACACACACACACACACACACACACACACACACACACACACATTTATCATCTTACACTCTGGCACACACACAAACACAAACACACACATACACACACCACTGCCAGTATGAACCACGAGCAGCGAGCAGCCCTAAGCAGCGCTCAACAGCTTGGTCGATCGAAGCCCCCCAAATCAGCAGCCTTACACAACCCTTAGCAGCTGTTGCTGTGGTGGCAACAAGCCATCCCAATCCAACGTAAGGTAATATACTGACGAATGCATCAACTTAGGGTATGATAGCCGCCCTCACGACACCACAACCACCCATCGCATTACCTAAATCCTCCTCAACCAAAGCTTTCGGATCCTTTTTTTTTACTCTTATCGCAAAACACACACAAAACGGGTCGCCCCTCAACACAGGATCAAACCCTACGTGACACTACTGGGATCCATCCTCCCCACACAAACACCCACGAAACATAATATCCACCTTCAGGTTCATCCCACGTTAAGCTTCAACGTGCGTTCGTAAACCCTACGTGAACCTTTACCATTTTGGTCGACTATGAAGGCGGACATCAACAGCTCGGTCTGGGACCAACCAACCAGCCAGCACCCCTCCTCCTCCACTCCTCTGATCAATCAGGCTATTTGGGGCCGCGGCCCGAACACCTACACACCCGCTTCAGCCTGATTAATCAAGTGCATTTTTTGTATGTATTTGAAGAATAAGCTCTTTGGCTTTGTCCACTACGTGAGCCATAGCGCTTTAAGCAGTTTCCCATAGAGAGTGGACAGTGATGGCCCTTGGATTTTAAATTGTTTTCTTTCACTGTTTAAGACAGTTTGATCTGAGGCTTCCTAATCTGTAGTGTTGTTAGGGACTGAGTCTGGCCCAGGTTGGAATACCTTTCGTATGCCTTTCGCTGGTTTCGGAAGCCGTCCTCAGCCAGCCCGACTCGCTTCTCTAAACCGCTCGTTCCCTCCTCATTTTTCTCCCCCTCTCTCTCTCTCTTTTTGGAGTCGGGCTACGTGAGTCACTTTTACACTCTCTAACATTACGCCACAGTGCAGGTCCTCTCTCTCTCTCTCTCTCTCTCTCTCTCTCTCTCTCTCTCTCTCTCTCTCTCTCTCTCTCTCTCTCGAGGATGTCCAGTGCACGTGCTAATGGTGTTTTGCATGTCTCAGAAAATGAGACCCGAGCTCAGAGGGTGAGGCCCCTGGAGCACAATACATGGGTATGGTGCAGACGGCCATCCCCGAGGTTCCTGCCTCCCAAACATGCTGGAACCTCCT
Organism: Panulirus ornatus; assembly: GCF_036320965.1. NCBI lineage: Eukaryota > Metazoa > Arthropoda > Malacostraca > Decapoda > Palinuridae > Panulirus > Panulirus ornatus. The sequence goes on along the minus strand of NC_092242.1, from coordinate 12,699,375 downwards.
CCCACATACGTGACTGCCTCCCGGTCTACCCATGTCCGAGTGGCTACCTGTCTACCCACACATGACTGGCTCCCTGTCTACCCACACGTGACTGGCGGCTCCCTGTCTACCCACACATAAATGGCTAGCTGTCTGCCCACACATGACTGGCTCCCTGTCTACCCACACGTGACTGGCGGCTCCCTGTCTACCCACACATAAATGGCTAGCTGTCTGCCCACACATGACTGGCTCCCTGTCTACCCACACGTGACTGGCTCCCTGTCTACCCACACGTGACTGGCTCCCTGTCTACCCACACATAAACGGCTAGCTGTCTGCCCACACATCACTGGCTCCCTGTCTACCCTCACGTGACTGGTGGCTCCCTGTCTACCCTCACGTGACTGGTGGCTCCCTGTCTACCCTCACGTGACTGGTGGCTCCCTGTCTACCCACACATAAATGGCTAGTTGTCTGCCCACACATGACTGGCTCCCTGTCTACCCACACATAAATGGCCAGCTGTCTGCCCACACATGACTGGCTCCCTCACAACCCACGCGTGAACGCCTCCCGTCCCACATCACCCCTGCGCTCTCCTTCCCCTCCCTCACTGGGTCCCCCAACACCAGCACCTACAGCAGAGGTCCTCCCCTCTCCCCTCAGATATGACCTCATCGGGGGCTGATCCCCAGGTACAGCGGGGAGTCGTACGCGGTAATGTGCTTATTACAGCGTAGGCTCCTGCGATGTGGGAGAGAGAGAGAGAGAGAGAGAGAGAGAGAGAGAGAGAGAGAGAGAGAGAGAGAGAGAGAGAGAGAGAGAGAGAGAGAGAGAGAGAGAGAGAGAGAGAGAGAGAGAGCACAGTCTTTGGGAGCTTCTGTGTAATCTCCCGGGGCTGGAAATAATCTCCGATACTGTAAACTAACTCCGCCGTCGGCACGATAATCTCTGGGAGCGCCAATCAAATCCCTCATTCTTCTAGCTCGCTGGTCTGGAACCGGAAATAACTTCCTGGGAGAGGGTGGGAAATCCATCTCCAGCGATGGATGGGGAGAGAGAGAGAGAGAGAGAGAGAGAGAGAGAGAGAGAGAGAGAGAGAGAGAGAGAGAGAGAGAGAGAGAGAGAGAGAGAACACTTGCCGACAATGACACCCAGAGATGAAGTCCAGGGAACATGATGTCATGGGTCCGAAAGATGATGTCACATGACGTTTCTGAAGACTGTGTGATTTTGCCTTACATCACATTCTGCCCTGCAGCTTACCTTAACTTACTTTACCTTACCTTAACCTCTTTCCTTACCATAGGAAAAAAAATGTCTAATGCAATCACGTGTAACAATAAAAGGCGTGTAATATCTTCTTTAATTGTAAAGACGTAAATACATTCATACATACACCATATATATATATATATATATATATATATATATATATATATATATATATATATATATATATATATATATATATATATTTTTTTTTTTTTTTTTTTTTTTTCAAACTATTCGCCATTTCCCGCATCAGCGAGGTTGCGCTAAGAACAGAGGACTGGGCCTTTTTCGGAATATCCTCACCTGGCCCCCTCTGTTCCTTCTTTTGGAAAATTAAAAAAAAAACGAGAGGGGAGGATTTCCAGCCCCCCCGCTCCCTCCCCTTTTAGTCGCCTTCTACGACACGCAGGGAATACGTGGGAAGTATTCTTAATCCCCTATCCCCAGGGATAATATATATATATATATATATATATATATATATATATATATATATATATATATATATATATATATATATATATATATATATATATGAGTCCACGGGGAAATGAAACACGATAAGTTCCCAAGTGCACTTTCGTGTAATGATCACATCATCAGGGGATATACACGAAAGACATATAATAGTCAGCTGGTAAATACAACGACAAAAGACAAACACAGACATGACCATGGTCGTCTCACGACAAGGAATAACATCCCAGGTTCTAGGAAGGTGCAGTATACACCAAGCACTGTGGCCTGGCTCACCCTGGCTACTTCCTCCGCCGAACGTTATAGAAAACGACGTGATGCCATCTTTAAAGCACAGAGGCCTCCCCCCCAACCCCGACCCACCCACCCGAGTGTGGATGCCCTCCTACCCTAACCCACTCTCACTCCCTCTACCTCTCTCTGTGGGTGTGTGATCACCGGGGTCATAACCACCCAACGCTCTCTCTGTATTATTGAGGATGTTACAAACAGAAGACTAGTGGGGTGGGTGGGTGGGTGAGTACCATCCTTACCGGTGATAACGTTCTAAATGAGACGGTCAGCTGACCATTACGGTCATAACATGACAGTGGTGGTAATGTCTCTAATTGTCCTCGAAGTCCACACACACACACACACAACCCACACACACACACACACACACACACACACACATTTATCATCTTACACTCTGGCACACACACAAACACAAACACACACATACACACACCACTGCCAGTATGAACCACGAGCAGCGAGCAGCCCTAAGCAGCGTTCAACAGCTTGGTCGATCGAAGCCCCCCCAAATCAGCAGCCTTACACAACCCTTAGCAGCTGTTGCTGTGGTGGCAACAAGCCATCCCAATCCAACGTAAGGTAATATACTCACGAATGCATCAACTTGGGGTATGATAGCCGCCATCAAGACACCACAACCACCCCATGGCATTATCTAAATCCTCCTCAACCAAAGCTTTCGGATCCTTTTTTTTTACTCTTATCGCAAAACACACACAAAACGGGTCGCCCCTCAACACAGGATCAAACCCTACGTGACACTACTGGGATCCATCCTCCCCACACAAACACCCACGAAACATAATATCCACCTTCAGGTTCATCCCACGTTAAGCTTCAACGTGCGTTCGTAAACCCTACGTGAACCTTTACCATTTTGGTCGACTATGAAGGCGGACATCAACAGCTCGGTCTGGGACCAACCAACCAGCCAGCACCCCTCCTCCTCCTCCTCCTCTGATCAATCAGGCTATTTGGGGCCGCGGCCCGAACACCTACACACCCGCTTCAGCCTGATTAATCAAGTGCATTTTTTGTATGTATTTGAAGAATAAGCTCTTTGGCTTTGTCCACTACGTGAGCCATAGCGCTTTAAGCAGTTTCCCATAGAGAGTGGACAGTGATGGCCCTTGGATTTTAAATTGTTTTCTTTCACTGTTTAAGACAGTTTGATCTGAGGCTTCCTAATCTGTAGTGTTGTTAGGGACTGAGTCTGGCCCAGGTTGGAATACCTTTCGTATGCCTTTCGCTGGTTTCGGAAGCCGTCCTCAGCCAGCCCGACTCGCTTCTCTAAACCGCTCGTTCCCTCCTCATTTTTCTCCCCCTCTCTCTCTCTCTTTTTGGAGTCGGGCTACGTGAGTCAGTTTTACACTCTCTAACATTACGCCACAGTGCAGGTCCTCTCTCTCTCTCTCTCTCTCTCTCTCTCTCTCTCTCTCTCTCTCTCTCTCTCTCTCTCTCTCTCTCCCGAGGATGTCCAGTGCACGTGCTAATGGCGTTTTGCATGTCTCAGAAAATGAGACCCGAGCTCAGAGGGTGAGGCCCCTGGAGCACAATACATGGGTATGGTGCAGACGGCCATCCCCGAGGTTCCTGCCTCCCAAACATGCTGGAACCTCCTCCCACATACGTGACTGCCTCCCGGTCTACCCATGTCCGAGTGGCTACCTGTCTACCCACACATGACTGACTCCCTGTCTACCCTCACGTGACTGGCGGCTCCCTGTCTACCCACACATGAATGGCTAGTTGTCTGCCCACACATGACTGGCTCCCTGTCTACCCACACGTGACTGGCTCCCTGTCTACCCACACATAAATGGCTAGTTGTCTGCCCACACATGACTGGCTCCCTGTCTACCCACACATAAATGGCTAGCTGTCTGCCCACACATGACCCTCACGTGACTGGTGGCTCCCTGTCTACCCTCACGTGACTGGTGGCTCCCTGTCTACCCTCACGTGACTGGTGGCTTCCCTGTCTACCCACACATAAATTGGCTAGTTGTCTGCCCACACATGTCTGGCTCCCTGTCTACCCACACATAAATGGCCATCTGTCTGCCCACACATGACTGGCTCCCTCACAACCCACGCGTGAACGCCTCCCGTCCCACATCACCCCTGCGCTCTCCTTCCCCTCCCTCACTGGGTCCCCCAACACCAGCACCTACAGCAGGGGTCCTCCCCTCTCCCCTCAGATATGACCTCCTCGGGGGCTGATCCCCAGGTACAGCGGGGAGTCGTACGCGGTAATGTGCTTATTACAGCGTAGGCTCCTGCGATGTGGAGAGAGAGAGAGAGAGAGAGAGAGAGAGAGAGAGAGAGAGAGAGAGAGAGAGAGAGAGAGAGAGAGAGAGAGAGAGAGAGAGAGAGAGAGAGAGAGAGAGAGAGCACAGTCTTTGGGAGCTTCTGTGTAATCTCCCGGGGCTGGAAATAATCTCCGATACTGTAAACTAACTCCGCCGTCGGCACGATAATCTCTGGGAGCGCCAATCAAATCCCTCATTCTTCTAGCTCGCTGGTCTGGAACCGGAAATAACTTCCTGGGAGACGGTGGGAAATCCATCTCCAGCGATGGATGGGGAGAGAGAGAGAGAGAGAGAGAGAGAGAGAGAGAGAGAGAGAGAGAGAGAGAGAGAGAGAGAGAACACTTGCCGACAATGACACCCAGAGATGAAGTCCAGGGAACATGATGTCATGGGTCCGAAAGATGATGTCACATGACGTTTCTGAAGACTGTGTGATTTTGCCTTACATCACATTCTGCCCTGCAGCTTACCTTAACTTACTTTACCTTACCTTAACCTCTTTCCTTACCATAAGAAAAAAACGTCTAATGCAATCACGTGTAACAATAAAAGGCGTGTAATATCTTCTTTAATTGTAAAGACGTAAATACATTCATACATACACCATATATATATATATATATATATATATATATATATATATATATATATATATATATATATATATATATATATATATTTTTTTTTTTTTTTTTTTTTTTCAAACTATTCGCCATTTCCCGCATCAGCGAGGTTGCGCTAAGAACAGAGGACTGGGCCTTTTTCGGAATATCCTCACCTGGCCCCCTCTGTTCCTTCTTTTGGAAAATTAAAAAAAAAAACGAGAGGGGAGGATTTCCAGCCCCCCGCTCCCTCCCCTTTTAGTCGCCTTCTACGACACGCAGGGAATACGTGGGAAGTATTCTTAATCCCCTATCCCCAGGGATAATATATATATATATATATATATATATATATATATATATATATATATATATATATATATATATATATATATATATATATATATGAGTCCACGGGGAAATGAAACACGATAAGTTCCCAAGTGCACTTTCGTGTAATGATCACATCATCAGGGGATATACACGAAAGACATATAATAGTCAGTTGGTAAATACAACGACAAAAGACAAACACAGACATGACCATGGTCGTCTCACGACAAGGAATAACACCCCAGGTTCTAGGAAGGTGCAGTATACACCAAGCACTGTGGCCTGGCTCACCCTGGCTACTTCCTCCGCCGAACGTTATAGAAAACGACGTGATGCCATCTTTAAAGCACAGAGGCCTCCCCCCAAACCCCGACCCACCCACCCGAGTGTGGATGCCCTCCTACCTTAACCCACTCTCACTCCCTCTACCTCTCTCTGTGGGTGTGTGATCACCGGGGTCATAACCACCCAACGCTCTCTCTGTATTATTGAGGATGTTACAAACAGAAGACTAGTGGGGTGGGTGGGTGAGTACCATCCTTACCGGTGATAACGTTCTAAATGAGACGGTCAGCTGACCATTACGGTCATAACATCACAGTGGTGGTAATGTCTCTAATTGTCCTCGAAGACCTACAATTACCGTGAGAACTGCTGTATTTTTTTCCCCCCTTTTTACTGGAATTCCCCGTGACAAACCATCCCAAATTCTATTCCCAACTGCAACTCACCATAGTCCAAACTATCAGCTGATGTCTCGCTTCATCATCATACACTTCCAATACAACAACGTGTATTATCTGACATTCCCTACATCTCGTGGTCTGTATTTTGAGTTTCAACTCGAGCCATCAATTTCCATCAGTATACTTGCTATCCACTGTATATATATATTAGGCTAAGGATTTTACGTTATCTACCGACAGATATAATTCCATCATACTATTTACATATCTTTTGCAATCGATGCACATATTCTAAGCTGTCTTATCTATCTACATATTTCATTTTATCAACCTACTTACATAATTCATGCTTTCTTTCTACGCATAATATTTCATGCTGTCTATCTACAGGTTTTGTGCAAATCATATTCTAAAAATAAGGGCATAAACTTTTCGTTCGTTGTACTATATATATTCCTTCCACACACACACACACACACACTCGAGATAAATGAGCGTGTTGGCCTCTAGTACACACACACACACACACACACTCACACACACACACACACTCACACACACACACACACACACACACACACACACAAGGTAGACGGCTTCCGTCTCGTGCTCACGGTGACAGGTATAAGCTTATATACAACCCGACCCACCCACACAAAATGAAACAAGATCATTTTTCCCCTGATATACTTCCACGCCTCTGTCGCACAATTCCTTCCCTTACGTTCAGGAAGTTTTCCAATTCTGGCCATGTTCTCCTTATGTTTCCCAACATGTTGATTTCGAGGGATTATTTGTCCCGATTATCTTACGTATATCTTACGATGACTGAGGTTTCCTACCCCCCACAGCTGGGTGTAGGACCTGACCTTACCTTACGTCTACCTTACGATGGTTTCGGAGGTCCTCTACCCCCACAGCTGGGTCTGGGACCTTACCTTATCTTACCCATACCTTATGATGGGTTCGGAGGTCTTCTACCCCCACAGCTGGGTCTGGGACCTTACCTTATCTTACCCATACCTTACGATGGTTTCGGAGGTCTTCTACCCCAACAGCTGGGGTCTGGGACCTTACCTTACGATGGTTTCGGAGGTCTTCTACCCCCACAGCTGGGTCTGAGACATTACCTTACCTTACGTATACCTTATGATGGTTTCGGAGGTCTTCTACCCCCCACAGCTGGGTCTGAGACCATACCTTACCTTACGTATACCTTAAGATGGTTTCGGAGGTCTTCTACCCCCACAGCTGGGTCTGAGACCATACCTTACCTTACGTATACCTTAAGATGGTTTCGGAGGTCTTCTACCCCCCACAGCTGGGTCTCTGACCAATCTGTCGTGTTGCTCCTCTGCTCAGTCAGGCTGCTGGACGCCGCGCCTACGTAACCACCACAACCTGGCTGCTCTGGTACTCCTGGTCGATGCTTACCTCAGCACTTTTCAGATCTCACGGACTGAACGGCCCGTTTTCTTTCTAATGGGTGCAAACATTATGTTCGACAATTCTTGGCCTTGCAACTCGGCCTGGGACCACGCATGACTGTGTTTGATCAACGTCAAAATTACCCGAGTACGCGTATAACCCTGTAAATAAATGATACAAAATGAAGGCCCATCCATAATCATTTTATGATTAACTACTTCAATTCCCATTAACATCGTTCATCACTCAAGTAGGAGTTAAATGGTCGTTAAATTCACGAATAAATGACAGTAAAACAGTCACGAATTATCAGAAACGTTAAGTAAAAACATGATGAGGTGCCATGCCATGTGACTAAACGAACGTTTCACTTATACCACGTACAGGTACTTAACGTCTTTAGGGAGCCACAGGTACCAGCACTTGCGTGAATGCCAAAGACGTTATACTACAGGATACGAGAGGGCTGTGCTCGAAGAACACCACCCGAAGGACAACGGACGCACCTCGTTCTGCCTAGCTCCACCAGCAGACAGCGTCACGAACGAGAAAAGTGTCCAAGACCAAATGATCCATGATCCACATTTCTACAAGGGAAGAGAATAACGAGTCACACACACAAGAGTAACGCCACAAATGATGTGACATAACACACTCTTCAGCGCCCACAGGAGATGCGTCACGCCAACGACGCCAAGATATCTCCTGGGAAGCCATCAGTAACGTCCATCAACGGGGAAAAAACCCTTGTTCACTCCACAACAGGGACACCGATCAACAAGCAGCCGCCTCGAAAGGCATCACCAACGCGCCTAACAACAGCAGTGAGGAGGAACACGTAATACCAAGACGAGGAGAGCAATAGCGTTAAAACCACCATCCTTATCTAACCGAGACCCGTCCGGCAGCCACGAGCGTGCACCACACTCTCGAGGAGAGGAGCAGCACACACACACACACACACACACACACATCCACAACAATCCACGCGCCATTATTTCACCACTATCTCTATTCCCCCATAACAAAAAAACCAACGCCTCTAACTATATACAAAAAAAAAATAATGAAAGAAAAAAAACCTCATGGCAGTGCATCGGCACCATATCATCCTTATCTCCGTCGCGCCCAAACAGACCACTCCCCTGCCACGCCCCCATCCGCCCACCGCACGATGAACGAGACACCACCACACCACCACCACCACACAACCACGCCTCCTGTAGACTACCGTGTGGCAGACGCACTCCGCCTCCTACCGTCTGCTCGCCTCTCCGGACTGGCCAGCTGTGTGGTCGAGTTCAGCATAAATACACCGCAGGCGGTGGCGTTCTGTCGGCCACTTATCCACGGGGCGCCACTGGTCTGGCTAGTCCGCCTGCCTCCTCTGTATTGTCTGAAAATAAGGTGAGTGAGGAGTCCGCCTGCACAGTCATCGTCTGGGGGAAATGTGTGTGTGTGTGTGTGTGTGTGTGTGTGTGTGTGTGTGTGTGTGTGTGTGTTCAAAAAAGGACAGCAGCTCTGGGAGTCTTGCCCTCGATCCAGCACAAGGCCTTGGGCTTTGCAGTTAATGGTCCACCCGAAAGTCCTCGGGCTCTGTGGTAGTGGATTCTGGTGACGTGTAATGTTCTATCCTGAAGGTGATCTCCGGTTCACATCATCCCACACTTGCAAAACTGATTCGTCGGTATTTCCCTCGCGTCCTCACCCTCATCAGCAGTATGTACACCTTATCTACTCCAACTGGACCCAATGGTTAATGAGTTCTCCCTCTGAACTTTACACACGACCCTTACTCTTCATTCTCTTTGACTTGCTAGCTAGCTCCCAGCTCTTCCTCTTCCAAGAGTTTCGAACATTTTGAGCTTGCACGGTCGGTCGGTCTCCATCACTTCAACGACAGGTCTGTTCTCCTCTGTTTGAATTAGTTTGAAGAGCAGCTTCCGACACGTGTCCTTTTCTTTTTCTCTTTTTTTTCTCCCACGTCTTTACTTTTTCAACCCAATGGAGGAACCTTCCATATCAGCCAGCCTGGCTGGTAATCTAGGTTTTGGACAAGCTTCATACGGGAACGCTGCGTCGAATGCCCGACGACGGCAGTCCAAAAACGTACATTCCACCCTCCTATTCCCCAAAGTTGGTGCTCGCCATAATATCAGTCCATGACAAAAATCGTATTACATAGCATCTGCTGATTTAGTATCCTGCCTCTATATCAAAATATTACGAGCAGACGATATCATTAATGTCTTCCGGCAGACAACCTCGTCGTGAACTGTCAAATCTCCCGTTTACACCTTTCCAATTAAGCCAAATGCTGGTCCTCTTTTCGTTAGCTTTCCCCTATCAAACTACTATCAATCAATTTCCTTTCCGACTCTACCCCTACCAATGAGTGACAGACCGCTGTACTGGTCTGTGACAGAGGCCTGCAGTTTTAACTGGTCATCTCGATCGCCTTTCTTAAAGTCCTGGCACAACATCTAACCTCTTTGCAACCCACCCTGGTACCGATCCCTCTTCCAGGGCGTGCTTAACCGCTATCTCAAGTGGCCTGTCAAGTGCTCCTGCACACGAGTTGAGGACGTGCGGGGCGCCAGGGATTTACCTGACGTCTAGAATCCTGCATGAACTTAATCAACACCTCAGCCATCAGCCTCACGAATGGTTCTCACGATCTGTCCCTCATCCACCCACGGAGTCACTCTGTGTCCACGGCCTTAACCAAGGCTTAGGAACCCGCGCATTACCGCCTCTCCTCACACCACCACGCCCTCCTCGCGCCCAACAACACTTCCTACTACATCAATTACCCTAATTATCTCGTCCTTTTCCCGACATTTTTTCTTCTTCTCCCGGTAAGTTAATGGAACTAGCTGAGGATTTTCTTTTCCTCTGTTCCTCTCCTTTTTCTAACCCCGCCCCCCTCCAGGTGCTTCGTATCATCCTACGGTACACCCACTCCTTCCCTACTTATACCTTTCGTATGCTGCCCGGCTGCCGTGCCCTCTACGTACATCTTCCCGATGTCCCGTATTCATGTCCCTTGGCTATTTCAAATCTTTTGAAACGCGCGCGCGCTTGAGTGTGTGTGTGTGTGTGTGTGTGTGTGTGTGTGTGTGAGAGAGAGAGAGAGAGAGAGAGAGAGAGAGAGAGAGAGAGAGAGAGAGAGAGTTGAGATACTACCACGTGAAGATAAAAAGGCCCCTTCCACCACGCATCTTAGACAGGCATGTACATCGCACGATCCTCATCACTACGCACCACTGTACGTACACACCGTCATGTTGAGCGACTTGAATCATCCACATCATACACACTCGTCAGCTACCACGGTCCTGTGGTCCCCATGTTCCTCCCTAACTTTCTGCCGTGCTTTACGACGGTACAAACCTTGAGTACGACGGGTAGGACCCTTGAGCACGACGGTACGAGCACGACAGTACGACCCTTGAGCACGACGGTACGACCCTTGAGCACGACTACGACCCTTGAGCACGATGGTGCGACCCTTGAGCACGACGGTGCGACCCTTGAGCACGATAGTGCGACCCTTGAGCGCGACGGTGCGACCCTTGAGCGCGACGGTACGACCCTTGAGCACGACGGTACGACCCTTGAGCACGACGTCACGACCCTTGAGCACGACGGTATGACCCTTGAGCACGACGGTGCGACCCTTGAGCACGACGGCGCGACCCTTGAGCGCGACGGTGCGACCCTTGAGCGCGACGGTGCGACCCTTGAGCGCGACGGTACGACCCTTGAGCACGACGGTGCGACCCTTGGGCACGACGTTATGACCCTTGAGCACGACGGTACGACCCTTGAGCACGAAGGGTGCGACCACTGGATATAATTTATGGCCTGGCCATTGACCTGACCTTCTAAAGCCAGATCAAAGACCAAGGTCATCATATCCAAGGTGTACCGTTATGTTTTTCAGGGTCGTAAGCCTCGTGGTTAAGGATAGTGTACCCACGTGCTCAGGGATCGTACCGTCGTGTTCAAGGATTGTACCGTCGTGTTCAAGGATTGTACCATCGTGTTCAAGGATTGTACCATAGTGTTCAAGGATCGTAACATCGTGATCGAGGATCGTACCGTCGTGTTCAAGGATTGTACCATCGTGTTCAAGGATTGTACCATAGTGTTCAAGGATCGTAACGTCGTGATCGAGGATCGTACCGTCGTGTTCAAGGATTGTACCATCGTGTTCAAGGATTGTACCATAGTGTTCAAGGATCGTAACGTCGTGATCGAGGATCGTACCGTCGTGTTCAAGGATTGTACCATCGTGTTCAAGGATTGTACCATAGTGTTCAAGGATCGTAACATCGTGATCGAGGATCGCACCGTCGTGTTTAAGGATCGTGACGTCGTGTTCAAGGAGTTTACACACTATGAACATGTTCCTAGTGTGAACCTACATGAAAGTTACCAAGACCTGTAACGTGACATTGATTTTCAAAGAGGTACTCCTAATATATATATATATATATATATATATATATATATATATATTCTTTCTTTCTTTCATACTATTCGCCATTTCCCGCATTAGCGAGGTAGCGTTAAGAACAGAGGACTGGGCCTTTTAGGGAATATCCTCACCAGGCCCCCTTCTCTGTTCCTTCTTTTGGAAAATAAAAAAGAAAAAAAAAATTGAGAGGGGAGGATTTCCAGCCCCCCGCTCCCTTCCCTTTTAGTCGCCTTCTACGACACGCAGGGAATACGTGGGGGGCTGGAAGTCCTCCCCTCTCGTTTTTTTTTTTTTTTTTTTTTTTTTTTAATTTTCCAAAAGAAGGAACAGAGAATTGGGCCAGGTGAGGGTATTCCCTCAAAGGCCCAGTCCTCTGTTCTTAACGCTACCTCGCTAATGCGGGATATGGCGAATAGTTTGAAAGAAAGAAAAAGATATATATATATATATATATATATATATATATATATATATATATATATATATATATATATATATATATATATATATATATAACAGTTCCATCCGAAACTTCTGGGCTGAAATCTCAGGGGAAACATAAGAGCTGATGTACAGTTTACCGAGTGATCCAGAAAGGTTGGAGATTACACGCCAATGTTGGCTTGGTCCACACGACGCTGCTCCTGGGATCAAACAAGTTTCGCACCGGTTCAAAAGAAAGCAGGAGGAGGAGGAGGATGAGGAGGAAGGTCTTCGAGCCGAAAAATCTAATGGTGCTTGGCTTTCTGCTTTCATGTTCTTGCTGACACCTACGAACGACATTAAGGCAAGCATTATATATATATATATATATATATATATATATATATATATATATATATATATATATATATATATATATATCCATTTCCCTGAAAGTCATTGCGTCCTCAAGTCGCACCCACGTTAACTCCCGACGTAAAAGTGTCACTCAAAGTGGCAATTAAGCAAGTCATATCCATTGTTCTCAGGTGACTAGAGTGGGCCAACTGCTCTGACCTCTTGGTTATGACGATCTGACCCTTGACTCTCCCATATATACATAACCTGTTTTCGTATTACACCTCGGCCGAGAAGGACGGACAGAATGCCTCCGTTGCTCAACTATGGCCCTCAAATCATGCCAAAAGTCCTGCCTCACTGTAGTTACCAATGCCTCTGTTGCTCAACTATGGCCCACAAGTCATGCCAAAAGTCCTGCCTCACTGTAGTTACCAATGCCTCTGTTGCTCAACTATGGCCCACAAATCATGCCAAAAGTCCTGCCTCACTGTAGTTACCAATGCCTCTGTTGCTCAACTATGGCCCACAAATCATGTCAAAAGTCCTGCCTCACTGTAGTTACCAATGCCTCTGTTGCTCAACTATGACCCACAAATCATGCCAAAAGTCCTGCCTCACTGTAGTTACCAATGCCTCTGTTGCTCAACTATGGCCCACAAATCATGCCAAAAGTCCTACCTCACTGTAGTTACCCTGTTGTCATTATAAGGTAAAGCCTCTTCAACTCATCTAACATGTAAATAACGCTGAGAGAGTCGGAGTCCAGTTTGATAAGTTGGCCATGGACGGTGTTGGATTATTCATAGTGGATATCGCAGGGATGAGGCTCCCAGCTCGGACCAGTGCTTACTGGGGAGGACCCGGCCCACACCAGTGGTTGCAGGGAGGAGGACCCGGCCCAGACCAGCTGTTGTGGGGAGGAGGACCCGGCCCAGACCAGTGGTTGCAGGGAGGACCCAGCGCAGACCAGCTACTACAGGGAGGAGGACCCGGCCCAGACCAGTGGTTGTAGGGTGGACCCAGTGCATACCAGCTGTTGCAGGGAGGAGGACCCGGCCCAGACCAGTTGTTGCAAGGGGGGAGGACCGAGTGCAGACCAGTGGTTGTAGGGAGGACCCAGCACAGACCAGTGGTTGCAGGAAGGATCCGGCTGGGAGCAGCGGGGAAAGACAGATATGCAGCATGAAAAACGAGAAAGGAAAGGTGATAAAGAAGATCACAGGAAAGGCGAGAAAAGAATAAAACAACCGAGAAGAAATAATGAGGGAAGCAGGATGGAGGTAGAGGATGGGGAGAACGAGCGATGGAAGACATTTCAAGAAACACAAGTCAGTAGAGCGTGAAAATAAGTTAGAAACTTCAGGGAGAAAATTCACAACTAGTACTTATGGTCACAGGATAACGCACGAGAGAAAGAAAAAAGAAAGGAGCACAAGAGGGACACAAAAAAAAGCAAAAGAAAAAAGATTTAAGGGGAAAATAGTAAAAAAAAAAAAATCTTAAAAACTGAAGAAAACGAGAGAGGCAGCATCTGGAGCAGATATGGAACCGCTGGACGTCTGAACAATTCGTCGTGCGAGACGGAAAAGGATTCTAAAAATTATTCTTTTTTTGTGTGGTGCTTCACCTGACGAGACCAGGCTATGGCGACGGCAACAGGTGAGGAGCTGAACTCTCTAGCTAAGGCAGAGAGGGTGGGTGAGGAGGGACCAGGCCCGCTTGCCTAAGAGAGGTCGTGGGCTTTGTGGACTTTTTTAAGACGCAAAACTTCTTTCCTCCCTTACCTGTCCAGTTTCCATTTAAAGGAGCGGAAGCACAGGCATCCAGGGCATTAAGGCGACACCCACCGCCCCCCCGATGGATGGATCACCGGGTAATGCTAACGTGTTGAAGGTGCCGCCAATGAATACTGTGAACGGGACGCCCAGAAACGATGAGCTGTGATGCATCTGGAGGAGGATAGGGGGGTGTGTGGTGCCTAGAACGCCCTCGCAGTGATCTGATTTGCCAGTTCAAACGTCTCGCAGCTGCGAGCTCTTCGGTCGGCTCGGAATAGCAGCTGCATCGTGAGGTCTTCGGCTGGAATGTTCCGAGACACGACCAGCTCGCTTAAAATGTCACGCAGTGATGTTTAAGAGTGTCTGGCTGAACTAAGACGCGTTACTGGGCACCGCAAGTGTCTTTTCTAGTGAATCGTTGGCGCGTATTCTTCGCCTCCTCCTCCTCCTGCTCCTGCTCCCGAAGTGCAGTAATTGGTTATGATGGGAGGCAACGTCGCAGCCGGCTGCCTCCTTTGACATGCATTAATGCAATTGACGTCCAGGGAGCCTGCGACGTAGCGTGCAAATGCTACTACTAGCCACCCTTTGAGCATGAAGGCAGGCACGGGCCGTGAGCACGGCGGTACGGCCTTTGAAGCACGACAATTTGGTCTTTTAAACACAACGGTACGGCCCATCAGCACGACGGCAGGAACCTTGAAGAGGATGGTACCAGACCCATTAGGTGGCGTGCCTTGACACCTACGGGGTCGGGTCACAAGCAAGGCTCTCATACTCAAGGGTCGTTCCACGGCGCTGGAAGATCATACTTTCGCGCCAACTGTATGGATTTACGTGCTGGCTAAACTGTGTGCGCCAGGTGGTGTTCTGAGTGGCTAGTCCGTCTCGCACTGGACTCTGATTGGCTGGTGGGGGGTTATTAGCTTAAATTACCATTAAAATCCGAGAGGTATATTCTGATAGGAGTTATAGTGGCGGAGGACCTTGGCGCAGCAAAAATATACGAAAAGTTTTGATTATCTTTCTCATTATCACAAAAAATATAGGATGCCTTATGAATACCTACTGTAGACTCGAGGCTAACCTAAATCCTCCATCTAGAACCCAGCTAGATAGGTCCTCCGTTGATCATCCATGTGTGTGTGTGTGTGTGTGTGTGTGTGTGTGTGCAACCCGCACGCGTAGCGCGTTACTAAAGCTCAGATTCAGCAAGAACACTTTCTCGAAATTGTTCCAGTATTCCAGGGTTCATCAAGTACACTCTCTCGACATTGTTCCAGTATTCCAGGGCTTATCAAGTTCATCTTCTCGACAATGTTCCAGTATTCAGGATTCACTAAGTACACTTTCCCAGTATTCCAGGATTCATCAAGTACACTTTCTCGACACTGTTCCAGTATTCCAGGGTTCACTAAGTACACTTTCCCCACACTGTTCCAGTATTCCAGGATTCATCAAGTAGACTCTCCCGACATTCCTCCAGTATTCCAGGGAAGTTCCACAAGGGAAATCTGCACTACTACTATGTTTCCAGGATGTTTGGTGACCAGTCTCAGGCCCTGGACGGTGGCAACATTTCCCTCGACCAACAGCTAAATTTCCTTGGTGAAATCTGTTGGGGTTTTGCTCCTCCTCCAATCCAGTCATTAAGAGATTTTTCTAATCCAGATGAGAACCACATCTTCCAAGATTTATCTTCTTTCATGGTGTTCTTCCAGTCGAAAGGTCCACTTCCATGGATTTAACTCCGGCCTCCTTGATGGTGCAATGAATGTAGCTATCATCACCAACACCACCACCACCTCCACCTCTACACTACAGCTACCACCACACCACCAACGCTGGCGCGTAGCAACCACCACAGCACTACCCGTAGTGAGGATAATTCCAATACATGAACCATTACCTTTTGACGTAAATCGTTCCACGTCTGATAAGCATTTCGTCTGAGGATAAATTTTTGCCAACCTAAATTCAGTGACTTAGCCACACTAACAGTCTTTTTCCCTCAGATCTCATGCAAATTTCCAAATGCTGTCATGCATTACAAAACATAACAATAAGGTCTTCCATGTATCTATTTATCAACGATACTGTTCACATGACCCGTTGTAGAACGTCATCCAAGCCCTCCGGCATGACGGCTTGGCCTCTGACCTAACCCCACAAAGATCAGGTCAAAGGTCACGCCATGACATGCCCCAGGGTCGTTGTAACGTCGACCTCAAAAGGTCACGAGGCAGGACAAAGGCGATATCTCTGTAATTCAAGTCCAACGACAGCCAACGTGATGTACGCCATTCTTCCAACAACACCTGTACAGATCTCTCTCTCTCTCTCTCTCTCTCTCTCTCTCTCTCTCTCTCTCTCTCTCTCTCTCTCTCTCTCTCTCTTCAGCCATAGAGCTACGTCGAACGAGAGAAAGCCTTCCTGTTGTACATCCACCACAAAATACCTTTTTACAACGATGACTCAGCCCACGGAAGATTAATGTCCCTTAATGTTCGTACAAAGCCTTTGGGCGCGGGGGGTCGAGTCAGTGTATGCAAATAGAACGAACGCCAGCTCACATCCGCCCTTAAGGCTGGTAATAACATAAGTAGGTAAGGATTCCTGGGCCTCTTTAAGATCCTGCATGGAGTCCCTCACATCCAGCCGGCTTTTTAATCTGTAGGAGTGAGGTGCTCTGGGAGACGAGGTATAATACAACAGGACATGTTTTGAGGCTTGCTTGGGGGAGGAGAGGGACGAGGGAGGAGGAAGACTCCTCAATAAAGGTTCCCGTCGAATGGACCTAACCCCTAAGTTCGCCATGACTCACGATACCAGTAGCTGTACTTACTAACGAGTGCTTACCACGAGACTGAGAGAGAGAGAGAGAGAGAGAGAGAGAGAGAGAGAGAGAGAGAGAGAGAGAGAGAGAGAGAGAGAGAGAGAGAGAGAGAGTCAGTCTAAAAATCTTGCGCTCCAGGCTCGTCCGTGTAAGGATGGATCAGTATGCATCACAGGACCTAACTTAGCTTCTGAAGACAACGAGGGGAAAACGAAGCGTTACGCCCTCACCTCCCAACCCCGCTCGCTCGCTCGCCGGTTTTTGGAAAAGTCACCTTCGGCCAGGCTGTTCCATCCTCTCCCAGGGGCGGCGGTGTGTGTGTGTATGTGTGTGTGTGTGTGTGTGTGTGTAAGAGTCCAGTCTCGTTGAAGACCTTCATCGAACCACACAGAAGTCCATCACTGTCTTGCTGCTGGAGGTAGAGCAGCCTTGGAGCTGGAGGCGACAAGCAAAAAATGTGGAGGCTTAAACCTCACGCGGCTTGACGTGTGTGGTGTGTGATGATGATGGTCGCGCCCTGAAGAAAATGGCTATTGTGCTTTTATCAGTCCAGTTCAAAAGCAATGGCGCCTTGAAATGGGTTTCCTGGAGCAACACCAGGAGCATTCCAGGAAAGAGGGTCCGTGGCAACTATAAAAGACAAATACAAATACATAAACAGCTGTACACAAAGATGCCAAAAGTGATGAACCAGGTCCTTATACCTTGCGATTCCTAAACTGTCAACAAAAGGTCATCAGGATATGGCCCACACATCATCAGAGATGAAGATATAAGAACGAAAATACAGAACGGTGACAAAGAGAAGACCTGCTCTCAAAATAAACACAGTCAGATTCGCTTATTGGTTTTAAATTACGAGTGTGTGTGCAGGAGGGGAAAAAAAAAAAAGAGCATCAACATTATAACCTTTTGGTCGTCACGTCACTACTACATCATTTTCCACTGGAATCTACAGTCATGTGTGTCTCTCTCTCTCCCTATATATATTTCTGGCCGAATCTGTCCTTCTCATTCCGACGCAATTTGGGCAGGATAATGAGCTGGCAAAAGGGATCCAAAAGCTAACATTAATGCTGCTCACTCCGCCCCAGCCCGAACACACGCTAGGCACTGCTGAATAAGGGAAGGCCGCTGAATAAGGCACACACATACTCCGCACTCATTCGCCATTGGTATTGGCAGGGAGTAATCTTTTTTTTTTTCCCCATAGCAAGCAGGGAACATGCTTACTTCCACTCTGACAACAGCAGTGGGGGTTGTACTGGGTGTACGTGGGTGTTGGGAACTGGTGAAAGTGGCACTCATTACGTGCAACTGGTGTGAAATACTCTGGGTGTAGGTGGTATTAGGGTGTTAAAAGAGTAACTGGCACTAGTTGCGTGTGGTGCTGGGTGTAAGTGGTACGGGTTGCAAGTGGTTTAGTGGTTGTAAGGCTCCAGTGGGCGTTAGGCGGTAGCAAGTGGCTGTGGCGTTGTTAAGAACGTGTAAGTGGGTGTAAGTGGTAATGAATGTAATAGAAGTCGGGTACGGGCAGGTGTGTGTGTGTGAGATGCAGGTGGGTGTGTAAGTGTTGTTGGAGGTAAGTGAGGTGTCCTGTGTTAAGTGGTGGTGGTGGTGGTGCTGGTCGTGTACAGTGGAAGGTTAAATCAAGCTTGGATGAAGATCGTAAGAAAAAGATAAAAAAAAAGAAGAAGGCTGTATCGAGCGAATCTTCAGAACTAGACACTCCCGACCAATGACGGTAAAACAGAGCACTTAACATTTCAACTGAGAGAGAGAGAGAGAGAGAGAGAGAGAGAGAGTCAGTATCAACAACAGTCCTCAACGACCCCGGGCAAAAGTCAAAAAAAGAAAAAAGAAAAAGAAAAGAGAAACAAACTGGGAGCGACCAGCAATCGCCCGGCCCCTATTTTCCTCCGCAGCGCACACGTTAGGGAGGGAGGGAGGGAGTGAGAGAGGGAGGGAGGGAGTGAGGAAAAAAAAAAATGATTTAAATATGGCAAATCCTGGAAGGCATGAGTTCGCAATCCGTATTTTTCAAAACATTAAAAACAGCTCCTCTGTTGACGGGAGAGGCACGACACAGACCAGAACAACGTCACGGTCCAACACAAGAGGCGCCCTTAAGTACAACGAGAGAGAGAGAGAGAGAGAGAGAGAGAGAGAGAGAGAGAGAGAGAGAGAGAGAGAGAGAGAGAGAGAGAGAGAGAGAGAGAAGGGGAAGCAGTGTAAACATCTGGGGGCCAGGAACTCTGTTTTAAGGGCCACTCCACAAACGTGACGAAGACTGTGGACCAACCAGTGGATGAGGAGGAAAAAAAAATATATAAACTCACCGAACAAATATCGACACGCTATAACTGATTAGCCCTGTCCACCACACTTGCTAGGCCCGCAGGCCTAAGCCACAAAGAGCCTGACTGATCACAATGAGGGTGTGAGGGTGTGAGGGGGGTTTACGAGTGCCAGCTGGTGAAGGTGTGTCCGGCACTAACTCCAATAACACCCTACACTCACCGCCAACAGCAACACCCTACACTCACCGCCAACAGCAACACCCTACGCTCACCGCCAACAGCAACCCCTACACTCACCGCCAACAGCAACACCCTACACTCACCGCCAACACCATGCGCTCACGCAACACCTCCGGCTCTCACAGTCTCATTTCACATTTGCAGCTTCCGTTAGCTGTGGTCGCCTTTGCCTCCCTCCCTAGAGGCGCCCAGCCTTACTGCTCTTGGTTGGTGTTGGCGGTAATGGAGGTCATAATGGTGGAGAAAGGGTGGTGGGATGACGTGCTGATGAGGAGAGTGTTGGGTGTAGAGGCCGACGCCGGAGGTCGTGGTGGTGGTGGTGTGGACGATGCTGGAGGTGATGGTAGGGAAAAGCAGCGGGCAAAGGTCCCATTAGATGTAGGTGGTAGAGAGAGAGAGAGAGAGAGAGAGAGAGAGAGAGAGAGAGAGAGAGAGAGAGAGAGAGAGAGAGAGAGAGAGAGAGAGAGAGAGGGGGGGGGGGGGGCATGTGCACACATGACGTCGGGCAAACCAGACGTACACATTAAGATGATGTCAGAGGTCGTCTACCCCCTCCCTCCCCCCCAACAGGTCGGCCTAAGGCCAAGCTGTTGGTCGGTCAATCAGGCTATTCGAGGCCGCAGCCCGCAGGCCTTACGTAAGCATCACATCCTGGCTGGTCTGGCGTTAGGTGTTGCTGTTGATGTTGGTGGTGGCTTGTGTAGTATGGATGGTTACACACACACACGCTGATGCCAGAGGACACGGGTGGAAGGTGGTGCTGAGATGACTCGACAGGGGAGAGGGGGCTATTGGGCCTCGCTGATGGGTCGAGTTGGTGACAGCAAGGTGGTGATATTGGGTGGCGTGGCGGGCACTCACTGATGGCGGCGATGACTTTATGTGGCATTGGTGGTGTTCGTGTGGATGACTATCGGTGAGGCAGGTGGTCGATGATGATGGTAAATGGCACCGGATGTTTAGGGAAATCTGAAGTGTTACCAGTGCTGGAGAAGGGGTTATTATTGGCTGTGGAGACCAACCAACCAACCAGCCTCCCCTCCACAGCACAATAACCCTCCAACTTTCCCCACCACCACCACCACCACCAGCTCTCATAAGGGAACGTTATAGCGTGGGCCATCCCTCCCTCCCCACTCTGACCCATGCCCTGCCCTCAGAGCGAATCAACAACTTTCCTTAATCTCCACAAAGTTCAGGAGACGTCTGTCCCTCTGCGTGTGTGTGTGCGTGGGTTTTAAAATCCTACCGCCAACTCCCCCCCAGTGACCCTTGCCTCAGTCCAGCCTAAGATGAAAACGCAAAACCATTATTCCAAATGACTCTCCATTTCCATCGTGTAATCCGTGCGCCAGTGCTGCGACCTTATCCCCACTGGGAGGAATAGGTTCCCCGGGCATGAGTCACCCCCTATCATGAGTCACGTCCCCGGCACCACCATCACTGGGAAAAACACAATCCTCCCTCACACATCACCCCAGACATTCCTCCCACGCCTACTCCGTGCAGTTCCTCCTCGCGGATAGATTGGGGACCCCCATATCCGGCAAAAAAATGTCATACCCCGGGTGTTGAAACTACACAGACTTTCACTCGGTAAAAAACATAATCCTGGTGTTAAAACTACACAGACTTTCGAGTGACTAAAGAATATATGCTTAATCATTCTTCAAGTCGTAATGATCAACCGATAGAGTCAAAATATGTCGACCTGGTCAACGCCAGGTCAACCATGAAGTGATAAGGTCAAACAGGTCAGACTGAAGTCATGGAAAGGTCACTATGGTCAGGCTAGACCAGTCCTGAGATCACGTGAGGCCCCCTGAAATCACATTAAATGAAGTCATTACTGGCCCCAGAGTCGTTCATGAAATCGCACATTACAAAATCAACGACATTCATCTATGGCATGAGTACCTGAAGTTATACAGTAATACCAGGTCAACCTCCGCGTCACGCCGCACACGTAAAGCCATGAGGTCATCTCAGAGATAAGGAAGTGGTTGAGCTGATACAACACGGATCACTATGTATGCAAATATACGACACGACTGGCTCATTTCGTGGGATTTGTTAAGTGCCAAGAGAAAAAGGATTCTTCAGCGCTTGCCAGGAGAAAATGATTCTTCAGCGTTTTTTTTTTCTTTCACTTAAGAACAAAAAAAAATATCAAAAACTTACAATCTTAATAGAGAACTATGACAGCCAGTCAAGACGACGGCCGCTGAGCTCACGAGTGCTTGTGATGCATGACCAGGTAACCACGGCTGGATGGGAACATACTAATGACCTCTTCAGCACAACGTTACGACCCTTTGGGTACGATGACCTGGCCTTAGAGGACAGGTCAAAGGGGACCATTCATGATCGAGGATCGCTGGGCGTTGTGCTCCAAAGTCGTACCGTTGTGGTAGACGGGAAAACTTTTAAGTTCAAGCAAGAGATTCCACACGCGGTTATAAACAGTAGCGAGGCACCACCACAATACACACCAGGAAGGTCCTTCTCCATCCTGTGGCTCCAGCTTGCGGTAGGAGGTTAACAAACCTACAGCGCGACAGCAAATTTCTTCCCGGAGTCTTGAGCTTATATTCAAAGGATGACAGAAAAGGCCCTCCTCCCCCACAAAAAAAAATAATAAATGAAATAAATAACTAAATAAATCGATAAATAAAAATGAAGGGTTTACGTTATGACACAATGAGGAGGGGGAGCAATTCCACCCCCTCTTACTCGAGCAGCTCATGGCTACGCCACTCTTAAGTGCCTACGTAAACACACTTGGTTTCTAACGTGTTTCCAGCGTCACGAGAAAAAGAGAAAGAAAAACGTGAAAGGGTGATCATTAATTTCAAAATATCTATTTTAGGAAGAGTGTTTTCTTTGAAGAAATAACAACAAATGTAAGTTTATAAGTTCAGAGAAAAGCTCGAGGCATAAAGGACTGGTTATCAGACAACACATACAAGGTGGGAAAGCGGCTAGGATTACCATGGGTGGAACTAATCATCTACCAACTGCAAGAAAGCAGCAGTTTACTGACTACTTCAAGCCACTAAAAACGCTACATCCGTATACCCCGAGGCTCATGAGGCAGATGATCCCATTCCTCAAACACACACACATACTGAGGAAAGGATCCGAAGGAACCACACTGAGTCACTGGGCTACTACTACAGGAGATGCAACGCAATCATTATTACGGGAGTGTGAGGAAGACCTTGAGGCAGGACGCGGAAGATTGAAGCATATACTCACCTAGTGTAGGGCAGTAGGGAGCAGGGGGTTGCGAGAATTCCTTCGCCACCCCCAGGGGTTATCTGGGGCGCCTCATCCTCCACCCTCGCCCCCAGGGTCACACTTACACGGCTCTAGGGCGCTACTCTGGGCTCAACGACCCTTGCATAGGCACCGACAAGCTCTCCAGTCCCCGGACCTTTCTCTCTTTCTCTTTTGCTGGGATGGGACTTCGGAGGAAATGTAGAAATCCACTACTGGCTCCTCAAGTTTCAGCAGGTCCAGGGTCCCAAGACACTCAAAGTACAGGTAAAGTCCCTCACCTCTACTACATCACTCAGCAACGATACCAAGTCTTCACTGGTATTCCCGGCACACGCACGTCTCCCACTGGCCTGGACACCACCAGTCTCATGAGAAATAGCCTGAACTGCCAATCGTTCTCTGACAGTCTCACAGCACTCGATGATTTTCACTTGCTACACATAAGGTAGCTACAGTTTTGAAGACCAGTACTTAACCTGTATATGGTTCCTGCAATTCACCAATGAACTACAGAGTTTATCTTTCCCCTATGATAGTCTGGTGATTCAGTCAGGCTTGGTACGCGTTACCTGCATTCATCCACTTTAAAGAAAACTACAATATATATATATATATATATATATATATATATATATATATATATATATATATATATATATATATATATAATTCAAGATTTAAATTACATAAAAAGGACATTCTGACACCTGTGTACTTGTAGTGTACACAGCCAAACGTGAGCCGGCATCAAAATGATTGAAACACATTTAACATTCGCATTTCCTTCTGGCAACACTGTGATATTTGTCAAATTATGAGAGTACGAGTTTTACTTGAAAAATGCTAACAGAGACTATAAAAAAAAAAAAACTTTAAAGTCCCTGAGATCTAATCCATAAAATGGGCAGGATTTTGCTAGATTTTTTGAGACAACCACTGCTCTTGTTTCTGCCCGAGGTGTAGCTGCTCTTCAACCCCACGGGGCAGTGTTCCTGAGTTCGAAACACACAGTACATGAACGCACGTAATCATACCTAGTACATTCTTCAACTCTGTTCACCACCAGTGCCACCAACCGCCACTACCACCACCTAGTACCAACCCCGTGGCGTGACATCCCTAATTAAGACATCGAGGCATTTGGAAACTGCAGAACATCCTACCCTTATTAGCCTTCCTGAGGCAACTCCAGCTAACATAACACCATTTACCTGTAATCTATTTACCCAGCCTATGTTTCAAATTGCCCAACGTGTTGGAGTTTTATGACCTCAATCATTTTCCACCGAATGTATCTGGGGCTCCATCCACCGTTAACACCTCAAACATACACTAAAAGGGGTACTCATTTATATGCGTGGCCCAACGCCTATCGATAACAGTAAACAGATCCCATGCTGTAGCAAGCCTGGGTAACATGAGGCACCGTCTGCAACTCACATCTGTGTTTACACTCACTACACTCTCTCTCGCTCTCTCTCTCGCTACACTACCATACACTACAGATGTGCATCCTGAGGCAAGCCCCTAACACAGAATATCCTCCCAAGTATATCCAATACCACCCTTCCCTGCTTGTGGGTGTACCACACAACCCTGCCTTAAAGAGGGTATCCGACACAATCCACCTCCCCACATTTGGATCGCCTATATCAATCCCGTACTACTAAGAGGTACCTTACAATACCCCCTTACATTCGAAACACGTCTACAACTTTCCCCAGGATTACACATGGGTAGTAGCCCTCATTCCCTCCACACTACTGATGTGTCCTAAAGCACCTCCTCATGACATAAGGATTGCCTACATTACCCCCATACTACGAATAATGTATCCTAAACTCCCCCTGATTACATATGGGTAACCTGCACGACACTCTAACCTAAATGGAGTATCCACCACCATCTACTGTCTACGCATGGACGGCATACGCTAATTCATACTAACTCATGTCTACGCGTGGAAGGCATACGCTAATCCATACTAACTCATGTCTACGCATGGACGGTATACACTAATCCATACTAACTCATGTCTACGCATGGACGGCATACGCTAATCCATACTAACTCATGTCTACGCATGGGCGGCATACGCTAATCCATACTTAGATGATGTATCCCTAACTACCCTTACAATTGGTTACACTGTCTACATGCCATATACTTCACATGTTCGGTTCACAAGACTCCCCCAAAATATCAAATACTCTACTACATCCATCACAAGTATGGCCAATTCTACCAAAAACAATATCTGTAGGACCTAAACTACCATTAACAACACCTGTCTGGCCTAATAAACTACCTCCCGCGAAACGTATGCCCGACAATGGCCCCCTAAGGCACAAGTAAAAGCCAGACTGTGTCTCATTACACTCGTGTCAAACTACACTCACTGTAGGTGTGGCCAAAACTACAATGGCGGACTTACACAACACTTAATTACCTTACGTACCCAGCATGACATTAAATATGTAAGCTTCAGTACCTGTCAATATCCGGTAAGCCTGCATTACCCCTTAATATACAACTGAAGCTTATATCATCATTCAATAAACAGTCAAATCCCCCTAACTGTTCTGAGGTATCTCACTATACACACTTATACCTGAAACTATGCTAGTGTGGCTAATAGTACTACTCACTAAATAACGGTTGTTTATCCTATACAACAGTACTACTCACTAAATAATGGTTGTTTATCCTATACAATAATAGTACTACTCACTAAATAATGGTTGTTTATCCTATCCAACAGAACTACTCACTAAATAAGTATTGTTTATCCTATCCATCACCAAACAGGGGGGGGGGGGGGGGGAAGAAAGAGTTTGCCCTTTTACCCACAAAAGCAAGGCCTCCAGTAATCGATATGACAAATGAGTACATTACCAACTGCGACCAACAATACCCCTAAAGACACTGATGTGGCTTGCAGTTCCCTTCACAAAGTAGAATTATGTTCAAACTAACCCTGACTATACATCACACGAATGGCCTCACTCCTCATAACACCAGTGAGGTTGTTGTGTACACTGCTACTAATCATAGAGGCGAAAACTAAAGTACCTCTCATAACAGTGGTGCATCCTACACTACACTCCTATAGTCTTCTGTTGAATCTGTTGCAACAAGGTGACATCGGTGGAGTGGGGTGCACTTCATCAGACACTTGTTTAAAATTACCATACGTAATAAGTCGCTTCAGGAAATAATTGCTCAACGCTTGGGATATGCATCCCATTTCTGAAATCAGTACGTGGGTGTCAATTCCAATTCATAAGTGCCTATTAGTCTATGATTAATGTAAAAACCTGTAAAGGAAGTTTAAATGAATCAGGTCAACATTAGTGACAAAAGTTAGTATCTATGTAACTTTAAAAGAGCTGTCATGTGTAGCTCAAGTGAGGGTTATGTGTGCATATGGCTTAGAGTCGAACGGGGCATCTCCAGTGTATATACATGGCAGGTTTTTTTTTTTTTTTTATCTTATTTTTTCAGGTTCATAATTCCTTCACACTTCCCGCCAGCACAACACTGCACAACGCTCCTCGCTCCAGGTTAAGTCCCCCTCAGATGCAGTTTCGTCCCGGACGTTTCAATTTCAATCCCTTAGTCCTTCTGGGACTCTGACAGTCATGCAGGTGATCAGGATAATCCCCCTGCACTAGGCCAACATCCTCATGACACAGAAGTTAGCACCGTTCGTCGGGCCCCCCCGCCCTAACCCACACATGACTTCACCTTGTTTACATCCAGTATCGATTTTGCAAACGGGCTTTATAGATGCTTCGAAACGACAAGATGTCCAATGTTCCATCTATACGTACAGCGAGCCGCTATTCCTTCCGTTATCATGGATAGTATTCAAGTTTTTTTTTTTTTTACAGCACAGTGGGGGGGTGTTCCTGGTCAGCAATGGCTCAAATGGCCCGCGTGCGTAGACCCTTACCCCTCGCGCTCTCTCCACTGACTGGTGGGCTAAACCGTAGTCACCCTGATGCACGAGGATAATGATGTCACATGGCAATTCTTTCATCTCTATTTATTTTCTCTCGATCTGACCTCCGTTACTCTCCTCCTTGGGAATTTACCTGGAATCTCATGTAGCAATGGGAGTTTCTTCCATTGGAAAATAGAACATGTACCTTCCCCACATCTGTTCGCCTTAACAAGAAAATGTTACCCGCAAAAGAAGGTGTGGTAAGCCTGTTAGAAAATCAATGGCTCCTGCTGAGATGACTCGGTTTCCATGGCAACGCACGCCGCTCCACCAATCAGGAGCCTTGTTACGTGCCCCCTTGGCTGCTTACGCTACGTGATCATTTTAATGTCGAAATGAGTCCTATAGCGAATTTTATCCTGACGAATGGAAATGTAGGCACTACCGGCGACCATGGCTCGAGACTGGACACAGTTTTCACGCCGTTCCACTCGTCACCAGTCGTACCGGGAAGCTGCAAGCCCCAGTTATCCGTCTTTATTGTGTTCTTATACGAAAATTGAGAAAGGAGCCGGGACCGAGCGTTCCATAATTTACGTTTGTTTCATATTGTATCGTCGGCTGGGTCCCGGGCCCACACCCGCCAGCAGCCGCCACGTGCGTTACAGCCCCAGGGTTCGGGATGGTGGGGTGGGTGGAAGGCCCTCTCTCCTCCCCTGGCCACGCCGTCGACATCGACGGGGGATTCAGGGGTTAGGGGGAAGGCGTCGGGAGTTTTTGGGGGTGGGACAGATGGGGAAAGGTGGGGGGACGAATAGGAGAGAGAGAGAGAAAGGATGAGTTCTAGTTTTCTGGAGGGGAGTTGGTGGGGGATGGCAGGTTGTGACAGAGGGCCTGGAACAGGTGGGTGATACGTGGGTGGAGGCACAGACCATTACGATACCCCTCGTAATTCTACGTCAACACGGTACCTCATTACTCTAGGGAGAGAGAGAGAGAGAGAGAGAGAGAGAGAGAGAGAGAGAGAGAGAGGAGCTCAGTTCCTCCTCGGAGAGGTGGAGCGGCTGGAGGATGAGGCGTTTATCACCGTGAGGGTAGAGCGGCACATGACTCGCCCCTCGCAGGTACTACCTGTATGACTTAGTAATAATGTGGGGGCGAGGTGGGGTACGTGACCTGGTATAACTTACGAGGTACATGACCTGGTATATATCTTATGGGTACACGATCTGGTTTACCTTAAGGATATACGACCTGATATACCTTTGGGATATTTGACCTGGTGTACCTTAAGAGGTACATGATCTGGTATACCTTACGGGTACATGATCTGGTTTACCTTAGGGATACACGACCTGGTATACCTTTGGGATATATGACCTGGTACATGACCTGGTACACCGAAGAGGAACATGACCTAACGCGAACCTGAGGGGGGAACATGAGCTGGTTACACCTTACGGGTACATGACCCGGTGAAGATGTGGGTCAAGGGCAACACATGACCCGGTGAAGATGTGGGTCAAGGGCAACACATGACCCGGTGAAGATGTGGGTCAAGGGCAACACATGACCCGGTGAAGATGTGGGTCAAGGGCAACACATGACCCGGTGAAGATGTGGGTCAAGGGCAACACATGACCCGGTGACCCTGAAAGGTGAACCCAGATGATGAGAGGGGAGGAGGAGGATGAGGGAGGGGGTGTGGGGGAAGGGACGACTTACCTGATGAGGCGGGGGTAAGGGGTGAGGAGGAGGAGGAGGAGGAGGGGAGAAGGGTGAGGGGGATGTCGTGAGCGACCACGTGCGCAAGGGATTTAATGCTGTCATGTGGAGGAACTTCCTGGTCAGGCCACGCGCCACACGCTGCTGGTGCTGCTGGCGGAGGCGCTGCTGGTGCTGCTGGCGGAGGCGCTGCTGGTGCTGCTGGCGGCGGCGCTGCTGGTGCTGCTGGCGGAGGCGCTGCTGGTGCTGCTGGCGGAGGCGCTGCTGGTGCTGTTACAGCTGCGGACGTTGTTTACATCACTGCCATTAAAATAATTAGAAGCGTTTTTTTTTCTCTCTTTTTTTTTTTTGGTGACGGTGGTGGGGGGAGTTGAATCCCATGACAGTGGGATGACTGAACCCCCATGTCGAGAGGGGAAGTTGAACCCTGAGAGAGGGGAGTTCTATCCTGACGTTGGCGAGCTGAACTCGGGACACTGTGGGGGAGGAGCTCAATCCCACAGTGGGGAGATCTCAAGCCTATGACTGTGGGGGACGTTGAGCCCTATGACAAGGAGGGGGGAGGGGAGATGAACCCTCACTTAAGGGAGTCTGAACCTATTGATAATTAGGAGTTTAACCCCATGGGTGGAGAGATGACAGTGGGGAGTTCCCAGAGCCCTACGACATAGAAAGAAATGAACCCTGCGACAGGGAGACTTCAGCCACATGAAAGGGGAGGAATTGAACTCCGGGGAGAGCAGCCAGTTTCCCCAAACCAAACATACTTTATGAATAATTCCCAACCATGTAAGTTCTTACATATCATTATTATTACACGTCAGGTTCAGTCGTCTCTAGAGACAAAGTTTAGAACTGTGGTGTAGGTCAAGGGTGTTCCCAACCTTTCTCAACACAGGCGCCCCCGTATCAAGAAAAAAAAAAAAAATGATGGCTGATCCTCCTTCCTTTCCCCCACCCATCAGTCCCCCCCAGAGAAAGTCAAATAAATTCTACAGACAAAAAATTGAAGTATCAGGCAACAGGAAAACACACCTGTGGCCACCGAGGTGGTCGCCCTTAGCACTGCAGTGAGGTCAATGGACTGGAGAACAGGTAGGTATGGATGTGTCTTTTAACATTCGTCAATCAGGCATTTACTGAAATTGTCTGAAGGCTTCCCAGCTGCCCTCGAGGAGGAGGTCCAGGCCGCTCTCCTCCCTAGTAGGGAGGAGGGAAGAGGAGGTCCAGGTTGAGAGCTGATGGTGGTTGACTTGTCGTGTGGCATCCCTAATGACAACAATGCGACTCCGTGCGACTCACTGTCCTACTACGGACGTGAATATCGTGAATGATGAATCGATGAATCTCGCTTAGATCTAACATAGTCCTCACACCTGATGCACAACGTTGGCTGGATAACATAGTCCCATTCATTACGGTGCACATCACCCCGGCGATACGGTGGGTGGAAAGCTATTTTCTGTGATTATTTTCTGATATTCGACTCTTGTTTCTCCTTTAAGCGATATATCTTAAGCCAGAGCTTTACTCGATGACACCCCAGAGGTAGTTGGTAAACTGGGGTGTCGCGTTGCCTGGGGGGGAATCTCCTATGGAGAAGCAATAATACTTATAACACACGGGTTTAACCCCTTTAACCACGGACGGTCCTACACACCACTGCATGAGATGGTCTGAGACTATGACCTGAACCTTATGGATCAGGTTACAGGCAACACCTTCGTACCCACGGTTCGTGCCGTCGTGCTCAAGTGCCGTAGCACCGTGCTCAAATGGTCGTGCCGTCGTGCTCGAGGGTTGTACCGTCGTGCTCGAGGGTCGTACCGTCGTGCTCGAGGGTCGTACCGTCGTGCTCAAGGGTCGTACCGTCGTGCTCAAGGGTAGTACTGCTCAAGGGATTATACCAGCCTCATCTTTCACTGCAGAGTTTGTTTATACGTGAGGCCGCCATACTTCGGTGGGGAGGATTTGACCCTCAAACGCCATCGACTCTCTCGAAAGCCCAGGAACGCTGAAGTACTTCAATTTTCTTTAACCCACTGGTCGTGCACCCTAGTTAATGGGGTTAATGTGGTAGTATCAAGGTCAAGCTTCGAATCTCTAAGGCCAAATGAAGTCTTGTCAAACATCATTTAGTTACAGCTTACAATGGTTTCGGAGGTCTTCTACACCCCCACAGCTGGGTCCGGGACTTTACCTTACCTTACGTATACCTTACGATGGTTTCGGAGGTATTCTACCCCCAACAGCTGGGTCTGGGACTTTACCTTACCTTACGTATACCTTACGATGGTTTCGGAGGTATTCTACCCCCAAGAGCTGGGTGTGGGACCTTACCTTACCTTACGTATACATGACGATAGTTTCAGAAGTCTTCTACCCCCACAGCTGGGTCTGGGACCAAGCTGTCTCGTCGCTCCTCTGCTCGCAATCGGACAGCTGTTGGCCCTAACCCGTAGGCCTACGCAACCACCAAACGATGAAACTTTAGCACCAGGATTGAATCCGAGAATCCCCAGTGGATTCTCCACGACAAATCTCTCGTTTTCGAAGTGAATACGTCGAGGAGGGGAGCAGAGGTCTCTGGGGTTTCTATGTATAGTCCCACCACACACATCTACCGCCCTAGAGACAGACAGACCGACAGAAGGCAAAAGACTGACTGACTGAGTCCTCTCGATCTAAGGCTAAGTCTGGTGACAGTGGGAGTGGCGATTCCATGACAGATTCGTCCGTCTCTCAACAGACCATTAGCCAAGAGTCTTGATCCAGGGGAGGGCTTTACAGTCATGTCCCCCGGCGCAGGACGCGCTTCTCCTCCGGGGGTAAGACCGGAGAAACCCCCGGTGAAATTCAAACATAATATACCAGACGAACGAACAAATAAAAGACACACATACATGAAGAAAAAATAATGAAATACGAATGCATTAACTACAGTGACGGGAATTTTTCGGCGGTACAAGACTTTAAAAGTTGACATGAAAATAGGAACTGGTGGAATGAATGACTGGCGCACACACTGCTTGGTGGAGTGACTGGATCGGAGCAACCAGTCAGTCATTCGTCTCCCACACAAGACTTACTATTTCCGACATGGAATTCTGCATGTGGAGGAGGCAGATCGCGAGGTAAAAAATTCTTTTTAAAAATTTGATCTACAGGACACAACGATATGATGAGGACCACACAATATGATATGTCCGATACATAAGTAAAAAAAAAAAAAAAAAATCAAAGCCCCTTATGGCCAAAGCAAGACACACTGACTGTAATGAAAATATCATAATAATGTTAGTTACAGAAAATTAAGCAAGCGACAAATCTGATTAAGACCAACAATGAAACATTTTGTGTCTTATTAACTTTAGATTCACAGAATAACTCTGCAGATTAAGTGTCATTTAGCATATGAGCATTAAACAGATTTCAATATATCTTGCATAATCACATGTTTACCAAATGGCGTCCTAGCTTCGTCTCTTCGATGTATAACAACTGACTGTTATATTTGTCTTTTGTGTCTCCTCTGATGATGTGATTATTACACGAAAGTGCACTTGGGAACTTTTCGTGTTTCATTTTCCCCGAGGACTCATTGGAATATATATATATATATATATATATATATATATATATATATATATATATATATATATATATATATATATATATATAATTTCAGTGCAAAAAACGCAAAGAATTTCCTACCGGTGCCTCTAGACCTACGCATAAAGAGATATTCACCACACATCTTGACTTATAAAAAAAAATATAATCCGAAAAACGCTTGACCCTTAAAGAGCATCAAAAACTGGTAGCCAGGAGAGTCCTGACCTGACCTGACCTGACCTGACCCCACCCCATAATGACATGCAGACTACCTGACACACCCCAGCCAATCTCCCAGTACCACCTATTGAGCTGTGTTGCTTTCCACTCTCTCTCTCTCCCTCACTCTGGATTCCTCCTAGATTAAAATTCCTCGATATTTTCATCTCTCTACTTCTTCCTCACAACAACAACAACAACAACAACAACAACAACATGCGTTCCCTCTTCCTCTACCCGCAGAACCAGCCGCTCTGAAAGCTGGAGGTCAAGATAACCTTGCTTCAATGCACCCCACACAGGATTTCCTGTTTTTTCTATTTCTTTTTTGTAGAGTCAGGTTTGGCTCTCTCGGGGGTTAAAGGTCATTAACTCTAATTTCTGGGGTAAAATTCGCCGGGACATTAAAACGCAAGGTATCCCTTGCACAAGAGACTGGGAATGGTAGTGGTAATGGTGGTTGCCTGTGGTGGTGGGTGGTTGGTGGTGCTTAGTGGTCTTAATGCTGGGTGGAGGATGGTGATGGTGGTAGTAGTGGTTGGTTGTGGTGGTGGGTGGTGGTTGACGATGGTGGTAGTGGCGCAGGTGGGCGGTGGTTGGCGATGGTGGTAGCGGCGCAGGTGGGTGGTGGTTGGCGGTGGTGGGTGGTGGTAGCGGCGCAGGTGGGTGGTGGTTGGCGGTGGTGGTGGTAGCTGCGCAGGTGGGCGGTGGTTGGCGGTGGTGGTAGCGGCGCAGGTGGGCGGTGGTGGTGGTAGCGGCGCAGGTGTGGGTGGTGGTTGGCGGTGGTGGTGGTAGCGGCGCAGGTGGGCGGTGGTTGGCGGTGGTGGTAGCGGCGCAGGTGGGCGGTGGTTGGCGGTGGTGGTGGTAGCGGCGCAGGTGGGTGGTGGTTGGCGGTGGTGGTGGTAGCGGCGCAGGTGGGCGGTGGTTGGCGGTGGTGGTGGTAGCGGCGCAGGTGGGTGGTGGTTGGCGGTGGTGGTGGTAGCGGCGCAGGTGGGCGGTGGTTGGCGGTGGTGGTGGTAGCGGCGCAGGTGGGCGGTGGTTGGCGGTGGTGGTGGTAGCTGCGCAGGTGGGCGGTGGTTGGCGGTGGTGGTAGCGGCGCAGGTGGGCGGTGGTTGGCGGTGGTGGTAGCGGCGTAGGTGGGCGGTGGTTGGCGGTGGTGGTAGCTGCGCAGGTGGGCGGTGGTTGGCGGTGGTGGTAGCTGCGCAGGTGGGCGGTGGTTGGCGGTGGTGGTAGCGGCGCAGGTGGGCGGTGGTTGGCGGTGGTGGTGGTAGCGGCGCAGGTGGGCGGTGGTTGGCGGTGGTGGTGGTAGCTGCGCAGGTGGGTGGTGGTTGGCGGTGGTGGTGGTAGCGGCGCAGGTGGGCGGTGGTTGGCGGTGGTGGTGGTAGCGGCGCAGGTGGGCGGTGGTTGGCGGTGGTGGTGGTAGCTGCGCAGGTGGGTGGTGGTTGGCGGTGGTGGTGGTAGCGGCGCAGGTGGGTGGTGGTTGGCGGTGGTGGTGGTAGCGGCGCAGGTGTGTGGTGGTGGGAGCAGTGGTGGTGGTGGTAGTGAGGGTTAAGTGGTAGTGAGGGTTAAGACTCACAAAATGTCGCTCATTCTAATTCCTGCGTCATCAGCATCATGCGTTCAATGCGTTATGAGCATCATGCGTCAAATGCGTTATGGGCATTATGAGTCAGTTATGATCATTATAACCATATATACTACGTTTTTACCGTATTCATGGTAACTTCACTGTATCCACGATATTCTTATTGTATCATGGTATTTTCACTGTATTCACGGTATTCTTATTGTATCATAGTATTTTTACTGTATTCACGGTATTCTTATTGTATCATGGTATTTTTACTGTATTCACGGTATTCTTATTGTAGTCATGGTATTTTTACTGTATTCACGTTATTCTTATTGTATCATGGTAATTTCACTGTATTTACGGTATTCTTATTGTATCATGGTATTTTTACTGTATTCACGGTATTCTTATTGTAGTCATGGTATTTTCATTGTGCCCATGGTATCTTTATCTTGTTCACGGTAGGTTTCATGTGTTCATGGCGTCTTTATTCAGTGTATCTTTACGATCATCTTATCTTTATTGTGTTCATGGCATATTAACTGTGTTCATGGCATATTAACTGTGTCCATGGCATATTAACTGTGTTCATAGCATCTTTACCGTGTTCATGGCATCTTTACTGTGTTCATGGCATCTTTACTGTGTTCATGGCATCTTTACTGTGTTCATGGCATCATTACTGTGTTCATGGCATCATTACTGTGTTCATGGCATATTAACTGTGTCCATGGCATATCAACTGTGTTCATGGCATCTTTACTGTGTTCATGGCATCATTACTGTGTTCATGGCATCATTACTGTGTTCATGGCATCATTACTGTGTTCATGGCATCATTACTGTGTTCATGGCATCATTACTGTGTTCATGGCATCATTACTGTGTTCATGGCATCTTTACTGTGTTCATGGCATCATTACTGTGTTCATGGCATCTTTACTGTGTTCATGGCATCATTACTGTGTTCATTGCATCTTTACCGTGTTCATGGCATCATTACTGTGTTCATGGCATCATTACTGTGTTCATGGCATCATTACTGTGTTCATGGCATCTTTACTGTGTTCATGGCATCATTACTGTGTTCATTGCATCTTTACCGTGTTCATGGCATCATTACTGTGTTCATGGCATCATTACTGTGTTCATGGCATCATTACTGTGTTCATGGCATCTTTACTGTGTTCATGGCATCATTACTGTGTTCATGGCATCATTACTGTGTTCATGGCATCATTACTGTGTTCATGGCATCATTACTGTGTTCATGGCATCATTACTGTGTTCATGGCATCATTACTGTGTTCATGGCATCATTACTGTGTTCATGGCATCATTACTGTGTTCATGGCATCTTTACTGTGTTCATGGCATCATTACTGTGTTCATGGCATCTTTACTGTGTTCATGGCATCATTACTGTGTTCATGGCATCATTACTGTGTTCATGGCATCATTACTGTGTTCATGGCATCTTTACTGTGTTCATGGCATCATTACTGTGTTCATGGCATCATTACTGTGTTCATGGCATCATTACTGTGTTCATGGCATCATTACTGTGTTCATTGCATCATTACTGTGTTCATGGCATCATTACTGTGTTCATGGCATCATTACTGTGTTCATGGCATCATTACTGTGTTCATTGCATCTTTACTGTGTTCATGGCATCATTACTGTGTTCATGGCATCATTACTGTGTTCATTGCATCATTACTGTGTTCATGGCATCATTACTGTGTTCATGGCATCATTACTGTGTTCATAGCATCATTACTGTGTTCATTGCATCTTTACCGTGTTCATGGCATCATTACTGTGTTCATGGCATCATTACTGTGTTCATGGCATCATTACTGTGTTCATGGCATCATTACTGTGTTCATTGCATCATTACTGTGTTCATGGCATCATTACTGTGTTCATGGCATCATTACTGTGTTCACAGCATCTTTACTGTGTTCATGGCATCTTTACTGTGTTCATGGCATCTTTACTGTGTTCATGGCATCATTACTGTGTTCATGTCATCATTACTGTGTTCATGGCATCTTTACTGTGTTCATGGCATCTTTACCGTGTTCATGGCATCATTACTGTGTTCATAGCATCTTTACTGTGTTCACAGCATCTTTACTGTGTTCATGGCATCTTTACTGTGTTCATGGCATCTTTA
The DNA here is from genome assembly GCF_036320965.1 of Panulirus ornatus. Taxonomy (NCBI): domain Eukaryota; kingdom Metazoa; phylum Arthropoda; class Malacostraca; order Decapoda; family Palinuridae; genus Panulirus; species Panulirus ornatus. The sequence continues at coordinate 12,663,021 of NC_092242.1, read as the reverse complement.
CCATGCTCTCGTCTTTCTTCATAGTGTTCACGTCACCTGCACTGTGCTCCTGGCCTGCAGGATTTTAGTGTGGTGGTATATCTCACACAGGTTGCCCTTGTACTGGTCCCAGCGGGCCAACAGGATAGGATCCTTTACCGCCGCAGACCTTGGGGTGGGTGGGTCCTGAACCTCCTCCAGGATCTTTGGGTGTGCAAAAATTATGATGTATCTCTCCCGCCTGGCCTCCGGGGGGCTTATGGTGAGTGATTTCCAGTCCTGCCTCCCAAGCCTGGAGTTCCATCCACGCCACTTTGCGTTCCAGGCCTGAGAAATGACTGGAGGTTCCTCCACCACACACACACACACACACACACACACACACACACACACACACACACACACACGAGTATCATACATACAGCCATGCATCAAGTCCAAGCAGATGTTCTTGTATACATACATACATACATACATACACCCCTATTGTCTATTCATGCTCTGAGAATGCCTGCATACGCTTGAAGATTCATGCATGACTTTATACACACACACACACATACACATACACACAAATACACATACACAGAGTCATGCACGCCAGTCAAGTCAGAAGTGAGACCTTCCCTTACCTCACATCACACACCCTTGCCCCACCACACCATCACGTTTGACACTATATAACCAGTCTCCCCTTCCTGATTCCTCCCACTATCGTCTCCTCCCTTCCCATCCATGGGGACTGACACCACATGTGTGTGTTTGTGTGTGTGTGTGTATGAACCACTGGGAGAAGCGTTCCCACACCAACACACGAGGTCATGTCACTCTCATTCTATTCTTTGTATAGAATTCGAGGCAACTCTCTCATCCACTCCTATCCATTACTCTCCTGCCTTACATCAACACTCCTATATTAGTCTCACTTCTTATTTCTTCTCTACGTCAACTTTCCCGTATACTTCTATATACTTATTCCTTATTTTCTTCCCTTTATGGAGGAGGATCAGTCCCTAACCTCCAGTACCCAGTCCTTTTACACGTTTATTCTTTACGTGATCCTATTCACCGCCCCCGCCTACCTACCCCCTCACGGGACAAAGAAGACAATCAAACACCCTGGAGGGAGCACGAGATGAGGGAAGACCTGCTCAGCGAGAGTACCTCGACCCGATGGCTCTTACCTCCTGTACACCGTCAGCCAACCGCTGAATGGGAAAAATAGGGAAGAACGCTGGAACGCAGGAGAAACTGAAGGGCCTCATCACTTACGCCATATCTATCTATCATCTTATCTATCTATCTATTTATCTCCTTAAAGATGAGGACCTTCACGGTGAGCAGGTGGTGAGGGTATTCAGTCAAGATACATTTCCAACAAGGAACCTATTGACGACTTCCCACACGTCAACGGTTGGGACCCGCAATAAGAAGGATGCTTCCAGATCCTAGAGAGAGAGAGAGAGAGAGAGAGAGAGAGAGAGAGAGAGAGAGAGAGAGAGAGAGAGAGAGAGAGAGAGAGAGAGAGAGAGAGAGAGAGAGAGACCCATAATAAACATTAAAAGAAAATAACTGAGACGGAACAACTAATCAATTTCTAGATCAACTGGAATCCGCGCCTTCACATAATACAAGCTGGTGAAATAGGATAATAAGATGTTAAAAGAAAACGAGAATTCGAGGATTAATAAGCCTTTAGACTCCACCACTGCACGTCAACAAGGCCCATGACCAGAGCACTAACTACGCCAACGCTCGCACCTCAGCGCCCACCTCTAGGACACACGCCCTCCACGTCCGGGTGGACGGACGCCCGCGATGGACATAAACTCGTACTCCGCCACACGAGCGACAATGGTGAGGAGCAACCCTCGTTGCTGAGTGCCCTCCGCCTCCTGTTAACTTTGACTCTAAAAACTTGGCGAGTTGCCTAAGACACCGCTGGTCCTGTGGCCCCTCTAGTTACATCCCCCGGGGGTGCAGGGGCACTGTAACCCACTAGTCTCTATCCCCCAGGGGTACAAGGGCACTGTAACCCACTAGT
>NC_092242.1:12575998-12655998 GCF_036320965.1 Panulirus ornatus | reverse complement strand
TCTTTAGTTAATGAAGTTAATGTTGGAGGTGTAGGCATTAACGGTGTCAGTGGAAGACAAACACGGAGACAGCAAGAGCTCCAGAGGCGAGGCGTTACGAAATAACTCACACTGGTCGTCCTCGCGAGTCTTTGTGCGTATTTTCATAAGCTATTCTTAGTCCACCATGGCTCCTCATTCCACCTCCATCTATTTCTTTCTATCTTCATACTCCGCCGCGGTTACCAAGTGGAGATAGGATCTATGTTATGTGGTGCGTGATCTAGTAACTGCATCTACGCTAGTTCATTTGCTGTACCATTAATCCCTCCTCCACCATCCACTTTCAAATATGTAAACACTGGAATCAGATGTTTGCTTTTGTATACCCGCCTGTTCAGAACTGCATCTCTTCCAGAGTTGTCTTTTAACCTTCTTTCCTTCCCAAATCCTCCCATCTCGTTCTTGCTTCTGATTCAACACGTTCTTCAGTTTCCTTTCTACTTTCAGGCTCGTCTCTCCCTCTCCTCATCCTTCCCTTTCTCTTCTTCTTCGCTCCCGCCGTCTCCCCTCCACTCCCTACGCCTCCTCTTACAACGGGACACACAGACATATCGTTTGTTTCAGCCAAGATACCACGGCCGGCATCATCTGCGTCCCTCTCCTAAAAAGCCAGGATAGAATGTGGCGTGATGAACCTCGCGAGGGCTGTGCTTTACAGGAGTTGGCCCAGAGGCGGTCCGGAAGGTAGTGTTGAGGTGGGGGAGAGTATAGCAATGGTCTGCAGGCGGGAAGGGGAGGGACGGGAGCGGTTTAAAATTGGGCTATAAGTGGTTCGGGTATCTGCTGGCCAGGGGGGAAACAGATGGTCTGGAAAAAGAGGTAATCTAGCTAAGGGACTGACAAGACGAGGAGAGGTGGTCTAGACAAGGTGATGAAAATGGGGAGAGGTAGTCTAGACTGGGACTGAGAAGAAGGGAAGTGATTTCTCCAAGGGGTAGTCCACGCAACATGGTTTTGAACACGAACGGGAAGAGATATAGGCGTAGGTCTACCAAGATATGGTATTATACCCAAGTGCTTAAGAAAAGATGCTGTCCGTGAGAGAGATAATCTCAAAGAGACTGATAAAATGCGGCTTAGGACGTGGTCCACGTAGGATGGACATGTGATAATTTCAGAGGTCTCCGGGACCTTACCTAACCTTGTAACTCTTCTGTTCAACACAACTGTTTGAGAGACCGTGGCCCGTGAGCCCGTGTGATCTACGTAATGTCAGGAATGGTACAGACATGTTCGAGCCAGGAGGTGTGATCCCAGTCAGGCTATGTCTTTGGCTCCCTCCACCAGGTCAGACTTGGGTTGGTGTCAACTGGAAAATGAAACGTTCATCCGCCAAGTCCCAGCTGGAGGCGGGTTGGGCCTTGGTTATAGAGTGCCGCTGCCTCACACCCCCTTGCCAACAATTCAAGTCCGAATTACAATGGTTTTAAAGCTGATGTCCGCTAGAAAAAAAATTAATGGAAAAGGTAAGAAAAAAGAAGAGAAACTCTCGTGGAATACAAAGGAGATCCCAAGAGTCGTATTATATTTCGCAGTCTCTTTCAAATGGGGAAGGAATGGGAGGGTAAATCCCATAACGTGTCAAGTGACGGGGATGGGTCAATAAGACTTCGCTGCCCACGATATTAGCCAACCTGACACGGTCTCAAAAGAGCCCGATTCAGCTCTCCCACAGTTCCGACTCTTTTGTCACTTCGAAATGAACCTCGTCTCCTGCATCCCCTCGAAGTAAATCTCAGCTTTTTTGCCCCACCTCCTGAAAGACGACCCCCCCCCCCCCCCCCCCGCCACTGCCTCCTAGTAAATCCACGTTCCTACATCTACCTCAAAAAGTAAACCCACGATCTAAACATTCCTCTTTACGTTAACCACAACAACTACGTCAGCTCTACCCTAAACCTCATCTCCCAACACAGACCCTCTATATCAACCATCTTAATCCTGTATCCAAAGGACATCCCGCTTTTCACACTCATTTTAAACCAGATGCCCTAAATTTACCTCCTAAATACACACCGTTTCTCAGTCCCTCGCCTTTGAACGAGTAATGACAACAACGTCTCTCATTCCACTGCAAACTCCTGAAGGTGACGAGGAAGAGGCCAGCGGGGTGCACAGATCAGACAAGAACCCCTTCCCCCTCCCACACACACACACACACACAGTCTGCACCCATGTGAGCTGCAGCGAGAAAGCAGAAAGACCCGCCGTCGAAACTCGCCTGCTACTGTCCTGGGTAGAGGAGGAGGAGCGGGAGGGAGATACGTCGGTTGGGTTCCCTTACTAGTCACTGGACCGGAGCGCCTTGTGACGTAAGTGTACGCGAAACTTCCCTCAATTCGAGGAGTCACAATGGAATGAGCTGCTCCTCCTCCCGCTTCTAGCCACCTCCTCCCCATCACCCATTGCCCCAGTCGCTCCCTAAATGACTCCCAAGGGGTAGTTTGATATGACACTCATGACGCCACTGGCTGCAGGGATGACGACACAGCGAGCCTCGCGCGTGTGTCCACCCTCCATCTGGAGACGAATCAGGACGCGCACATCCCACAGCCACACTAGGCCTGTGTACACGCCGCCAAAGTTAAAGCCCCGCAAATCAATATTCCACAGGAGCAGAAAATTAGACTTGGGGGTGGTGGTGTCGGCAGGGTGTTATCCAACACTTGCAGGCACAGTCGAGATCTGACGACTAACCCTCTGCCGTCACTTCGTACACACACACACACACACACACACACACACACACACACACTGAGTTACAGTGGGTCTCTCACACACACTGAGTCCCAGTAGGTCTCTCACACACACGCTGTCACAGTGGGTCTCTCACACACACACACTGAGTCACAGCAGGTCTCATACACACACTGAGTCACAGTGGGTCACACACACACACACACACACACACACACACACACACACACACACACACACACACACACACACTGAGTCACAGAGGGTCTCACCCACACATACACTCTGAGTCACAGTGGGTCCCACACACACACACACACACACACACACACATACACACACACACACACACACACACACACACACTGAGTCACAGAGGGGTCTCACACACACACAGACTCTGAGTCACAGTGGGTCACACACACACACACTCTGAGTCACAGTGGGTCTCACACACACACACTGAGTCATACTGGGTCTCACACTCGATCACACCCGAGGGTTCACTAGCCACAGGGGCTCAAGCTGAATCACACCTTGGGTCCACCAGTCACACTGAGGGAGTCAAGAAGCGTGACAACGCGGCTCCACAATCTCGCTCACAATTTGCGCTCGCCGGGTCCCACTCGACGAAATACGAGAGAGAGAGAGAGAGAGAGAGAGAGAGAGAAGAGACCCTCCCTCCCCGGCAAGCATTCCCCGAGGCTGTAATAAAGTTACCTTCAAAGCAGGCGTCATATCCCCTGCTTAATTACACTCGTGGCCTCAGCGGGCCGGTGGAGGAAAGGAGGGGGAAGGTGGGGGAAGATGATGACGTGGAGGAGGAGGAGGAGGAGGAGGAGGAGGAGGAGGAGGAGGAGGAGGAGCTGTCGACCTCCACCACCACCACCACCCACTAGAGGAGAGGGGAAGGGGAGAGAGAGAGAGACAAGTCTCCACCACTTTGGCCTCACAAGTCTTGAAGCGCCGTCGCATATCCCTCAGCTCCGTCTGAGTTGAGATTATACGCCATAAATCGCAACTTCTGAATTCCCGGAGGCAGTAAAAGAATTACTCCCTCCCCCCCAACTGAGCACAGACACCCAGAGATGAGGGTGTGGTGTGGGTGTGGTGGGTGTGGTGTGGTGTGGTGTGGTGGGGTGTAACACGTCATGAAATGGGTCTGCTGTGGGAGTTGGAAGAGGGAGGGACACCAGTCCAGCTGAATGCCTCCCTCCCACCCTCTCTCTCTCTCTCTTGCTTACTCGCGGCACCTCGTCGTCTTGTTCATTTCATAACTCCAGCAGTTGACCCCTCCTCCTCCTCCTCCTCCTGCTGTTGTTGCTGCTGCTGCTGCTGCTCCTCCTCTTCCTCCTCCTCCACCTCCTCCCCGTAGGCGCTGCTGAATATTCAAACGTGTGGAGTCAGCTGGCGGAGAGGGGCACCCAAAACCTCCTGAAACTGCCTGCCTTAATTAAACCTTCTTTGTAGGAGGAGGAGGAGGAGGAAGACGAAGAAGAAGAAGAAGAAGAAGAAGAAGAAGAAGAAGAAGAGGAGGAGGAGGAGGAGGAGGAGGAGGAGGAGGAGGAGGAGGAGGAGGAGGAGGAGGAGGAGGAAGAAGAGGAAGAGGAAGAGGAAGAGGAAGAGGAAGAGGAAGAGGAGGAGGACGAGGAGGAGAAAGAAGAGGAGGAGAGGCGTGATACTTCCTACGTCTGATTGACCAAATTCACGTTGGGATGACGTGGAAAAGTGTGATGTCACCATCTACCATAGGGCGTGTGTTGTATGTTTATTTAATGTGTATGACGTCACCACTACCTGACGTAATGATGTCACGACTGCCTGGCGCTATGATGTCACCACTACCTGACGCGATGATGTCACCACTACCTGGCGTGATGACATCACCACTATCTGACGTGATGATGTCACCACTACCTGACGTGATGATGTCACCACTACCTGGCGCTATGATGTCACCACTACCTGACGCGATGATGTCACCACTACCTGGCGTGATGACATCACCACTATCTGACGTGATGATGTCACCACTACCTGACGTGATGATGTCACCACTACCTGGCGTGATGACATCACCACTACCTGGCGTGATGATGTCACCACTACCCGGCGTGATGATATCACCACTGCCTGACGTGTCACCACTACCTGGCGTGATGTCACCACTACCTGGCGTGATGATGTCACCACTACCTGACGTGATGATGTCACCACTACCTGACGTGATGATGTCACCACTACCCGGCGTGATGATGTCACCACTACCTGACGATGATGTCACCACTGCCTGTCGCTATGATGTCACCACTGCCTGACGTGATGTCACCACTACCTGGCGTGATGCCGTCAACCACTACCTGGCGTGATGTCACCACTACCTGACGTGATAATGTCACCACCACCTGACGTGATGATGTCACCACTATACATGACGTGATGATGTCACCACTATACCTGGCGTGATGATGTCACCACTATACCTGGCGTGATGATGTCACCACTATACCTGACGTGATGATGTCATCACCATCCGGCCTCGATCCCTCACAGTCACATCCTCCACTCCCCCGGAACCTCTCCTCCAACTCCCAGCTCTCCACAGTCCCGAAATCAAATGGGAGAGAGAGAGAGAGAGAGAGAGAGAGAGAGAGAGAGAGAGAGAGAGAGAGAGAGAGAGAGAGAGAGAGAGAGAGAGAGAGAGAGAGAGAGAGAGATTAAAGAGTACTTTAAAAAATAACAGTTGCTTCTTTCCTCTTTGCCAAAATATCATAATAATAAGCTTTATTTGAAAAAAAAAAAAAAGAGAAAGAAAAACCCTACAGCCCATTAACCAAACCTAAGAGCCAATCAAATATTTACAACGACGGCAAACATTACCGTCGAATGACTATGCTATTAACCTCCCGTTTTCTTCCTCAAGAGCATTAATGTCATCAAAGGAAAATGGCTTCTCGGTGACGCTCATCAAAGTCTCAGTCTCTCTCTCTCTCTCTCTCTCTCTCTCTCTCTCTCTCTCTCTCTCTCTCTCTCTCTCTCTCTCTCTCTCTATCTATCTATCTATCTCTCGTGTTTTGCCTAACCAACCGTCCGTAAAACGTGTCTAGAATGACCTAATAAAATGTGTTGCGTACTCTAATCTCGTGCAGCGTTTGCGTACCACTGCGTACTACCGTAAGTTATTAGTATCATTTAACTATCATCATAATTCTTATCGTTATCATCACTTATCATTATTTCAGAGCCTTCAGCCCATAGGTTTCACGTCACACAGTGAGCGCTACGCTAGCAGGAGAACAGACCCACCAGCGTACGACTACCGTGGCCACGGTTATAACTGGCGACCAACCCGTTATTAAACTTCTCGATGACGTACAGAAAAAAAAAAAATCATCCCCAAAAATGGAAGAAAAAAAATTGGAAAAAAATCCAAAAATTTAAAAAAAAATTTGAGGTTATTGTTCATGGTTAGTAAGACAGGGAGATTGCTCACAGGGGAGAGTGGCGGAGGACAGGGGTAGTTGTGAGGTGTGAGGGAGGAAGGGAGGGTACGTGTAGTAGGATGCTGATGGTGTAAGGGGGGAAGGGATACATGGAATGGGAGGGGGTGATGTAGGATATCTGGGAAGGACACAAGGAAATGGGGGATGGTGGAGGATGTGTGAAGAGGGGGTGAGGGAGAGAGAGAGATGGGAGACGTGATGGAGGATGTGTGGGAAGGCTATGTGAGATGGGAAAGCAAATGGAAGATGTGTGGGAAGGGAGGGTATGTGAGATGGATGGATGGTAGGAGACATCGAGAGATACTGGTGGTGGAAAGGGTCGCTGGAAAAGTAAGAAGGGGGGTATGTGAGATGGATGGATAGTAGGGGGCATCGAGAGATACTGGTGGTGGAAAGGGTCGCTGGAAAAGTACAGGCAGGATGTGTGGGGGCGATTACAGAGCACCAGGAAAGAATGAGACAGATGGCTGCACGAGACGGAAGGAAACGGGAGAGATATCAAAGACGTAAGAGGAAGAAAACAGGAAAGGAGCACAGTATGTGGGAGGGGGAGGGGTGGGGTATGTAACAGATAACGTAGGTCGGGAAAGATAATAATAAGACTGTTAAGACGTGGTAAAAGGAAGGGGGAAGGTCCGGGGATGATGGACGAGATGGACAAGGAAAAGAAACACTGAGTGACGGACGGGCCAATACTTGACGATTTCTTCATCTTTTTTTTGTCTTCCTTTTTTGTTGTCTAAAGTTCCCTCCCCGGATTGTCTCTAGCCTGGAGGAGGGAGTCGTCTGGGGACTCTGGGGAGTCTAGTTGCATGTTTTATCACATTGCCCTGCATCGCGCGGCCTCCGACACTCTCACCAGAGGACATGAAAAGGATTCGAGACCCCGAGGACTTGAGTGCTCTCCCGCGCTCAAGCACCAGCGTGATGCAGAGGTTCCGCTTTTATTTTTCTTATTTTTTTTCAACAGCAATACGGAGCACTTGGAACTTACCTGGTCTGACAAAGCGAGACATGTGAACGAAACGCGCTTCACCAGTGCAACATAAAGAGGCGAAGCGAAACACGCGAGAGACCGAGATGAAACGGGTGTAACTCAGGTAAGAAAGAAATGTGAAACAAATCAGTGAATCCCACATGAGCCATGTCAGACATGCACGATATACACGCGACATATTATGAGTTAAGTGATGTACGAGACAAGCGTGAAACCTTTGAAACATTTAAGATACGAACTGAACCTGTTATGGGACAATACCAACATGGTATATCACATCAGATATGAATTCATCTATGAAGAAGAGATAGTTTAATACACGTAGGAAAAAAAAAGACAAACGCCCTGCATGACATGGAGACATTGCATAGGAGATTAAGAGACTCCTCCAGCAGAGGACCTCAAAGCGGAGGACGAGTTAAAAGATACATACCTTCTCCTCGGCTTCCTCGGCCCTGGCCTCGGCCTCCACCACTCGCTGCTCCAGCTCGGCCAGCTGTGGACACAGAGAGAGAGAGAGGACATTAGAGATGCGACAATCGCAACGGGTGAACACAAATACAACAGTGCCCCCTTAACATCTCATCTATGAGGGCGTGGTACATTAATAATTTTTATTTCAATGCTTTACCAGATAAATAAGAAAATATAAATGATGTTTACAGTAAAAAAAGAATATATATAACTGGATTTAACAGAGTTTTCATTATGGAATGACCTGAAATTCAAACCTTCCGGTGTAAAAACTTAAAAACTGATATATGATTAATCCAGACAAAGTCCATTTGATACATAATTCAACAAATACTTATTGATATCGTGTTACGAATACGATAAAAGTAATTCGACGAATACTAATGGAATTAAATAATCAATTAAACTATATACACGCGCACTAACAAAACCAAGTAAGCAACATACAAAAAATAACTGAAATAATATTAATGTAGTTATATAATCAGTATAAAAGCAACCTACCAAGTGCCGAGGGAATTATGTAATCAGTACATAAAAGTAACTCAGAGTAACGCAATCACTGATCAACACAAATGTAACCCTACATCATCGAAAACTTTTCAAGTGCTGCAATGGAAACCTGACCCTATTCTGAGTTAGACACAGACAAATCAATCTACTGCCACACACACACACACACACATCACTCAACCCCGACTGCATGTTGCTCCGCCACACACTCTTAAATCACAGGACGAGAATAAACCTCACTGAACTAGAAAACATACGCAGGAGTCCGCATCTATATAATCATGGTGATCATTCCCCCACACCCACACACCCATCCTCTCTCCCACCCCCTAAAAAAAATTTTTAAAGTTGTATTTTACGAGCAAATGGAATGAAATAATTGTACACTGCCGGCAAAATGGCTTCGGATTTTGCATATACTCTCTCTCTCTCTCTCTCTCTCTCTCTCTCTCTCTCTCTCTCTCTCTCTCTCTCTCTCTCTCTCTTACCCTTCCCAAAGGATTTTAGTTGTTTCATATCTTTTTTCTGAAATATCTAATTAATGAGCTGGAGCCCTCAGGGAAGACTGTAAGATTTTAGGACTGCTGCAAGAAGGATGAAGGAGGATGGTATGTCCTCTGTTTCCTGTTGGTGGCCAAGTTTCCGATCGGGAGGTAGTAAAGGGATGGCAAACGTCTATACGAAGATGGTGATGATGATGATGAGGAGGAGGAAGAGGAGGAGGAGGAGGAGGAGGAGGAGGAGGAGGAGGAGGAGGAGGAGGAAGAGGAAGAGGAAGAGGAGGAGGAGGAGGAGGAGAGGAGGAGGAGGAGGAGAGGAGGAGGAGGAGGAGGAAGAGGAGGAGGAGGAGGAGGAGAGGAGAGGAGGAGGAAGAGGAAGAGGAGGAGGAAGAGGAAGAGGAGGAGGAGGAAGAGGAGGAGGAGGAGGAGGAAAGGGAGGGAAATGCATGGAGTAATTGAAGTGTTTACGAGGACGTACAAATCCTGCTCAAGGTGAATCTAAAACTGACTGACCCACCCACAATGTTCCGTTTTCTTCAAGACTTACCATCCGCTTCGGGCGAATAAAATCGCCATGGAACGTTGCGTGATTAAAGCCGCGATGCTTTACGAGGTCGTCATGATCCAGTACGTGATGTCCAAACTGTGGCTCAACACGGGAAGTGAACGCGTGTTCAACCCCGCCAATCAGCATAATTGCTGCAACGTGGCTTAATTTCTCTCCATCAATATTTTTTCCCCAACCCCCCCTGTGGATCAGCCATCAAAGGTGAAAATTCTCATATTACAGAAGAGCATCGACCTTTCATATACATTTATATATATTTTTTCTTTCACGAGTACATGACCTAATGACGACCCTGCTATCAAAGGGGAAAATTCTAATATTACAGAAGAGCAGCGACCATTTATATCTTTTTTTTCTCTCTCTCTCTCACGAGTACATGACCTAATGACGACCCTTGGGAACGACGGTAAAAGCCATGAGCAGGACAGTACGACCCTTGAGCACAGAAAGTACAACCCTTTTGCACGACCTTTAACAGTCGTGAATATAATCGTACGACCTTGGTTATGAAGGCTAGGCCAACAAGGGGGCTAACGGATACCTGGGCCCTGAATATTCAGGAAAGCGAGAGGCATGCACAGGATAGAAATGAGTTGAGAAAACGTTGCATATGGGGAGCGACGTGGAGTCACAGGGCTTAGTAAACCAGGGTATATGAAGCGGTCTACGTAATCCATGGATTAGTCTGTGAGGCCTGAATGTGGATGGTAGGCGATGGCTTTGGTACGTTATGCACGACAACTATGGATTGGATTTATGCAAACGAGGCCACTATTCGTTTATTCCTGACGCTATCTCGCTTAGTGGAAAGAGTAATAATATATAACAATATATATATATATATATATATATATATATATATATATATATATATATATATATATATATATATATATATATATATAAAGAGAGGGAATAAACGCCTGCCAGCTACGTGGTATTCTGCATGACCCAGGCTAACAAGGGTCGAGGTAAATAACACACATTCCTCGCTCGGTTATGAAAGGATTGTCTTCCCCTGTACTCGTCCGCCACAGCTCACCAACCACTACACCATTACCCACTACAGCTCACCAACCACTATACCATTACCCACTACAGCTCACCAACCACTACACCATTACCCACTACAGCTCACCAACCACTACACCATTACGCACTACAGCTAAACAACCACAACACATTACCCATTACAGCTAAACAACCAGGATACAGAACCCGCACCAGCTCACCAACCACTACACATTACCCACTACAGCTAAACAACCACTACACCATTACCCACTACAGCTCAACAACCAGGATACTGAACCTGCACCAGCTCACCAACCAATACACGTTACCCACTACAGCTCAACAACCAGGATACAGAGCCCGCACCAGCTCAGCAACCACTACACATTACCCACTACAGCTCAACAACTAGGATACTGAACCTGAACCAGCTCACCAACCAGGATACAGAACCCGCACCAGCTCGGCAACTACTACGCATTACCCACTACAGCTCAACAATCAGGATACAGAGCTTGCACCAGCTCACCAACCACTACACATTACGGACGGGAAAACAAAGAGTCAATTCTTCAGCTCTGTACATTCTTAATTCAAATCAGCTTCGGGGTTGGGGGGAGGTCATATATCTATAGCAAATTTCTAGATAACAGTGATTAGCCTTCTCTATTTAGTATCAGACTCATAGTTTGCAAGACTGAGTCTTATGGCAGAGTCTTAGAAGCCTTACGGGATGGGACTCGCGAGGGTTAAGACGGGTCAAAGGCTCGAGAAAATGGATGCTGTTGTCGATCCAAGACAAGAGGTGAGCGAGGAGCCGGGCTGAGTGGGGGAGACAATTGCTGAAAGGCGTCTTGCTCGCTCCTTGTCGTCTGCTGTCTCCTCCTCCTCCTCCTCTTCCTGCTGCCTACTTCTGCTGCCACCTGCTGGGGGCGAACCCTACACTTCTGAAGTGTTATTCCCGAGTCATCTGCTCTTTATACCTGCTGCAGATACCTGTCGGTGACACCTTCTGCTTCTACGACGTCGCTCAGCTCCTACTCCAGATGCGACGCACAAAAGACGCAACCCTCAGGTTCTGGTAGTGACGGTATGGCAGGAACATTGTTTGTGGGTTGAGGTGGGTGTTAGACCCGATCGCACACGTTTACTTCTCAGTGTACTCGCTCTGGGGTCTTAAATAGCGAGCCTCCTGCAGTCTTCTCTCTCTCTCTCTCTCTCTCTCTCTCTCTCTCTCTCTCTCTCTCTCTCTCTCTCTCTCTCTCTCTCTCACGGTGTGTTTGATCTCTCACCATCGCCAACAGGAGATAACAGCGAGCAAAAGAGAAAAGAGAATAAGGGAAGATATGAGAGAGAGAGAGAGAGAGAGAGAGAGAGAGAGAGAGAGAGAGAGAGAGAGAGAGAGAGAGAGAGAGAGAGAGTACCAACGACGAGATGTAGACCACAGTGGCAGAGCCAGCGGTACGACGGTAAGGACCCCTTGGAACGCAACGTTGCGACCCTCTGAGTACGACGGCGTGACCTCCGACCCCTGCTCCTGGTGCGTGAGCGGTGAGGGATCCAGCAAAATCCGGAGGTCGGGACCGGATGGATGGCCTATGACGTCAGGGACGCTGTGCCGAAGGGAGAGGTTGACCGGGGTCTTCCAAGCCAGCCAGGCAGGCAGCAATAAGCGAGCGTCCTCATCCTCTCCAGTTCGTCGTGTGATGCAGCTGCCGCCGCCGCCTTCAGAACTTGCTCCCTCCCACAATAACTGGAGTTAAGGGAAAAGCTATATAAGTTTCCAGGTCCGTCCCGTCCCGTCCCGTTCCGTTCCCTCCCTCTCAAAAGCGACAGCTTCATAAGTCATCCTGTGTGTTTATCTTAGGTGCGTCTTGTCGGCTCTCTGCCTCCTACACCTCAGCCTGGGGGAGCCAGCGTTATTGCTCGGTACTTGTGTGATCAGTCCAACTGTCTAGTGATGTATCTCGTACCCTTCCAAGACGTAGCTGGGTAAGGATGACTCTGTAGATCTATATCCAAAGAGTGTCTGAGGCTCAAAATCTTTCTAAAACTTGCTGGTAATGAGCTTTATGGGCGATTTCTAACCTAAGCTTGACCATCACGTGAAGAATCTTCTTAGGGTGACTTCGTGAACCTTCAAAACAATTCCCCTGATGACTTGGTCGTAAACAAGGACAACGGAGCAATCCTGGTTTCTTCAAAACATTTGACAGGCTGGATTCTTGGGCCCTTCAAGGCATTAAGGGCAAACGCAACGATAACATGATTCCAAATAATTATGTTCTCCAGAATTGACTTAGTGGACACTGATATGTTATCCCGTACGATGAGGCGAGATTCGGTTCAAGCCTTACACAACGTTAACTACAGGTGGCAACCTTCCTGGACCCGTACGAACTCAGGAAAAAAAAAAAACCCTTCCAGACGAACAACTGTTACGCAATTACCTCACTTCCCTTCCTCAAATGAACCCATGGGTATACGTATACAGCATGCCTCAACCGCGTACACCACTCTCCACTACTGCCCATCTATCACTGCTGACTCCGAATCAGAACCTCACTCAGTAAAGAAAAAAGAAAAAATGACACAACTTCAGTTTCGATCATGGCTTATCAGTAAGTCCATTCATGTCTCGGAGCCACATTTATCGTTTCTTGACACTTCTCTACTGACATGTATTGAGTCCAGTCCATTCTCCACATGTCCCTGGAACTCCATGCATCTTCCCTACAAATGCCTCACCATTTCCATTTTTTCTCTCCATACCGCCAGCTTGCATCCCGCCACCTGCATGTTTTACATCCCAGAGTTGCCTCCTTCTGCAGGAGGTCCTCACAACCCATCGGGCAGGCTCTGTTGCCTCATTCTGCAGGAGGCCCTCACACCCCATCGGGCAGAATCAAAGTTACAGTCCTGGGGAACCATGGAAGGCATCTTGGATCCCAGCGCCACGGCGAATCTTGACCCTGAGACCCTTCCCCTTTCTCCCTCAGTCGCTTTTGATGCCTCCTGAGCTCAGACCTTAACGGTTATGGCTGACTCACCCACTAAAAAACTACACCGAAGACATTTCGGTGAACATTCTTGGAGATGCGTATCTGTCTTTATCTTTCTCTACCCGTTTAGACAAACAGCTAGACAGACACTATATATTAAAAGAGAAATAATAAAATTTACACAAACCATTCCGGAACGTCACACACACACACACACACACACACACATACACAGTCCGTCCCGGGACCAAGTTCTTGACGTTCAGTAAACTCATTTCCCAAGAGGCGGGAGCGACTCCCTCAGTTCTGACACCTCCCAGTTAGCGAGCCAGGATGATCTGCCCATCTACCTCCTGCGAGCACAGACTGCCGCCAACCCGTGTCTCCGGCCGAGAGTTTCCAGCAAGTGTGTAACTTGGGGGTTATCTTGCAGAGCCTCAGCAGTGCCAGGCATGCTAATGAGGCGAGGATGGCGGCGGCCGTGTGGGGCGGATCTGGGGTGAGTGTCTCGCCGAGCCATAAAGCATACGTCTCCTTACAAGAATGTTACCATTCCCCTTCTTGCTAGTCCCTCATTATCTGTAGTGTTAATCTCTAGGCCATTACGGCGATGCACATGGAATCCCCCAGGAGTTCGTGAGGAACTGGTGAATACCTGGTGAAGTCTTCATGGGTCTTCTACTACCCCCCGACAGGTATGGCTGGGCCAAGGCTCGTTGGGTTGGGTCGGGTCGTCGGAAAATGACTGACAGACGATAACAAAGAGGCGATAAACAGGTGAATATACACGAACAAAGGTACCTGTTTCGTGACCCGTTCAGCACGACGGCACGTCCCTACAGAACACGATGGCACGACCATTAAGACCGAGGATCGTTCCGTCGTAACGAGCAAGGGTCGTCTGGTTGTGTTCAGGGGTCACAACGTCGTGTTCTATGAATTTCTGGCTTGTCGCGGCTCGTCGTTCTCCCTCTTGTGTACAGTACACTACACGACAGAGTGTAGACTAAGCATACATCCGGAAACACTGGTCCACCTCACCACCCTTTTAGAATGGTCTACCAACAATGCCTGCTGGATACGTTAACGAGCTCCAAGACCAACATGAAGTGCGTATAAACCTTGCCTTTCAAACCCCAGAAGCGGCTACCAACGACAAACTGCAAAGCAGCACCGTTACCATCACCACCGTCTGCCGCCTGTGGTCTGTGACGGTCCCTGTCAGATCATCAGCACCTCCTCCCACCACCATCTCGTCCTAACCTCCACAGGCGCAACCCGATTTCCTTTCCGACGACTGACTCTCCTGCCGTCCCGGGACGTGGGGTGGGGAAACTATACCACGGCTTGTGTGGGTATCACGTCCCAGGGCACACCTAACCCCCCTCATCAACCTGACAGACCCATATGACGCATGCGAGAACGAAAAATAAATGAGGTACTCTCTCTCCCCGACACTGGAGGGTCTGAGAGCGGCCTCCTGGCTCCTACATACACGGACCACCTCCGCTATGAGGTCCACACTTCTCCTACCTGTCAGTCTCCTTCGAGATAGGCGGTACCAAGGAAGGGGGAAAAAAATGATTTGCATAGACTCTTCCCAACAATGACTGTACGCAGATACGGTTATTTTCTTCGCTTGTCTAGAAGATTGGATTGCCTACTTGGGCAGCTCACGGCCTTTTTAAAACAAAAAACGGCGTGTTCCTCAAAGGTTCTGTAGTAGGGAGTTATCATCGCTCTCTTTCCATTTTTCCGGTGTGTATGTGGGTGCCTGTTCTCTGAGAGAGAGAGAGAGAGAGAGAGAGAGAGAGAGAGAGAGCGAGCCCCGAGACACCATCTCAATGCGTGTTTACCGTCGAACCTGGCGACTATTCGCGACAAAAGCTAAATAAAGGTAGGATTATAAAACAGCTGAGATAAGGCTTATCAGATGCAGGCCACGACTCCACGACGCCCTAAAACCTCTGCACACTCGCCCGAACACCGAGGCAAGAGGCCTTCACTCATGCCGTGCACTTTTACAGGAACAGCTGATGTCCTGCATCACGGCTGATATCACAAACAGCTGATGTCCTACACACACAGCTGATGTTCTATACAAACGCCTGGCACAAACAGCTGATGTCCTACACAAATACCTGGCACAAACAGCTGATGTCCTACACAAATGCCTAGCACAAACAGCTGATGTCCTACACAAACACCTGGCACAGACAGCTGATGTCCTACACAAACACCTGGCACAAACAGCTGATGTCCTACACAAACGCCTAGCAAAGACAGCTGATGTCCTACACAAATGCTTTGCTCAAACAGCTGATGTCCTAGATAAATACCTGACACAAACAGCTGATATCCTGCACAAACAACCGCTGCTCTGTTTGAGCATCTGACGTCGCCAACACCCGTTGTACTTCCAATCTCTTGCACACCTTCGGGTGTGGGTTACTCGTCTCCACAGCTCCGTCTGGGACCAGGGTGCACTCTCTGTTCTGATCAATCAGGCTATTTCAGTCCGCGACCCTCGGGGGCGACGGCCCCCCACACAACCCACTGTGGCCCTATGTGAGCACATACCTTACCGTAGGAGGTTTATACAACGAATTCGTAGATTCATCGGCCAACTGGTTACTCAATTGTTTAACAAGCTGTGCGCTGAACAGCGTCGGGTCCTGGATCTTAAAAACGTCTAGTTGCAGTACTTACGTAAGGTATCTTGGCATTTCACTGGTGGTATTTTTTGCCAAGGCTTCCCCGCCCGTCGCTGCAGCGCGGGGTTAATTCCAGAGCGTGGGTGAGGGAGGGCAAGAGGGAGGGAGGAAGGAAGGAAGGAAGGAATTTCGGGATCCTCCATGTGTAACTTATGACATCTCTCACTCCCTCCTGCGCCCCCGAGAAAATAAGGTCGGAGTGATTCTAGTCGAATTTCCTTCTTTTTTTCTTCTTTTTACAGTCGACGCGACCTGTCGAATATATTCCCCCGCCCACCTTCCCTGCTGCACATCTTCCACGTGTGTTATATACACAGTCTCGCCCTGCATCAAAAATGTTCGAAGGGAATATTCTATCCTGGGGGAGTGCTGCGTGTGATATGGAAAGTGTCATCAGTGATTCGTGAGTTATCAGCTCCAGAGACTCAGCTGAGTCCGGCTCCCTCAATATATACCTACGTCTGTTGCTGTGCTGTGGACGCTGGATGGAGAGGTTTCAATCTTTTGATCATTCCTAGATCTTCCACTCTCCCCTTTCCCAGATAATTATTCGTGTTTCACGATTATTCATAAATCGTGCGTGTTAACCATGCCCTCCCCTGGACGACAGATGGTGTGGTGGTGAGAGATATCTTCTGGGAAACATGGCGGAACATTGCACGACACGAAGCCACTGGGTTTCTATGCCATTACCATGATTACTTCCCCCGCTAAACCTCGTTGCACACTTCTCAAATGTTGCGCTCATCTCCACACCCCTAACTGGGCATATACCATCATCTTTAACGCGACGGGGATATCCATTCTAATGATTTTTTATTTATATCTTACACACTTACATCTCTCCATCCCACATATTGTTCTCTGCGGGCTGTTAGCGACTTTTTCGTCTCGCTTTTCGAGTCAGCGGTCAGTCTCTCCCGCATCATTTGAGCGGTTGCTCTTCCTGTATGGTTGTGGTCCCTCGAAGTCTCCCACAGGGTAACCCCTCGCTTACAGAGACACCGTCACTCTCGCTCGCGATGGGACCTCCATTCTTCCCCAGTGGATCGCGTCCGACGGAAGTCTGCAGTGTTTCTGGGGGTCAACTTCCCCATTTCTCCCCACCAGAGACGATCCTCAGAGTATAATTGAAAGCTTCCTGTGTCTTCAAAGGTGTGTACATACCAAACTGTCTGAAACCACATCTGCTAAAGGAACTCGGTGGCGGTGCATCCATGCTCTGCGAACTTCGTTATCTTCAGTGGACTACTGGGGTGATGACCATGATCGTACATAACTGACTATATCTTTCGCAAATATCAGAACCTGAACTCTTCTCTCTCTCTCTCTCTCTCTCTCTCTCTCTCTCTCTCTCTCTCTCTCTGGCTAGTTATGTCTCTTAACTGACCTAGAGTGATGGGGTCCCATAACCCGAGGGGTTCCTTGTGAAACGGTGACAGATACTAACATGATGATGGAGGTCCTTCCCACTCTATATACAGCATGAAGATTCCCGGGTCTGCACGGCTGGGGCTATGACCAACGTTCTTCCCTGTGGTGGATTGATTTCCGTTTTCATATAGCATACTTGAAGGGACTTTAAGCTTAAAGCGACGAGGTCAAGTTCGTTTAAAGACATGGGACAACTCGTCTAAACAAGACAGTGCTTGGGAACGCCCGCAAGACGAGGGAGAACCTAAACCAAACTGCCAATGAGACATCCTCCACAGGCATGTTATACCAACGTGTCGAAGTGACTGTAGCAATGACCGAAGGCGGACGCCGCTGCTGGGGTCTCTTCTGGTGTTGGCGCGGGGTGGGACAAGCTCGAGTCATAGGAGGTTTGGGGAGCGTATGTCATCAGCACACAGGCGATAAGTATCTTCCTGGTTATTTTTGGGATTGACCTCCACGGCGTACACCAGGGCCGGTAGAGGCCACGATGCCCCCAACACCCCCAGGGTGAGGGGGAAGAGGGAGGGGGTGAGTGTCCCAGCTGTTTCTCGAGGTGATGCGTCCCAA
Source organism: Panulirus ornatus (assembly GCF_036320965.1). Lineage (NCBI taxonomy): Eukaryota > Metazoa > Arthropoda > Malacostraca > Decapoda > Palinuridae > Panulirus > Panulirus ornatus. The sequence goes on along the minus strand of NC_092242.1, from coordinate 12,637,970 downwards.
AGAAAACGTCGTCAAAGTCGTGGGAGCCATTCGCGGTATGCCACCCCGACGCACGGCCCCGGATATATAGCCTCCCAGACACTAGACCGCGGCAATACACGTCGCTGCCGACGATCCCGGGCATCTTCTGCAGTGAGCAGGGGGGAGAGAGAGAGAGAGAGAGAGAGAGAGAGAGAGAGAGAGAGAGAGAGAGAGAGAGAGAGAGAGAGAGTCACTGACTAAAATACGGCCCTGTTTACAGTCGTGAGATATGGCTTCCACGTGGCGCTCTTGAAGTCCGCGAAATCCTTCTTGGATAATAAAAGGCAAATCGTTATCTTCAAGAACACAGCGAGCCACGGGAAGCTCTGGGCTTATGGCTTACCTACAACCGTGCCAGCGACAGCCACCTGGCGCTCAAGATGTGCCACATACACCTGTCTGCAGCCTCCACCTGGTGCACAGGAGGTGCCACATACACTTGCCTGCAACCTCCACCTGGTGCATAGGATGTGTCACATACACATGCCGGAAGCCTCCACCTGGCGCACAGGATGTGACACATACACCTGCCTGCAGCCTCCACCTGGCGCACAAGATGTCACATACACTTGCCTGCAGCCTCCACCTGGCGCACATGACGTGCCAAGCACTCGCCAAGCAAACGTGCAGGAGGTCTTCGAAGAGCAAGTCAACCAACACGTAAGGATCAGTCGTCTGTCGTGTAGGTGTCTGCCACGGTCCGTTCCCTGTGCTACGTTCAGACCTCCTCCAACACCTTTTGGAGGAGCGCCACCCAAAGCCTTCATCATCATCATCATGGTGAGCAAAAGATGAGGCAAACATATTATGATCCGAGTGGCCATAGAGAGAGAGAGAGAGAGAGAGAGAGAGAGAGAGAGAGAGAGAGAGAGAGAGAGAGAGAGAGAGAGAGAGAGTTCAACGTCAAAGTCTTTTAAATCTTAAAAGAAAAAATAAATATTCTCCTTTTAAATCTTAAAAAAAAAAATATTCTTCTTTTAAATCTTAAAAAAAATTAAATATTCTCCTTTTGAATCTTAAAAGAAAATAAATATTCTCGTCAAGTCCTAAAAAAGCAGATATTGAAACACAACAGGACGAGGACCCTCCACCATAAGTTAACACGGAGGTTAGGACTCACCTGATGCCTCGTTCAACACCAGCTGACCGTCCCTAAACACAACGTCCGGCTTCCCTCACGAGAACAGCTGAGGAGGTCACAGAACATCAGCTGTTCCCCCCATCAACAGCAACAGGTGTTCGAAATAATTACAGCTGAAGACCTATAAGAAAAGATCATCGACTTCAGCTGCTGTACACAGCTGATGTCTGTGACCTCAGCTGCTGTACACAGCTGAAGTCAGAACCAGCAGTATCAACAGGTGACATCCAGTACAACAGCTGGCGACCTCGACAACAGCTGGAATTCCGTTAAACAGACGAATCAACATTGCTGAACACAACACACAAAGGATGTCTTTACATATGGGAAATCGAGTCCAACACCAGAGTAACTAAACGGTAAACACATGGGTAAATCAGCTGACATCCAAGACATCAGCTGACATCTAAGACATCAACTGATATCCAAGACATCACCAGCTGATATCCAAGACATCAGCTGACATCCAAGACATCAGCTGATATCCAAGACTTCAGGTGATATCCAAGACACCAGCTGACATCCAAGACATCAGCTGACATCCAACACATCAGCTGATATCCAAGACATCAGCTGACATCCAAGACATGAGCTGACATCCAAGACACCAGCTGATATCCAAGACTTCAGGTGATATCCAAGACACCAGCTGACATCCAAGACATCAGCTGACATCCAACACATCAGCTGATATCCAAGACATCACCAGCTGATATCCAAGACATCAGCTGACATCCAAGACATTAGCTGATATCCAAGACATCACCAGCTGATATCCAAGACATCACCAGCTGATATCCAAGACATCAGCTGATATCCAAGACATCAGCTGACATCCAAGACATCAGCTGACATCCAAGACATCAGCTGATATCCAAAACATCAGCTGATATCCAAGACATCACCAGCTGATATCCAAGACATCATCAGCTGACATCCAAGACATCAGCTGATATCTAAGACATCACCAGCTGACATCCAAGACATCACCAGCTGATATCCAAGACATCACTAGCTGATATCCAAGACATCACCAGCTGATATCCAAGACATCAGCTGATATGCCAGACGGTCACATGCGTCTCCTCAAACAGCTGATGTCTAGCAGAACAGCGAGCACTCCATGACAACATCAGATGACGTCTAGCAGAATAACCCCAATTTCAATATAGCGAAAAATATATATGTGTCCAATGCAGTAAAAGATGTCCAATACAACGGCTATCGACAGCAGCACAACTCCAAAGCAACCAATGATGGCCGGCACGATGCCTTCCAAACAACAACAACAACAACAATAACAACAACAAGATACCCTACACAACACCTGACACACCTGAAACAACAGACTCGGGGGTCGTATCTAGGGGAGCAGCGGCAGAGAGACACAGCTGGGCTGCAGCTGATACGGGAGCCAGCTGTTAGCAAGGGAGCGATTAACATGCGAGTTTAGCGTTACCCGTAAATATAGCGCGAGCGCTAACTTAACCGGCCCGGGACGCTTATATATACCTCTCGCTGAACTCCACAGGGAGAGACGGCCAGACCCCCCTGAGCATGACGGTACGACCCTCTGAGTACGACGGTACGACCCTTTGAGCATGACGGTACGACTCTTTGAGTACGACGGTACGAACCCTTGAGTACGACGGTACGACCCTTAGATATGATGGCCTGGCCTATGACCTGATTGCAACAACTATAGCATATATATATATATATATATATATATATATATATATATATATATATATATATTTTCTTTCATACTATTCGCCATTTCCCGCATTAGCGAGGCAGCGTTAAGAACAGAGGACTGGGCCTTTTAGGGAAAATTAAAAAAAAAAAAAAAAAAAAAAATTGAGAGGGGAGGATTTCCAGCCCCCCGCTCCCTTCCCCTTTAGTCGCCTTCTACGACACGCAGGGAATACGTGGGAAGTATTCTTTCTCCCCTATCCCCAAGGATAATATATATATATATATATATATATATATATATATATATATATATATATATATATATATATATATATATATATATATATAATATATATATATATATATATATATATATATATATATATATATATATATATATATATATATACACGTAAATAGTGCATATATTGTACAGTTAGGTTCTGTAAAATGTTATCTGCTGGTTGTGTGAGCATATGGGAGATGACCAGTGTAGACCCCGTTGCTCACCAACGTGAGTGGGCCGAAGGACATTCGATTACATAGTACACGAATAGTCGTTTCCCTTATAGGGGTGATCATAGCCTAGCACTAATGCTCCCGCTTCCTACGCAAGGGACCCGGGTTCGATCCTGGCTGTTGGAGGTTAGTATTATATAGTTAGTTGTTGTTCGATGATGATACAGCGCTGGTGGCTGATTCATGTGAGAAACTGCAGAAGCTGGTGACTGAGTTTGGTAAAGTGTGTGAAAGAAGAAAGTTAAGAGTAAATGTGAATAAGAGCAAGGTTATTAGGTACAGTAGGGTTGAGGGTCAATTCAATTGGGAGGTGAGTTTGAATGGAGAAAAACTGGAGGAAGTGAAGTGTTTTAGATATCTGGGAGTGGATCTGGCAGCGGATGGAACCATGGAAGCGGAGGTGGATCATAGGGTGGGGGAGGGGGCGAAAATTCTGGGAGCCTTGAAGAATGTGTGGAAGTCGAGAACATTATCTCGGAAAGCAAAAATGGGTATGTTTGAAGGAATAGTGGTTCCAACAATGTTGTATGGTTGCGAGGCGTGGACTATGGATAGAGTTGTGCGCAGGAGGATGGATGTGCTGGAAATGAGATGTTTGAGGACAATGTGTGGTGTGAGGTGGTTTGATCGAGTAAGTAACGTAAGGGTAAGAGAGATGTGTGGAAATAAAAAGAGCGTGGTTGAGAGAGCAGAAGAGGGTGTTTTGAAATGGTTTGGTCACATGGAGAGAATGAGTGAGGAAAGATTGACCAAGAGGATATATGTGTCGGAGGTGGAGGGAACGAGAAGAGGGAGACCAAATTGGAGGTGGAAAGATGGAGTGAAAAAGATTTTGTATGATCGGGGCCTGAACATGCAGGAGGGTGAAAGGAGGGCAAAGAATAGAGTGAATTGGAGCGATGTGGTATACCGGGGTTGACGTGCTGTCAGTGGATTGAATCAAAGCATGTGTATGGGGGTGGGTTGGGCCATTTCTTTCGTCTGTTTCCTTGCGCTACCTCGCAAACGCGGGAGACAGCGACAAAGCAAAAAAAAAAAAAAAAAAAAAAAAAAAAAATATATATATATATATATATATATATATATATATATATATATATATATATATATATATATATATATATATATATATATATATATATTAACGTTTTTATACCTATACAAGACTGTTCGCGTAAACGCACATGGCATGTAAGTCAGCGGATATGTGAGCATCATTCCGAGAAATGTCTGATATTTTCATTATAAAAATCCAAACTAACTACTCTATAATCAAATAAATTACAATGCTCTGACAAACAAATCGTTACGTAAAAACATTGACTAAATTTGGAAATCTATTTAACAGAGGCTACGAATAAAAAGCCTCTGTACACAAGCGTTGCAACACACAACTCTTTTTCCTGTACGGTCGCATTTATTTTCTTTATTGTCATTTTCATGTACCTAGTTGTTCATATACATACATATATATATATATATATATATATATATATATATATATATATATATATATATATATATATATATATATATATATATTCCTATGAGTCCACGGGGAAAATGAAACACGAAAAGTTCCCAAGTGCACTTTCGTGTAATAATCACATCATCAGGGGAGACACAAGAGAGGAATATAAAAGTCAGTTGATATACATCGAAAAGACAAAGCTAGGACGCCATTTGGTAAACATGTTTACCAAATGGCGTCCTGGCTTCGTCTCTTCGATGTATATCAACTGACTTTTATATTCCTCTCTTGTGTCTCCCCTGATGATGTGATTATTACACGAAAGTGCACTTGGGAACTTTTCGTGTTTCATTTTCCCCGTGGACTCATAGGAATATCTTGATCACGCGCAAAATTGTGATCCTTTCCAACATATATATATATATATATATATACATATATATATATATATATATATATATATATATATATATATATATATATATATGTGTGTGTGTGTGTGTGTGTGTGTGTGTGTGTGTGTGTGTGTGTGTGTGTGTGTGTGTGGGTCTTTATATTCTGTTTCCTGGCGCTACTTCGATGACGCGGGAAACGTCAATCCAGTATAATAAATGAATGAATAAATGAATAATCTATTTTCGGATGATGTAACGGGCGGGAGGTATCCTCACCCTTGTAGGTTGTCAGTCAACATGTAGAGCTCCCAAGATCTTATCTTTACACTCATCTGATATATTGCAGCTTGACTGAAATGTTTACCTTGAGTTACCTTCTTCAGAACATATGTGTTGTGACCCGTCTGTATATGTAGATTCGTCCGTCTACTCCAGCCCTTTCAAAGTCTCCAGAACTGAACCAGGACCATCGACTACATCAACCAAATTCACGAGCGAAGTCATGCAAATCAGCCTCGCTTCTGACAGTTTAAGTCACTAGGTCCTTCCTGGCCCTCTCCAAGCGGCATAGTCCACCACGTCTCCTCCACAACAGAGAAATATTCACTCTAAAGCGAACTAGTAAGTCACCAACTCTTTGACCAAAGCCCTGCCGACCCGCGCCGTCCCTGCGTAGCCTCATTTCAACTGGGGCGAAGGCAAATGCCCAGCGCCTCTCTCTCAAAGTCAACCTGAACGATAAACTAAGCTGGGAAATGAACACATCAGCACCCTCAGCAGCTCCACCAGCTACCTCCTCCTTACCCACCACACAAAATGTTCACCAGGCGGCATACAAGGATCATCTACGCCCCCCCTCCACCATCGCCCGCACAGAGAGGCGCTCAACACACTGTTCCTCCTCCTCCTCCTCCCGACTCTCTCCCACAATCACGCGGAACAGTGCTGGTGTGTCCTATGTGCACCGTCACCTACCCACCATCGCCATGGCTAACTGGAGATCCCTCGTCCTCCAGTTGCAGTTCACATACTTGAATATCTAACCTGCGCCTGGGTCGACATACCATGCGTCAGTCTCCGTGCGCTAACCAATGCGGGGGCACCCGGATCTACTTATTTTTCCTCGACCAAGGACGGGTAGTATCAGGTTAGACGGAGGTCGCCCCACGGCAGAGGTCAGTATCCGAAAGAATCCTTGGTCGACTGACGAAGCAGTCATGAAAAGTCCGAACCTGTTCGAACCCGGTATTCAGCCTGGCTTAACCTTTTTGACCTCGTGAAAAATTATGTTCCGACATGTTTCTGCTTCCTCCCAACCCTCCTCCCATCCCTGCCCACCTAGCCCCTCCCTTTCCCCCTGCGCCATCGATCCCCAGAACGAGGACAGTGATGCACTAATTCCCGCAACAAGAGAAACCACTAGGCAACTTCAGGTCGAAGGTCACCTTTGCCTTCCCCCCTTCGAAAACCCATTTACCTGCGGACGGTTAACGGATCCAACACGGAAATAATACCCCAACGAAAAACCCACGTCCACAATACAGTGACACACCAAGACAGCGTTACAGTGGGATAAAAAGTTTACTCATGATGTGTGACATAGAGAACTTTCAGCTTCTCTGCGATAGGTAGATAATGAAGACTGAAACACTTTCTTGATACATGAGAGGCATTGTAGCCTAGTACCATGAACAATGAGGGTAGGGCCTGAGTGACGAGGAAGTCATCAACTCGGATGACCTCGTCTTCAGTGGACACTGAACTGCAAAGGGTAAGTAGAAAACTGGAATATCACGTCAATTACAGAGGCTGGCCTGCACCTCCAATGCTGGCTGTGCCCACGTTACCAAGTTTAACACGCTCACGTGATCAATGAGTCAGGCTGGCCTGTGCTAACATCACCATCCAACGTGGGTCGAGGCTCTCCAGTGAGGATATACGTGCAATAGATCGTTCACAGTCTCTGATGACTAACTCAAAATATTACAGCTCATGGGGGAAGGACTGAAGCCACTGAGCCTTGGAGTCCCCAGGGTGCAGACGGAATGCCTGGAGGGCAACGCGCGGTAGTCTGCACTCGAAACTCATTCCATGTTGGTATGATTTAAAAGTAAGATTCACACTCGTTTCCACTGTAGTTGAGGGCCACAGCAACTATAATGTTAGACCTTGCAACTCTTCCTGTAAGTACTAGAAACATTACGGACCGTTGTTCACCGGTGAGAGTGAAGACTGGAGACAAAATCATCAACTCTATTTACTAAACCAGCCAAGATGCCTGAGGGTACGTAAGTCTGCGGGCCGTGGCTTCAAACAGCCGGAGAGATCAATGACGCAAAACTGCAGTTTCGTTCCTGTGCCAGACATGAGGCGTTCAAGCCCCTACAATCAATATAACGAGTACGATTCGTATACTATTGAAATTCAAATCTACAAAACTCCAGCTACTTTTGGTACTTTGTATTAGGTAAAAAGTCTTGAGAACGTATTTCATGTTCTTCGCTATCAACCATCAACTGTTCACGGGTTGCATGTCTGTCTCGATAATATAACCTTAAATGACGTATACCTTACGATGGTTTCGGAGGTCCTCTACCCCCCACAGCTGGGTCTGGGACCTTACCCTACCTTACGTATATCTTACGATGGTTTCGGAGGTCCTCTACCCCCCACAGCTGGGTCTGGGATCTTACCTTACCTTACATGTACCTTACGATGGTTTCGGAGGTCTTCTACCCCCCACAGCTGGGTCTGGGACCTTATCTTACCTTACCCATACCTTACGATGGTTTGGGAGGTCTTCTACCGCAACAGCTGGGTCTGGGTTCCTTACTCAGTCAGGCTGCCTCCCCGCGATCTGCAAGCCGACATAACCACCACGTCCAAGTTAAGTCTGGTAAACGTGGAGAGTAACTAATGCAGACCCCTCTTCGCATTGCTACCCTATACAGCCCACAGTATTTCTCACGGCTCTAGACAATACCTAAAACAATTCTGGACACCACCAAAATGACGAAACAATTTCCCCCTCATCGTACCCGTCGCATCTCTAGACTTCGTTGATGACGCGCGACAAGATTGTGTGTGTGTGTCTCTCCCACGCCCTTCGTGCCAGTGGGAGCTATCATCATCATCATCACCGTGGCCTGCGGACCGTGAATCAGTCGGACATCAATTGTCCTGGCGCCCACCACCACGGCTAACTAGCTCAAGGATAACGTTGAGGTATCACAAGATTATAACCTCCCCGGGAATTTCGTGAAGATAGAGGCAACGTTCTTAGGCCAGGCCAGGCCAGGCACCACCCTCTCCCTCCCTCCCTTTATGAGTGAGCCTTGTGAGGAACGATGCCCACCGGAATTTCAGCGTGTGTGTTATCAAGGCATCCTCGGCGTGAAAATGTGCCACTCGGCCAATACGCTTGATTATCTTTTCGTAAATACATGAGAAAAACACTGATACCTTTTGGGAAATTTCTAGAGGGGGGCGGGGGTCTCTTGTGTCCCTTCCAGTATTTCCAAGGATGGAAAATCATTTCTAGAGCTCTCAGTGTACCGTCCAATCCTTGCAATCACAATGCACCACCATTAACTGGGCTCTGGCGTACCGTCCAATCCTTGCAATCACAATGCACCATCATTCTCTGTGCTCTGGTGTACCGTCCAATTCTTGCAATCACAATGCACCACCATTCCCTGTGCTCTGGTGTACCGTCCAATTCTTGCAATCACAATGCACCATCATTCCCTGTGCTCTGGCGTACAGTCCAATTCTTGCAACCACAATGCACCACCATTAACTGTGCTCTGGCGTACCGTCCAATTCTTGCAATCACAATGCACCATCATTCCCTGTGCTCTGGCGTACCGTCCAATTCTTGCAACCACAATGCACCACCATTAGCTGTGCTCTGGTGTACCGTCCAATTCTTGCAATCACAATGCACCATCATTAACTGTGCTCTGGCGTACCGTCCAGTATCTGCAATCACAATGCACCACCATGAACTGTGCTCTGGCGTACCGTCCAGTATCTGCAATCACAATGCACCACCATTAGCTGGGCTCTGGTGTACCGTCCAATTTCTGCAATCACACTGCACCACCATTCCCTGTGCTCTGGCGTACCGTCCAATTTCTGCAATCACAATGCACCACCATTCCCTGTGCTCTGGCGTACCGTCCAGTATTTGCAATCACAATGCACCACCATTCCCTGTGTTCTCGTGTACCCTCGGGTGGTTGTAATCAACACTAAACCATTCCTCGGGATCTGGTGCACTACGGTCCAGTATTTCCAGTCGTACTGCAACATGGGTCGAATTCTCAGTATGACACACTTTGATCATCTGGTGTACTTCTTCAACTCATGCATTCCCAAAAGAAGTACACACAGTTCTTTAATGTAGTCTCGTCTCGTAAGAAACCTACAGAAGGTATGCAGACATTGTGACACCCAAGAGGTTTTTCCTCCAATAAAAAAAACACCTTAACGACACACGACCTTTAACACGTTTCCCTCAACTGCTTATAATGTTATCTCTTTTCCTTTCCCCACTGCTACTAATTCCCCCAAACACATCAATAAAGTGCCATCTTCTCTACTGGAGGTGGATAAAATACTCAAGATCACTTAAACAAAAGGAGGACGAAGCATTGAACATTATACTCGTCTCTCCCGAGACCAGTAAAGTACCAGACGTGCGGAAAATGCCCAACAATGTGAACAGAATACATTAAATCAGTCTTATGATGAAGACACTGAAACTCTCAACCTAGTGGTTCAAACACGGTTATCTTGATGGAGCTATTCGAGCATATATATATATGTACATATATATATATATATATATATATATATATATATATATATATATATATATATATATATATATATATATATATACACACACACACACACACATATACATACATACATATATATATATATATATATATATATATATATATATATATATACCTATATACCGTAGCACAAATGAATCCAAAAAGATCCCCCCCACCAAAAAATGTATCTACTCACGTGATAATGTTCGCAATACGTAAAGAAAAAAACCTGTTCTGCTGGGGATTGTACTGGCATCTCTGCTGTTCCTCATTTCATCCTAACATCCAGTCAAATCTTCCAGGGAAACAGATGTGGACATAATGCTACGAGTGCAGCAGAATGAAAGGCAGCAGCAATCACAGCAGAAGTCCAGTACAAAAAGGGGAACGAGTAGACGTGTTCAGCAGGAAAACACAAGCAGAAATGGCATCAAAAGCAGTACCCTCCCCCCTCTTTTCATTTGCTTGTACGAACAGGAGCATGTGAAGCAGAAGCAGCAACAGCAGTAGAAGCAACAGAAGATGACAAACGGGCGAACCACCTTCAACAGCAGCAGCTGCAGACGCACTGAGAGAAGCTGCATAGGTGAACGTACACAGTAGCTGCATGAGCCGAAGCCCGCACTCCAGCAGCAGCAGCAGCGGTGCCTGCCAGCAATCACTATAATGGGTCACGGAGCGAGACGCAGGCACACGACCGCTCCCCGTCCGTCGAGAGAGAGAGAGAGAGAGAGAGAGAGAGAGAGAGAGAGAGAGAGAGAGAGAGAGAGGGAGGGAGAGAGAGAGACTTTCTCCCCTCTGCGTCAGGTGCTCGGGAGTCCCATGACTCGAGCGCCAGAGACCAGCCAGTTGATGCCCCGCCTCGCCTTCCCCTGGCCTGGGACACCCGACAGTGGCACAACACAGCGCAGGCGCGCACAAGCACGGGTGCACGTGAGGCAAGTGGGATGAGCTCCGTGCACGAAGAAGGAGGTAGGCTCCCTCGTCTGACAAGAAGGGGAGGCCAGTGGCTGTGTGTGTGTGTGTGTGTGTGTGTGTGTGTGTGTGTGTGTGTGTGTGTGTGTGTGTGTGTGTGTGTGTGTGTGTATGTGTGTGTGTGTGTGTGTGTGTGTGTGTGTGTGTGTATGTGTGTGTGTGTGTGTGTGTGTGTGTATGTGTGTGTGTGTGTGTGTGTGTGTGTGTGTGTGTGTATGTGTGTGTGTGTGTGTGTGTGTGTGTGTGTGTGTGTATGTGTGTGTGTGTGTGTGTGTGTGTGTGTATGTGTGTGTGTGTGTGTGTGTGTGTATGTGTGTGTATGTGTGTGTGTGTGTGTGTGTGTGTGTGTGTGTGTGTGTGTGTGTGTGTGTGTGTGTGTGTTCCTGTTTAGAGTGACTGGCTATTGCTATCTACAGGGGCATTAAGCCAGGTTCCCTAACATACGACAAAATACATTCATAAGAACTAGGTTCAGGGTCTGAGCCCTCTAATTCAACACTCACTCTCCAATTACCTCTGATCATATTAGAGTGGAAAAATATCATATTACTAAAATAACACACTTCCCATAAATACGACTACGATTAAATTTCTCAACAGGCAAGATAAGGTCCCACGGTGAATTGTTGATGGTATACGTAAGGTAAGGTCCCACACCCAGCTGTGGGGGTAGAAGACCTCCGAAACCATCGTAAGGTATACGTAAGGTAAGGTAAGGTCCCAAACCCAGCTGTGGGGGTAAAAGACCTCCAAAACCATCGTAAGGTATACATAAGGTAAGGTCCCACACCCAGCTGTGGGGGTTGAAGACCTCCGAAACCATCGTAAGGTATACGTAAGGTAAGGTAAGGTCCCAAGACACAGATGTGGGGTTAGAAGACCTCCGAAACCATCGTAAGGTATACGTAAGGTAAGGTAAGGTCCCAAGACACAGATGTGGGGTTAGAAGACCTCCGAAACCATCGTAAAGTATACGTAAGGTAAGGTAAGGTCCCAGACCCAGCTGTGGGGGTAGAAGACCTCCGAAACCATCGTAAGGTATACGTAAGGTAAGGTAAGGTCCCAGACCCAGCTGTGGGGGTAGAAGACCTCCCAAACTATCGTAAGGTACACGTAAGGTAGGTAAGGTCCCAGACCCAGCTGTGGGTATAAAAGACCTCCGAAGCCTAGAAGTAGACAGATATGTGAATGTTAAAATGTTCTTACAGTGAAGGCAGTTACAAAAAAAGATGATAACCTGTGTATGAAACAGAAATTTCGCTTAAAACATATGGTGAATCAATACAAATGTTTAATCATTTAAAAAGGAAACTTAAAAATATCCCAGGCCATAAAACGAACCAATTACACTCTCAGTGAACATATGAGCCATTACGGAAATTACACAGCAGAGCAAAAAGGCTGATAATCGCTTGCATTTGCAATACGAATGGTAATTCCAACATATTTATCAACTAACGTATATACGGCGACGATAATACAGTTAAGTCTCCCTGGAATACAAGTGGGAGAAATTGGGTCTGAATTTTCTCTCTAGAGAAAACAGGTTCGTAAGGCCTTACCAAGGGACACTGCGGTAAATAGAGAACGGGTCCGTTTTCTTCTGAGAGAAAATGGTGCTTCACCAGAGAAAACCAGGAAATCATATCAAGAGGGACATGAGTAAAATATGTTGTAGAAAACTTGACCAATACCCTTACAGTTGCGTATCAGTTTAACTTTGTCTAACGGATGATCAAATCAATAAAACAATTAAAAGTATCAATCACAGCAGCTTTTAGCTTCATAAGTGGGGAAATATATCTCCTGTTAGCTTCGTAGGAGAGGAAATATACCTCCATGAGCTACTGTTAGCTTTCTGTGGCACACAATATACTTCCATGCAACTACTCTTTAACTTTCTACGAAAAAAAGTATACTTCCCTTCAGCTGCTGTAAAGTTTCTTAAAGATATCTTATTCACGTATAAAACTTTTCCGGGGTCAGAGATTAAATCTAGTTCTGTATATATATAACACACGAAACCTTTCGCAAGCCAAGGAACACTGAACCCGGTCGATATCTTTTAGACACGAACCTGTTCAAGAGGTAAAGAATAAACCCGGTTTAAGTGAAAAGTGAGCGGCTTCGTCCACAGAGTTGCGATCGTAACATGAGCATATTAAATCCCGGAAAAGTTAGCATATCAATACTTAGCTAACATTGCTAAATAAGCGCAGAAGGGCCACGGAAAATACAAATGCAACTATTGATACAGCGTATGTATCCTGTGAGGGAATTAAGATACAACGTATGTATACAGTAGGGGAACTAAGATATACCGTATGTATACTGAAGGGGAGCTAAAATATACCGTATGTATACAGTAGGGGAACTAAGATATACCGTATGTATACAGAAGTGGAACTAAGATATACCGTATGTATACAGTAGGGGAACTGATATACCGTATGTATACAGTAGAGGAACTAAGATATACCGTATGTATACAGTAAGGGAACAAAGATACAACGTATGTATCCAGTAGGGAAACTAAGTTAAACCGTATGTATACAGAAGGGGAGCTCAATTATACCGTATGTATACAGAAGGGGTACTAAGATATACCGTATGTATACAGTAGGGGAACTGATATACCGTATGTATACAGTAGAGGAACTAAGATATACCGTATGTATAAAGTAGGGGAACTAAGGTATACCGTATGTATACAGTAGAGGAACTAAGATATACCGTATGTATAAAGTAGGGGAACTAAGATATACCGTATGTATACAGTAGAGGAACTAAGATATACCGTATGTATAAAGTAGGGGAACTAAGATATACCGTATGTATACAGTAGGGGAACTAAGATATACCGTATGTATACAGTAGGGGAACTGATATACCGTATGTATACAGTAGAGGAACTAAGATATACCGTATGTATAAAGTAGGGGAACTAAGATATACCGTATGTATACAGTAGGGGAACTGATATACCGTATGTATACAGTAGAGGAACTAAGATATACCGTATGTATAAAGTAGGGGAACTAAGATATACCGTATGTATACAGAAGGGGAACTAAGATATACCGTATGTATACAGTAGGGGAACTGATATACCGTATGTATACAGTAGAGGAACTAAGATATACCGTATGTATAAAGTAGGGGAACTAAGATATACCGTATGTATACAGAAGGGGAACTGATATACCGTATGTATACAGTAGGGGAACTAAGATATACCGTATGTATACAGTAGGGGAACTAAGATATACCGTATGTATAAAGTAGGGGAACTAAGATATACCGTATGTATACAGAAGGGGAACTAAGATACAACGTATGTATCCTGTAAGTCAACCAAGAAACAACGCATGTATCCAGCAGGCAAGACGATGTTGCGTTAGGACCAGGGTGTGTGTGTGTGTGTGTGTGTGTGTGTGTGTGTGTGTGTGTGTGTGTGTGTTGGGGTGTTTCCCCGGGCCGGCCACGGTCACGAGGCGAGGAGGCCCAGGCCGTGCGCGCCCAGGCCCGCTAAAATATTCGGCCGCTCAGCACATTACACCCCGCTTTACAGCCGCCTTCATCACAACAGTCTCGTTCCTCCCAGGCCCCCGATATTTACTCTGTAGCCCGTAGCAGCCTTGGTAGAGGGGGAGAGAGAGAGAGAGAGAGAGAGAGAGAGAGAGAGAGAGAGAGAGAGAGAGAGAGAGAGAGAGAGAGAGAGAGAGAGAGAGACCCGCTACAGACGCGTTCGCGTGTGTCCTGCTGTGGATATTTTCATTTTCTGTGTCCTGGTGCTGATACATTTTTTTCCCCTCTACATGCAAACTAAAAAGTATATATGGCCAATAAATGGCAGTATATATATATATATATATATATATATATATATATATATATATATATATATATATATATATATATATATATATATATATATATATTATCCCTGGGGATAGGGGAGATAGAATACTTGCCACGTATTCCCTGCGTGTCGTAGAAGGCGACTAAAAGGGGAGGGAGCGGGAGGCTGGAAATCCTCTCTCTCGTTTCTTTTCTTTTTTTTTTTTAATTTTCCAAAAGAAGGAACAGAGAAGGGGGCCAAGTGAGGATATTCCCTCAAAGGGTCAGTCCTCTGTTCTTAACGCTGCCTCGCTAACGCGGGAAATGGCGAATAGTTTGAAAAGAAAAGAAAGAATATAATGTATATATACTACAAAATAACACCTTAGAATTGACAGTCAAGTTTAGTTTATATCTAGTGTATCTTGCACTCCCTCAGCATGGTAATGCTGGACACCTCAAGTTGTGGACACTGTCGAGTTGATCACCTGTCACCCGGGCTCCTGGCCTCACCTAACTGGGCCGTCCTGTAGACCCGCGCCTGCTCGCCTGCCATCTCTCATTTACGGTTCAACTTGTCATGTATCCTCCTCCGACGACGACGACTCATGCTGGCAGAACAGCGGGCTGTGAGTGCTAACTAAACCTGGGATATATAGTCTTGTGTCAACACGTAAGATTTTACGTTCGATTACGACATTTAGAAAAAAAGATGAAGGGCTGATCGTCTGCAGTATTCATTATCTGTCCATTTCCCAGTCCTTTTTATTCCTCTTCCCCACCCTCTCTCTCTCTCTCTCTCTCTCTCTCTCTCTCTCTCTCTCTCTCTCTCTCTCTCTCTCTCTCTCTCTCTCTCTCTCTCCATCTCTACCCTTTCCCCTTTTTCTAACCCCCTCTTCCATCTTCTTCTTCGCCACTTTCCATCCTCTACTCCATCCTACCTTTCCGCTTTTTCTAACCCCCCTTCCATCTCCTTCCTTCTTCTTCGCCACTTTCCATCCTCTACTCCATCCTACGCCCATCCCCGCGTTGTTTATCTTATGGCCTCCTCCCTCCGCCGCCCAAGACAAACAACACAGCCTCGGAAATGCAAATACTTAGGCCTCGCGGGATCCAATTCCAGGATTGAGCTGTACATCTCCAGTTCTCGGAGACCCCTTACCCCCCTCCCCAAACCCCCCCTAGGCCTAAACCAGTGCGTAACGGCGGCGACCCATCAACGTTACTCGCTGGCCCAGGAGGAGGGCGTGTCTTCACCGGAGAGGGGCGGAGGGCCAGATGGTGCTCACCTCAGCTGGGGCGGCGCGGCTACCACCATCGCCAGGTCGGCTGAGGAGGTCCGAGCGAGAGCCATCGTGTGTGTGTGTGTGTGTGTGTGTGTGTGTGTGTGTGTGTGTGTGTGTGTGTGTGTGTGTGTGGATAGCGAACCGGCGGCGACACGTCCAACCCGACCCCACCCGTCCGTCATCTGTGGTTTACGAGAGGAATCACCACCTCCATCCAATCTGTCGCGACCAGAGGCAATTTCTCCCCGCTCGTGACGCGGGGCCGGGGCTATTAACAGGTCGTTGGCCCCCCGTAACGACCCCCGGCCCCTTTACACACCGATGACTAGGATATTAGCGGTCGGATCGCTACAGAACTAACCCACTGGGGAAGGTAAGGGTGGCGGTGTCGTGGCCGGGAAAGCCAACCATCGGTATTCTTGGCTCCGCGTCCAGAGGCGGTGGGTCTCCCTCCCTCAGCGTGCACGGCTCCGCGTCCAGAGGCGGTGGGTCTCCCTCCCTCCCTCCCTCAGCGTGCAACCCGCTGGTTATGAGAGATGGCGGAAATGTGCGGCGCCAACCCGCCTGATGCCGTGTGTCAGCGCCCGCCGCCCGCCCCCACGAAGCTCAGGCCCGCTGGGAAGGGCGAGGCCTCGTTCTTACCCCACCAACCTCACATTACCTAAGACACAACAAGATTTCACGAGGTACGGTTGCTTTGAGAAGTGTTTGAACTGGTCTGCCTCCTTCGCCACGTAATACACACACACACACACACACACACACACACACACACACACACACACATATATAATATATATATATATATATATATATATATATATATATATATATATATATATATATATATTTTTTTTTTTTTTTTATTTTTCTTTATTTCTTTTTATTATATTTTGTCGCTGTCTCCCGCGTTTGCGAGGTAGCGCAAGGAAACAGACGAAAGAAATGGCCCAACCCCCCCCCATACACATGTATATACATACGTCCACACACGCAAATATACATACCTACACAGCTTTCCATGGTTTACCCCAGACGCTTCACATGCCTTGATTCAATCCACTGACAGCACGTCAACCCCGGTATACCACATCGCTCCAAATCACTCTATTCCTTGCCCTCCTTTCACCCTCCTGCATGTTCAGGCCCCGATCACACAAAATCTTTTTCACTCCATCTTTCCACCTCCAATTTGGTCTCCCTCTTCTCCTCGTTCCCTCCACCTCCGACACATATATCCTCTTGGTCAATCTTTCCTCACTCATTCCTCTCCATGTGCCCAAACCACTTCAAAACACCCTCTTCTGCTCTCTCAACCACGCTCTTTTTATTTCCACACATCTCTCTTACCCTTACGTTACTTACTCGATCAAACCAGCCTCACACCACACATTGTCCTCAAACATCTCATTTCCAGCACATCCATCCTCCTGCGCACAACTCTATCCATAGCCCACGCCTCGCAACCATACAACATTGTTGGAACCACTATTCCTTCAAACATACCCATTTTTGCTTTCCGAGATAATGTTCTCGACTTCCACACATTCTTCAAGGCCCCCAGAATATATATATATATATATATATATATATATATATATATATATATATATATATATATATATCTTTCTTTCATACTATTCGCCATTTCCCGCATTAGCGAGGTAGCGTTGAGAACAGAGGACTGGGCCCTTGAGGGAATATCCTCACCTGGGCCCCTTCTCTGTTCCCTCTTTTGGAAAATTTAAAAAAAAAAAAGTGAGAGGGGAGGATTTCCAGCCCCCCGCTCCCTCCCCTTTTAGTCGCCTTCTACGACACGCAGGGAATACGTGGGAAGTATTCTTTCTCCCCTATCCCCAGGGATATATATATATATATATATATATATATATATATATATATATATATATATATATATATATATATATATATATATATATATTGGGAAGGATCACAATTTTGCGCGTGATCAAGATATTCCTATGAGTCTACGGGGAAAATGAAACACGATAAGTTCCCAAGTGCACTTTCGTGTAATAATTACATCATCAGGGGAGACACAAGAGAGAAATATAAGTCAGTTGATATACATCGAAGAGACGAAGCCAGGACGCCAATCATATGTTTACCAAATGGCGTCTAGCTTCGTCTCTTCGATGTATATCAACTGACTTATATTTCTCTTTTGTGTCTCCCCTGATGTAATTATTACACGAAAGTGCACTTGGGAACCTTATCGTGTTTCATTTTCCCCGTGGACTCATAGGAATATATATATATATATATATATATATATATATATATATATATATATATATATATATATATATATATATATATATATATATATACCTTTTTTTTCCTGAATCCAGGGGAAATTAAACACGTTTAAGTTCCCAAGTGCAATTTCGTGTAATAATAATATAGATAAATATCCAGATAGATAGATAGATAGATAGATAGATAGAGAGAGAGAGAGAGAGAGAGAGAGAGAGAGAGAGAGAGAGAGAGAGAGAGAGAGAGAGAGAGAGAGAGAGAGAGAGAGAGAGAGAGAGTAAAGATCGTACACTTAATCATGCCAGGAAGATCATCTCCTGAAGCACAATCGTACATAGTGAGGACCTTGCCTCTCCCCTTCCCTCCTGGTCCGCCGTGACGCTCCCCTACCCTCTCCCTAAATTAGTTAATTTACTTAAACGGAAAATATCTCGCAGATATAAAACTCTCTATTACTCTGAGGGCGTGAAAGTCTTCAGCAAACTCCCGGGCACCATAAGGTATCTTCCTTGGCCCCGGAGGCGAACAAAAAGGACAATGGAAAAATGTGACGAAGCAAATTACGGCGAGAGATTAGAAATTTCGACGTCGGCCGCCGGCAGGAGTCGCCTCCCGTAAACACGGGCCAGAAAACACCGCACGTCACTAAAGGCGCATTAGTAACGCTACACGTCACTAGCACGTCAGTAAAGGCACACTAGTAACGCTACACGTCACTAGCACGTCAGTAAAGGCACACTAGTAACGCTACACGTCACTGGCACGTCAGTAACGGAACACTACTAACGCCACACGTCACTAGCACGTCAGTAACGGAACACTAGTAACGCTACACGTCACTGGCACGTCAGTAACGGCACACTAGTAACGCTACACGTCAGTAACGGAACACCACTAACGCCACACGTCACTAGCACGTCAGTAACGGCACACAAGTAACGCTAAACGTCACTAGCACGTCAGTAACGGCACACTAGTGACGCTATGTCACTAGCACGTTAGTAACGGCACACTAGTAACGCTACACGTCACTAGCACGTCAGTTACGGCACACTAGTAACGCTACACGTCAGTAACGGCACACTAATAACGCTACACGTCACTAGCACGTTAGTAAAGGCGCAGCATGACGCCGCACGTCACCCCTACACGTCAGTAACGACGCATCAGTAACACTACGTTTGAAACATGTCTGTAACGATGGACTGGTAACACTGCACGTCATCTCTACGTCAGCGACAGCTTGGAAGTAGCGCTAAACTGGCGCACCAGAACCGCTACATGTCAGCGACGGTGCACCAGCAACGCTAAAACTTCACTAAACCATTTGCCGAGGTTGTGGTTCATGAGCGTCTCTCGTCCAGGTTATTTGAGAAGGACGACATTCACAGGGAGTCCACCACTTAAGGTGTGTCACACAGCAGAACCCGACAAAAGACTTCGGTGTCTGCGTCTTCTGTAGTCATCACCATCACCGACGACCCTCCTTCAGCGTTAGCGCTACGTTTATCATGGTGTCAGTGACCTACAGCTGGGGACGTCGTCTGGGGGTGGCTGGTCGCTCAAACGCACTGCCGTTCCTTCACCAAGCATGCAGACGGACGCTGATCTCCACGTTGCCTTCAAGTTCACAGCCGTGACTCTGCCACACTTCGAGTCCAAGGAGGCATTAAGGGACTCACTAGGACAATAGTTCATGAGCAGTGACACGAAGGAGGGTCTCGTCGAAGTCCTTTAGCTTCTGGGCCCGCCATCATCTACTGCTCCAGCGGGATATAGTCCAAGCACAAGGGCTTCTTGCACCGACTCTTAATAAATCAGAATACAAGACGTGTGCTCTCACGGCCATGTGTTCACGATCTGCCTGGCGTGGCCTTCGTCGGGAGTTAGGGAAGGGCCGTATTCACAACTCCCCCGAACCGTAAAGCCCAGATGCCAGGCCACAGTCAATTCCAAACCCGGGGTATTGTTGTCTCCGATGAAAGGAGAGAGAGGCTGGAGGAGGAGTGGGTGAGAGAGGGTATTGGTGGGAGAGGGAGACGGTGGGAGGAGGGTTTAGTAGAGGGGAAGTCGGAGGGAGAGAGAGGGGGAGGGAGGGTTTTGAAGAGCCGGCCTCTCACATTTTTGTGTTTCATCACACCGGACCGGAGGCCTCTGGCATCTCCATTTGGCTGGAGTTCCACAGGAAGTTCCGGCTTCTTAAAAGACAGAAAATACAGAGGAGAGGAACTCTCCCTCCTGGACATCATCCGACCCGCAAGTGATCCAGAGTCAAATCTCTCCATTTCGATGATGAAAAAAGTGACAATAAATAAGAATATCTAAAAACAACCCGAAGAGAAAGAATGCTTGATCAATCCGAAGACAAAGGAGTCATTTCAGAAAGACTTAAGAGCTCTGATGCTGTGAAAACTATGTAGCAGGTTGAAAATATCTGGAGAAAGGTACAACTCTATCAGCCTCCCTGGTATCACTCTCATAGAATCTCCGTGAACTATGAGCGTACAAACACCTTATAAAACCGCACGATGCGAGACATCTGACCGTCACTGAATTGTGAACATCCCATTCATCTCTCCCTCTTGGAGTCACGGGAACCAATGATGAAGTACCAGGCTAGCCTGGCCGGTTCAGGTGACGGTAATCTGTCTATCGACAGTGAGAGATTACGACACTTCCCCTGGAAAAATGTCCAAGAGCGTGAGACACATACTCTTAAAACATTACTTGTTAAACACAAGCAATGGCACTCAAATCACCCTCGAGGGAAAAGCTTACAGATTTCAGTACACAGAACCTGCACAGAAACGAGAAACAGTTTTTTGATATATAATCAAAGCAGAGACAGAAGGCAACAGAGGGATAATTTTCGTATACGACCTGAAACAAAGGAACATGCGTATCAAGTAAATGAAAACGAGTTGGGGGAAAGTTACGCAACAGATGAAGGTTCTGCTAGTGGCATGAAGCAACATATTATGCTAATGAGAAGTGCTGCCAGTGGGGTGATGTCACACCACATGAGGAAGTACAGTCAGTGGGGCGACGCTGCACCACACGAGGAAGTACAGTCAGTGGGACGACGTCGCACCACACGAGGAAGTACAGTCAGTGGGACGACGTCGCACCACAGGAGGAAGTACAGTCAGTGAGGCGACGTCGCACCACATGAGGAAGTACAGTCAGTGGGGCGACGTCGCACCACAGGAGGAAGTACAGTCAGTGGGGTGATGTCACACCACAGGAGGAAGTGTAGTCAGTGGGGTGATGTCACACCACAGGAGGAAGTGTAGTCAGTGGGGCGACGTCGTACCACAGGAGGAAGTACAGTCAGTGGGGCGACGTCGCACCACAGGAGGAAGTACAGTCAGTGGGGTGATGTCACACCACAGGAGGAAGTGTAGTCAGTGGGGCGACGTCGTACCACAATACCACACGCAACAATAACAATCGCAATAAACCCGGTCTCACAGTACTTCACTGGGGCTGGAATTCTCCGGATGTTATTAGATCTTTTTATATCCCACTGCTGTGAGGGGAGGAGGGAGGAAGGGAGGAAGGGGAAAGGAGGAGGGGTTGGTTGGCTGGTAAAGGGAAGAAGAGGGATTCTTACAGTGTCTTCAGTGTTCACTGTCTCTTTAATTCTTGAGGTTCCGCAAAACAGTCACTGCTGCATGGTGGCCACTGTGCACCATGGGATCACTCGTCCATGTCGTGCTGTGTCTTTCCTCCACTTCGTGAACGTGGGTGTTCATGGCGAACCATCGTTTCTTAAGTTTCGAACATGATCTGGATCTGACAGCTAGCTAGCTAGGCTGCCACGAACGCTCACACTTCACTTGGAACAATAACGTATAAAAGATAATCTGGCGAAAATCAGACTGGAAAGAGTTGCAGAATCTGGCTCAATGAACAAGAATAAAACCCACTGAAGACTCGTGGGGTCAACATCACTGACAACACCTTCGTTTACTTCTGGAGTTGCTTCTGTTGATATACCATAACAGTGAAGCCTCTATCGTTCAAGCAGGCCTGTGGGTTACCGACGGAAGACCCTTAATTTGACCAGCCGTCAATGTAACCTGGTTCAAGACTACGGTGTATGGGTTAAAAGGACACCCCCCCGCCCTCACCCCCTAAGGCCAACTTCAATATGGGGCAACGGTCACGTAACTGGAGTCTGATGTTTTCTCGACCGAGCCTACGCCAGGTCCCGATCTAGATAACATATAACTATAAATTCTTCAGGTTACCCTACAATATCCCCCGTTTTCTCTGAGCCGGTCAATAACATCATGCGTTCGTTCTTTCACCGTTCCGGTTGCCTGTTTCAATAACGTACGGCCACATAAACCCTCCTGCTCACGGGGGATATGATCCGTGGGGATATCTACAACACTCGTGGTCTGACACAGTTAAGTGATCCGTGAGGCTGTTGGAACAAGCGATCTACCGGGACCAGCGAGCCGAGCGTGAGAGTTGACGGTGGTGTCGTCAACGACAAGAGCCTTTGTGACGTCCTTGCTGCCTCCCACGACTGACAACGGTAGGTATTCGCCCTCTTCTTGGATTCAGTGTTTACCTCCCTGCATGACTGTATCGACAACGAGGGTTAATCTCCCCTTTACGAGGTCTGTCTCTGACGGGTGAAGTGCACGGTCAAGGCAACCTACTTAGGGCGAGATGCTGAAGCGATCAACAGTAAGATGTACGTGCCCTTTAGTTAATATGACTATTTCTGTGTTCTCTCTCTCTCTCTCTCTCTCTCTCATACACACACACACAGAGCACCACCACAACCTCCCTCTCTCACTCACTTGTCACCTCACCTTTCTCTCCCTCCCTCCCTCCCTTCCTCTCCCTCCCTCGGCCAACATTATGTGGCCGTTCCGAGAAAAGCGTAATGATCAACGTTGTCATTAAGAAGGTTTTAAAGAGGGAATTACGACAAGCGTTGTGGCACCGGAGAAAAAGATGAGAGGTAAGCGATCCCACGCCCCAAGCTGGGGATCCGAGAGAGAGCTCTTATTACCCCCTGGTGTGAAGGGGGTTTATCACCCCTTAGTGTGAAGAGTATTACCCCACAGTGTGAGGGGTGAGCATCTGATATAGTCCTTATAGAGGGTGATAAGTGATATCAAATTCCCCTGGCGGAGCTTCGCCCTTTATGTAAAGAATCCCCATGACACACCTGGGAGGGATGAGTCTACCGTGACCCGACGAACCTCGATGTGTAAAAAAACAGATTACAATTCGACTCGAGACAACTCCTCAAATACCACAGCCACACGAAACACCCCGATCCAGGTGTCCTAGCCGAGAGCGGCCTCACATTACTGTGCCTCTGTTATTCCTAGATGGGATGCGATCTGCAAGCCACATATCACCAGGGCGAGGTTGGTAGACGCACGTATTTTCAAGCCACACATCGACAGGGCGAGACTGGCAGACGCACGTATTTTCAAACAGCAATACATCTCGCGATCTTGAGAGGTGCTTGCAACGCCCTCCCACTACAGCAGGAGATAGAGGTCTTGTCTCTCATGTTACCTGGATCCGCCAGCGGCGCAGACCTGACACTGCTAGGATCCCTGGGTTACCTACAGTGAAAGGAGGAGCTTCACATCGCTATGCCTAGTCCTACTGGGGGCGTCAGTTCGGTGAGGTCTTCGGAAGAGCCGTAATTCAGACGACGTGTCCTGCGGACATCGGTCAGCCGGACACACCGTGGGCATCCAGAGGGGCCATCAGACACTGGCGTGGACACTCGGTGATCCGTGTGTAACCCAGGCCAAATGGATAATGCCCAATGAATCTTCACATTTTTTTCCTAGTAGCGCGGGCGGTGGAGGAAAGACGAAGGAAGGAAAAGGAATTCAGACGAAGGAAAGCTTGGGGTATTCCACAGCTTATGTGGTATTATCGCAACATTCAGGTCTCAATGTGCCCCAGAACACAGTTTTAAACAGACGCGCCATCTCTCAATTTTTAATCACTCTGTTCCCTCACGTTTCCGTGGGCACGTAAAACTCAATTAATCGAGTCAATCACACCTCGCTCAATTGCATACATAATCCTTCAGCAATTATTCATACCCCTCTCTTTCTCTTTTTTTGCAGGGTCTTTCATTTTCGGAATCTGGCGTCAGCACATAATGAACCACTGCATCGGTAGCACTGAACCGAATCGCAATCTCCCCTTGAACTGCACTACCACACGCAGGAACTTCACCACGATCGCACACGAACAAATTCGTAGATGGTCTCCACGAACTCCTCTGGTCCGGAACTACACAGGTTCAGGAGCTTCTCTGTCCAGGCAGTGTACGCGTGTGATGAATATAGATATGCTTTGAAATGTACGAATGTTTGACTGACGAAATAAAGGAAACACCACATGAAGGAGAAAAAAAAAAAAGCTGAATGGTTTATATATGTATATATATATATATATATATATATATATATATATATATATATATATATATATATATATATATATATATATATATATACAGAGTGTGTGTGTGTGTGTGTGTGTGTGTGTTGAACGATGAACGTTTTAGTCGGTAAGTAACTGACTGTTAGTGCCTGGAGAAACGTTAGGAGCAAACGAAATGAAATAACACACAACATGTCTGCCTAACAGTGTGTTCATGAAACACGAGGACTGACCTTATCATGCCTCCTCCTCCTCCTCCTCTTCTTCTGTGGAATTCTCTTCCCTTTTTTTTTCGTCTTCTTTTTCATGTCTTTCCCTCTTCCTAACCTTTCCACCTATAAGAATCCAGTGGGCACACATCTGGGGGAACCTTTCCACCCAAGATGTGGTCATGTCTGGGGTATGTTTTCACCCGTGCCAGTTCGACTTGTACAAAAATGAAAAAAAAAAAAAATAATATTGGTCAAGCGCGGAAGACATTCAGAGAACCAGACCCAATTAGTGATTTAACAAGTAGAATCCACCTCTCCCCCACTCTGCCCCCCCCCTCCAGACATCTGCAGCCCGTCTCTGCATAAAAATATTTAGAATATAAGAAATTCATGCACCAGAAGACGCCTCATAAGACAATACGATAATACAACATACTTGGCATCCTCCTCTAAACCCATCAACTCATGGTGTACTCCTGTATACCTCACCTCTCTCTCTGCCTACAGCACAAACAACACTGAATATATCATAAAACATATTTCAGTATTGTATCAGGTGTTACACGCACACTCCAAAACATGAGTCTCTCTGGCCTGCAAGATACTGATCCTCTTGAAGAGGGTCGTATACCCATGACCTCTGACCCGACCCTCCAAAACATGTGTGTCTCTGGCCTGCAAGATACTGCTCCTCTTGAACAGGGTCGTATACCCATGACCTCTGACCCGACCCTCCAAAACATGTGTGTCTCTGGCCTGCAAGATACTGATCCTCTTGAAGAGGGTCGTATACCCATGACCTCTGACCCGACCCTCCAAAACATGTGTGTCTCTGGCCTGCAAGATACTGATCCTCTTGAAGAGGGTGGTATACACATGACCTCTGACCCGACCCTTTTTTTTGATAAGGATTGGGGGGAAAAGGAGATCACGAAAATCACCAAGCAACATCTTTAAATCACCGTCACGCCAGCGGGCAATGACGGGGTCAACGGAGAGACCTTAGACTCGACACGAATCACACAGTTATGACGTATTGAACATTTTGGTCGGGGGTCAAGCCTCATATGAAGGTCGCGATGTTTTGGATGGAGTCAGGCCATGAAGGTCGTGGTATTTGGGACAGATCCAGTCAATGAAGGTCGTGGTATTTTGCACCGCGGCAGCAACAGAGAGAGAGAGAGAGAGAGAGAGAGAGAGAGAGAGAGAGAGAGAGAGAGAGAGAGAGAGAGAGAGAGAGAGAGAGAGAGAGAGAGAGAGAGAGAGATTTAGGGGGAAAAGCAGTGAAGGTCGCGTGAATGGAATCCACGAGAAAAAACAAAATACCTCGACTTGAAAAAGGATAATAGAATAAAAAAGACAACAATAACGTAATCAGAAGGTAAAGAAGAGACGCGACGTGGCTCTCCACTAATTCTAACTCGAATGTCCGGAAACGCGCGTCGCGCAAGCAGGAAACCCCAGCCAACGACCAAAACTCTCCATCCGACCGTTTTCCCTGGTCGACGACGGATGGGGCGAGGAAAAAGAGGGGAAAATACAGAAAATTGAAAAATAAAAAAAAAAAAAAAGGTGGGAGGAACTTTTAGTGGTCTCTCGGGAGAGAGAGAGAGAGAGAGAGAGAGAGAGAGAGAGAGAGAGAGAGAGAGAGAGAGAGAGAGAGAGAGAGAGAGAGAGAGAGAGACTTCCTCTCGCCGTTTTATTTTCCCGTCGTCGTCGGCAGGGATTACTGTAATGTTTTAAGTCACTAATCCGATTAGCTTGATTAAACCCATACGGGGGGAGAGGGGGAGGGAGGGTGGACGACCACGACGACGACTCTTAAGACGGCGTCGGAGGAGGAGGACGAGGACGACGTTTCGCAAGACGGCGTCAACGACACATGAGCAAATACGTGAGACAACCTTTAACCGTGGATCTCCTCCCAACCCCGCGAGTCGGCTGCCTTGCCGTACGATCCCGCTCCCCATGGGGAGGAGGAGGACCCCCGCCCGCTCCCCATGGGGAGGAGGAGGAGGAGGAGGACCCGTTCTCGCTCCCCATGGGGAGGACGAGGAGGAGGACCCTCTGTCCCTCCCCATGGGTTGGAGGACGACCCCCGCCCGCTCCCCATGGGGAGGAGGAGAAGGAGGAGGTGGACCCACTCTCGCTCCTCATGGGGAGGAGGACGACCTCGCCCGCTCCCTCCCCATGGAAGACCCCGTTATCCTAGGGTTACCCAGAGCGTAGCCATGCATGTATGTATTCGTCCCCGTCTCTTGATGCTCTCTTCACACTGAACCAACACCCTCTTTCGAACCCTACGTCTCGCTCTCACTTCGGGCCAAAGGTATCCGACCTAACAACAAGGCGTTGCTGGAGGAACCTAGCGAGCGCCCACGGGCTCAGAGTTAGGCCTGGGGAACTTCTGGTAAATAAGCACGGTAAAAAGAAACCGAGCCACGAGCTGCTTCGGGGTATCAGAGAGCGATCCATCTTGTTGGTGACGCTGGCTACGTCGGGGTAACGTATGGCCTACGCATTTGCATACCAGTCCCTGTCTCTTGGTACTGGCGCCCCTTGCGATTTCCTGACGTCCCGTGCTAAGTTAATCAAGACGTCACCACTGAAGATAAACTACGAGATAACGCTGACGTCACGGAGGAAAATCATATATATATATATATATATATATTTTGCATGTATAATGCTCCTTTATCAAAGCCAAGGGAGCAACACAAGTGAATGCTCTAACTGCAGAGGTAAACGTGTGTCGAGTGTACCTGGTACACTGTATGGGCGAGTGGTGATTGAGAGGGGGTGGTGGTATGCACCAGTTAGGCTTCAGGAGTGGGAGAGGATGTGTGGGTTTGGGTTTTTTTACTTTGATGGGTTGAGTGAGGGAAAAACCCGGGATTGGGGGGCCTAACCTTACCTTACCCTACGATGGTTTCGCGGGGTCTTCTATCCCGACAGCTGGGTCTGAGGCCTTACCTTACCTTACGTATACCTTACGATGGTTTTGGGAGGTCTTCTACCACCCACAGCTGGGTATGAAACCTTACTTTACCTTACGTATACCTTACGATGGTTTTTGGGGGGTCTTTTTACCCCCCCCAGCTGGGTTGGGACCCTTTTCCTTACCGTACGTATACCTTACGGGTTTTTTGGGGGGTCTTCTACCCCCACAGTGGGTGAGAGAGAGAGCTCTCTATTTTACTCAACTCTTTTGCCAAAATCTGCGACACAGTTGTTGGCTGAACTTGGCAATGTAACCCCGACCTCTCCCGGGACTGACCTGAAGGGAACAACAACATTCCCAGCTTCTTAATTTCTTCATATGATTCGTCGTACGTCTGACTGCACTGGCTAACTAACCAGCTGCCAGTCGTCTGACTGAGGGCGTCGTACGGTAGCCGTGCGCAAGACGGGCCAAAATGGTTAGGATTTGCACAGGAGCAGGGAAGTGTCGTCGATAGCGTAAATGAGTCATAGAAAAGAAAAAATACAGAAGATAGTCACTTCAGGGACAACTTTAGGGTTATGTACTTTCTCCTACTGTATCTCTACGAACAATTACGAGGATAAAAAATGCCTCAATGGGTACATTCTACCACAAGACTTGGGAGGGGAAACTGAAGGAGAAATATCGTATTGAAATAATAATAATAATAATAATAAAAAGCCAGGCTATGGGGTTGGATAAAGAGCCTGAAGAGGTTAAAAGCTTTCGCGTTACACCTGCGGAGGGAGAGAGAGAGAGAGAGAGAGAGAGAGAGAGAGAGAGAGAGAGAGAGAGAGAGAGAGAGAGAGAGAGAGAGGTGTCGTACTCCTTGGTGAGGAAGGGAAATAAAAACGACCTCTTCGTTAATCACACACACAGAACATGAGGTGAGGTTGTGGGAGGGTGGAGGAGAGCTCCCAGAGCCGGGCGGCTGCATGTGTCCTGCCAGTGTGGACCTGTGCCGGCCCAAGAGCACGAACTGCCAATCTGAGATGAAGGTGGAATAAAAGATTCAGGTGAAAGTTAAAAAAAAAAAAAGGAGGAGGAGGAGGATGTTCCCGGGGATGACACGGACCTTGGGAGAAAGTCGTCTGAGGAAGGGCGAGGGGGATATAAAGTTTTTGAGGGGGCCGGAGTTCGCGCGACACACGACACGACAAGAAATCCCAGCGTTAACGGCGCCTCTGAATATATATTTCCCCTCCACACAACACGTTCCATAAAGGCGTTTATTTTCCTACTTTAAGAAACACCTACAGTGACCATATACCATAATCTGAAAATCAACTTTGAATATAATTCAATAATTTTCTCATTTCCAATGTAGCTATTTCTAATTGATTCGTACATAGTATTACAACCTCCCTCACAATATACCAGTCCCTTATGCCTCTTCTTTTGTATGCAGCACCCAGGCCTTAACTGCAGTATACTATATATTGCAACCAGTACAACTATATTTGTATGACACCTGGTAAATTATAACACCTAAAATGTACCAACACCTTGTGACATGTACAACTTTTAGCGTACAACACTAATGCAGCTTGTAAACCCCCAAGTGCAGAAAACCTTGTGACCTGAAATATTTCAAGTGCGTAAAACTTTGTGATCAGTAAACCCTCAAGGGCACAACACCTTATGACCCGAAAGACCTCAAGTGTACAACACCTCATGACCTGTAAGACCTAAAGTGTACAACACCTTGTAACTCGTAAAACTACAGAAAAGAAGGGGGAAAAAAAACGACACTTCTCCCCAGTAAGAGTTGTACAGCTCACGCCTGATGAACCGTAAGACCACAGTCCTTGCACGAAGACAGCGAGGGGACTCCCTAAATACAACAGTCATTTTGATCTTGGGGAACCGAAACAAACGGATCTCCCTAAATACACTTTTGATAAAGAAGGGCCAGCGAATATTTCTGTGAATACTGTTGCTACGACTTAGAGAGAGAGAGAGAGAGAGAGAGAGAGAGAGAGAGAGAGAGAGAGAGAGAGAGAGAGAGAGAGAGAGAGAGAGAGAGAGAGAAACTGCGGGAACTCAGCCAGAACGACAAGCCACTCTTGGGGAGGACGCACCGGCCACAACAGGGGGTGACGTCTTCATTAAGCCGTACGCGCCACCGACTGTGCCGTGACCACCGCGTGGCAAC
Organism: Panulirus ornatus; assembly: GCF_036320965.1. Lineage (NCBI taxonomy): Eukaryota > Metazoa > Arthropoda > Malacostraca > Decapoda > Palinuridae > Panulirus > Panulirus ornatus. Next base: position 12,607,709 of record NC_092242.1, on the reverse strand, counting down.
ACCGTCAGACAACCGACCAAGCCCCACGTCTCCCACCTCACCTCTCCCAGTTTCACACAAGACGTTTCCGACTGGATTTTGCCGCGTTTCACCTTGTTTCTCCACGCCTCGCAGACGAGCGATAAATATATGTTTATTACTATTATCATTAATGAATAATAAAGAAGGATTTTTTTTCTATCATTATTATTGAATAATAAAGAAGGAATTTTTCTATCATTATTATTGAATAATAAAGAAGGGTTTTTTCGATCATTATTATTGAATAATAAAGAAGGATTTTTTCGATCATTATTATTGAATAATAGAGAAGGATTTTTTTCTTTCTCATTTAGAGTTCATGCTAAGGAAAAGCTCAATGCAATTTGCGTACGGGAAGTTTCCGTTTACACTTTCCTATAAAATTTCAACGTAAGTATACTTTCTCCTTACTGCACCCTTATTTCTCCATTTTTTTCCCATTGATGGTAGTCGGAGGGAGTGTCGGGGTGGGAAAGGCGCCCTATTGCTTTACTACCCTGCGAAATTATCGCAAATAAAATCATACATGCAAATAACCCTGTCATGGACCATCAAGTCTCTCCCATTATACATCTGTCCTTCCCATGTTCTCCCATGTGCTATAATAAAACGTCGATAGAAAATGGTCTTTCGAGAGGGCCAGTGACAAGGGGGAAGGGGGGGAACTGCCGTAAATTCCACTGGCCCTTTATCTCTTGGCGTACGTCTTCGAAGCCTGCCTGGTCGTGCTGATTCCTGGGTTCGAAATTGATTCCTTCTCCCTCCTGCTGAATCAGTGTCTCGCGGCATCTGATCGTCGCCAGTCCTATGGTCGTCGTCAAAGATTCCGGAGGGTCTTAAGCTCGAGGCGACGTGGCTCAATAACTCACAAAATTGAAACACATACTTAAACAGTATTGAGTGTCGCCTGGTGTCCAAAGAGTCAAAGGTTCAAACGTCCGGCTCGTGTTCGACTCCTCAAGGTGGAATGGATGGATCATCTCTATTGTGTATGTCCCATCTGGAACGGGCCGCCCCGTTCCATAAACCCTCCCTCCCCCTCTCTCCACTTTCCCCTCACGAAAAGAAGGCAACGGGTGCTCCATCTTCGTGGGAGGGTGAGTGAGTGAGGTGGGTTGGTGGGTCGTAGGGGGGAGGGGGAGCAGCGCTACACACTGTCCAATAAAGACGAACAGGCGATCGTATCACCACGACGAATGGTCGGGGCAAGACAATAGGAGAGAGAGAGAGAGAGAGAGAGAGAGAGAGAGAGAGAGAGAGAGAGAGAGAGAGAGAGAGAGAGAGAGAGAGGATAAGTCGGTCAGACTAAGAAAAAAGAAGGGCTTGGAGGACAAAGGGAAGAGAAAGAAGCGACTGGAGGTGATAAATGTAAACAAATAATCAAAAACAGACACGAACGAATAATGACAATAATAACGAATATACCAAGAGTTACTGATAATCATGACCAACACGATGCTGCTGCGTTAAACGGACACGAAGAATCAACTTCCATGCATAAAGTTCAACGACAAAAAGAGAAAAAAAAAATATCAGCATCTAAGAAAACGGCATCGGGTCGTAGCAAAACAACCTCTAGAAATTAAAAACTGCTCAAGACTCTGGTGGCGGGAGGAAAGAGAGAGAGAGAGAGAGAGAGAGAGAGAGAGAGAGAGAGAGAGAGAGAGAGAGAGAGAGAGAGAGAGAGAGAGAGAGAGAGAGAGAGAGGAAGGAAGCGTCGTACACCAACACCCAAAACAAACGCACCATAAAGAGAAGCCTTGAACGAGACCCGTATAAAACTTGAATAATTGGCGCCCGAGAGGTGGTTAATATGGTAATGGTGATCGTTAAGGTAGATATTAAAGAGCCGGGCAAAGCTATTGACGGTAGTTCGTCTGATCAAATTACCTCTAAGGGGTGGTGGAGGGTGTGTGTGGGGGGGGGACTGAACGACTGAGGAGGGGGAGGAGCCACGGAATGGCTAGTCGATAGATGTTTTGAGGAGGAGAGGCCAAGACTACGGCGGCAGCGGCGGCGTGTGTATCGCGCGGGATCTTAGCGGGGAAAAATTACCGCGCGATCTACCGCCGCGTTCGCGGGGCGGGAGGGAGAGGGAGGACGTGGCGGGCGGGGGTGAGAGGATTCAGCAGGGTTCCATGCGTTCCCGTGGTGACAGACAGTGGCATGATGTAGTTCATGGTCTCTCTCTCTCTCTCTCTCTCTCTCTCTCTCTCTCTCTCTCTCTAACAGACACATAATCGCGCGCGCGCGCACGCACACACACACACACACACACACACACACATACGAACATACAACGGATACACATACACTACCAGCATCTAAAAGACACAAATCCATACTCGTATATAGTATACTCATAGGCCACGCGTCACAATTAAAACATACGTAATACATATGACGTACACACAGACACACACGCACAGACACACACACACACATCACACTTAAAACAAATACACAATAAATATAACGTATACACACACACACACACACACACACACACACACACACACACACACACACACACACACATCACACTTAAAACAAATACACAATAAATATAACGTACACACACACACACACTACACACACACACAATTAAAACACATACACAATAAATGTAACGTACACACACACACACACACACACACACACACACACACACACATCACAATTAAAACATACACAATAAATATAACGTACACACAAAGACACACACACACTCACCACAATTAGAAAAGTAAAACACAGACTACAGCAGCAGCAGCAGAGTGACAGACCCGCCACACACACACACACACACACACACACACAGAGCAAGCGTTGGTGTGTTGTTTGTCCAGGCGGCGTCTACGTCTCCATGGCAACGAGTTTCCAGGCCGGCTACCAGTGCAGGCAGACGCACCACACACCACCTCGCCCACTCATCATTACCCCCACCCATCTACCGCCCACACGCCATCACCCACCTACAACCTAACCACAGCCCACATGCCTAGCCCATCCACCGCCCACACGCTACACGCCATCATCTACCAATCACTCACCGCCCACACACCACCTACCCACACACACACCACCTACACACACACACACACACACCACCTATCATCGCCCACTCGCATCACCCACCCATCCAAACTGTTCGCCCATCATATATAATCACAGAGGCGATGGAGAACAAACGAAAAACTATGGTGTAATGTGAGCAGACTTTGCAAAAGCATTTCATAAGGAAGACTATGGGGACGTGGCTCATAAAAGGCGAAAAACGGGGGGAAAAAAAATCGTTTCAAACTACATGATGGATAATGAACTTCTTAACATAAACAGATCACAACATGTTGTTGTGAATATCAGGCTATTTCCAGCGTCTCCCAGGTAAACAGCACAGTCCGCCACCTTCAAGAAACTCTACCTGGTGAATACCAAGTGGTCTTCTACCCCACCCACAGCCCCGGGCGCAGGAACCCAGCCTCTCCTGCACCCTTGCTGTTCCCGGTCCTTGAGATTGATACCGACAGACACAGGTCTGTCCACTGGTTGCACACCATCCACTGCGGATGACGCTTGAATTAGCACGGAGATCTCGTCAGCTGAAGGCAGTTGGTAGAGACTGACAGGAACAAAGCTTTTCACTGGGGAGGCTAAAAGTTGCAGCTCCTCCTCCTGTGTGGGGGAGACTGAAGGAATTTTAAGATCAGTATGGACGGGCAGGAGACACATGTCATATCACGAATGAACAAAGACAAAGACGTAGGAGCGATAATCCCAAACGACACCCACACCATGGGAGGGAGCACTTGTCTCCTACCAAAATGAAACAGTAGGACGAATCTTGGGACGTTCAATACAAGAGGTGGAGGAGGGGGTAAAAAAAAAAAAAAAACCAATGATGACGTCTCTTCAAGGCGCTAATGCCTTCGCCAAGAGAACACTGCTGTGTACTGACGTCAGCTTACAAGGCGTGGGGGGAAATTGCAGGGATTAGAAAAAACGTTGAAGGATTCTTCACGGCCCGTATTGACGCGGTAAATGAGTTCCAACTCTTGGGAAAGATTGAAATCAACGTGGCTGCACTCACTGGAGCGAAGACGGGAAAAGGTGTATCATCATTTACACTTGTGAGGAAAAACCCATTTTGGCACGGCAGCCACGGAAGACTCCGTAAAATATTACCCCAAAGAATCAAAAAAGGTTCCATCAGCACGAAAACAGAGAACACCTTGAACATCCGGGGCCCAAGAACGTTCAACACATTGCCTGTGCCCATCAGAAAACACCTTGAGGCGCATGGTCGTGCGCAGTTTAAGAAAGACCTGGATATCTATTCACTAAGTGTACCAGATCGGCCAGGCTGTGGTAGTTACGATGGGGTGCAGGCCACGGATTCCAGCAGCCTGGTCGACAAAACGTCCCTAACCCAACAGCTTAGCTTAGCCAAGCCCAACCCAGGACTAGGTGGGTTAGGTCCCCCGGGGTCTAGGCCGGGTCTAATACGGCCCACATGCCACCACACACGCCTGCACACCACCTCCCACACTCCACCATTCCCACACAACTAGCATAGCTCCAGGCAGACAAGAAGCACTGGTTCCCTGCGGTCGCTCGAAAAAAAAAACCCACTCCCTCCGAACATGATAACGAATCAAAATAACGTTATACATTACATAAACAGGCCATAAACCCCCAAAAGAAGCAACAGCATAAACAGACATGACCAATTGAAATGACATACAATAATACAATATAGAGTAGAGCTTAATCAATACGCAAAGAAGCCAGAAACACAGGAGGATACACCGTAAAAACATCCGGGGCCCAGGACTGCTCGGCTTTCTACCAACCTACATGAGAAACTCTCCCAACTAGTCACGGGGAAAACAAAAAATAATAACTAGGTAAATATCCAGCGTACCTGATTAGCCAGGTAGCTGTTGTGGGTACATACGCCTGCGGGTCGTGTGGCCTAACTGATCAACGGAGCAGAGCCCTGGCTTGGTCTCGAGCAAAGAAAGTTGTGGAGGCACAGGAGACCTCAATATTGACGTTGGAGGCTATGGGTTAGTTGCTCTGTGTGTGTGTGTGTGTGTGTGTGTGTGTGTGTGTGTGTGTGTGTGTGTGTGTGTGATATTCGGGTACAACGAATCTTCTTACTATCGTCTATCCTTGTTGCTTATCCTTGTGTGTATACCATTTGAGTGTGTACTTATGAACGTATATACATACAAGTATATCTATATCTTTGGGAAGGACATCAGTTATTTGATACGGTTCGTGAAACAAGACAACACATTCGCTTTTACTAGGATGTTAGTTACGTCTCAAATTTCCACTGTTCATTCTTGACTTTCATCGCTGAATTATTTACTGTAAGACAAGGTTTTAGGGGTCCATATATATATATATATATATATATATATATATATATATATATATATATATATATATATATATATATATACAAACACACGTCAAGCATGAGGTAATCAATAGAAAATTGAACTTTAACATATGTACAAGTTTTAACTTCATTTATGAATGTAAAGCCTCGTTGAAAATGCCGTAGCACAAAATGAGAGCAACAAGGACCTAAAGTAACTCTGCTAAGCCCCGCGGTGGAAGACAGCGCTACACACGGCGAGTCAACTGATCCTTATTGATAATATCCGGGGGCTGAGCAGTGCGTTAGCTCGGCAAGTGGAGAGGAACCGTCGCCCCTCACGCCCTGCCTTAAAGGGTGGAGAGAGAGAGAGAGAGAGAGAGAGAGAGAGAGAGAGAGAGAGAGAGAGAGAGAGAGAGAGAGAGAGAGAGAGAAATTACGAAGAGGACAAGGAAACAATCAATGTCGTTACCTTACGATGAAGATAAGGGACGAGATTTTCTTTGGCATAAAGCATGGCGGTCAACGCGATAGGATGAAGGGGGTGGGTGAGGGAAGGAGATAGGATGAGAGAGGGGGCGGAGAGGCGATGAGGGGAGGGGAGGGGGAAGAGGTGATGAGGGTAGGGGAGGGAAGGGGGGAGGGAGAGGCGGTTATCATTAATTACGTAAGGCTTAAGCTGACTTTTTCCAGAGGTGGTTATGCTACAAGCTGCTCTACACTGCTGTGTTCTGCAATACCCGGAGTGGAGGGTTAAGTTTACACTTTGCATCATCTTGCTGCGGTCCTCATCGGTCTAACATGATGGTACTCTACACTACACCATGATGGTACTCTACACCATCATGGTACCATACACCATCATGGTGCCCTACACCACCATGGTACTCTACATCATGGTGTCATACGCAATCATGGTACTCTACACCATCATGGTACTCTACACCATCATGGTACTCTACACCATCATGGTACCCTACACCATCATGGTACTCTACACCATCATGGTACTCTACACCATCATGGTACTCTACACCATCATGGTACCCTACACCACCATAGTACTTTACACCATCATTGTACTATACATCATGGTACCATACACCATCATGGTACCCTACACCATCATGGTACTCAACACATAAGATATGAATGTCCACAAACTTTTAAAACACAAGCCACGTCGACACACACACACACACACATCGCCAAGCTGATTACGCCATAAATTTTCCCCTGTTCAAAACTGACCTTAACGAGAGCGGATCCACAAACCCGAACACTCACTCTACCGCCCTTAATCTTGCGCCCATTGGCAACCACACTCATCAGGTTGCTAAATAGCCAATTATACACCGCTCTGCCTACTGAGAAAGGGGGAGAGCAGCAGCGTTAGGTCGGATATTTTTTTGGGGCTTAGAAAATGAGGACCTTTAATTACGTAAAATCTATGGAACTATTAAACTGCTTCAAGTTTAATCTGGAAAAGCTGATTTTCTATAGACCGGAGGGACGCACGGGATTGTCACACGTATGAACTGGACGAATACAGATCACTTTTGAAGGGGATGGGTTTCGTGTGGGGGGGTACTACTTTCAGCTCTTCCAAGCGGTTTACCTCCTCCCCCCTCGGGGAGTAAGATTTAATAATCATGTTTGCAAGTTTCACCATAAAAGCTGCAGTGTTTGTGGATATGATTTCTGAGCTGAGCGTAACGTTTCGAGTGAGGGAAAACCGGATGAAAACCTGTGGGAATGACACAACTCACCGAGAGCCCCGGGCTGTAATGACATCAATTTTAGGCTACTTTAGAAGGTCCCTTCTAAGCCCCTCCTCCCCCTTACTCCATCAATCATTCTTTCTGCAGAAAAAAAAAAAAACTAACTTCCACCGGGGGGAGAAAAACACAAAAGTGGTCCCTACAAAGAAGGAAAAATGAATATAAAGGAAAAAAAAATCACTTAAGTTGAGGGAAGACTTTGGCTCCGCCGCCCCCTCGCGCGCGCCGGACGCCTCGCGCGCGCCGGACGCCTTGCCTGTTGAGTGTTTTGGTTGGTCGCATCGAGACCGTTACAGTGGCTGGCGACTGCTGACGGGCGCAGGTGGCATCCAGCGGGGGCCTGGAAATCCTCCCCTCTCATTTTTAACATTCCTAAAGAAAGAACAGAGAAGGGGGCCAAGTGAGGATTTCCCTCAAAGGCTCTGTCCTCTGTTCTGAATGCTACGTCGCGAAGCGCGGGAAATGGCAAATAGTATGAAAAAAAAGAATATATATATATATATATATATATATATATATATATATATATATATATATATATATATATATGACTCGTTCGCCGCTGTTTAGTCCAATAACACTTTGACTCCTTTATACCACTTCGCTTTGATTCCTTCTATCTCGCAGACGCCTTTTATCCTCTTAGCATGTTCAGGCCCCGAGCACTCAAAATCTTGTTCACTCCATCCCTCAGTCTCCAGTTTGGCTTCTCTCTTCTCCTTGTTCCCTCCACTTTCAACAAATTTATCCTCTTTCTCAACTTCGCATCACACATTCTCTCCATTCGTCTAAACCATTTCAGCATCCCCTCTAAAGCTACGTCTCTGTTACCATTTCATTACCTACTCAATCCAATCATCTCACACCACATACTGTCCTCACACGTTGAATTTCCAACACCTACACCCTTCTCCGCACATTATCGTCTCCAGCCCTACCCCCAAGTCACAACCATGCAACATCGTTAGGACCACTATACCTTCCAACATACCCAAACCCACCTCCCAGATAACGGTCTCTCCACACATTCCTCAGTGCACCCAGAACCTTCACCTCCTCACTCATCGCATGACTCACCTCCGCTTCCACAGTTCCCTTCCCCTGACACGTCCACTCCCACCTAGGTACCTCACACAATCCATTTTCCTGAAAATTTCCCCCATTCAAACTCACACCCGAACTAACCCGACCCTCCGCCCTGCTATAAGTTATACCCTTACTCTTTTATATTTACATTCATTCTTAACTCAGGACCGGAGGACTAACGCAGAGCGTAGGGACACCAGATCGGCACATAGGTTTATGTGCGATACAGATAAACCCAAAGACACTCTAAAATAACACACACACACACACACACACACACACACACACACACACACACACGAGACAGACAAAAGCACGAGGCCTCCACTCAATTTCACGAAGAGGAAAGAGATAAGGGAGACCCCGGGCCAGCACTTAGATGATTGTCCTCCAGCGGTTCAAAGGAATCTGCCCTCCCTCCCCTCCCAACACACACAGATCTGGCTCGCTACACACTGACAGCTGCCCCAGGGTCTGGTAGATGACCAACTGTAAACTCAGTTGGTGAGGGGTCATTCGGAGCTATCTCAGCTGAAGCAAGAAATGACAACGTCTGGGTCAGGCGTTAACCTTTATATCCAACGTTTATATTTACCAATACGTGATCCTCCGTGGCGCAATGTTCACCGTCGCTGGCTGTGACTAAGTTGGAAAAGGTTTGAGTCCCACTCCAGGCAGATGGCTCACTTCAAATCATTTTGTTTATCATATACTTTGAGGTATCTATGTGTGTGTGTGTGTGTGTGTGTGTGTGTGTGTGTGTGTGTGTGTGTTACCGGACTCCGCCTTGTGTAAATGGTTACGACAAGACTGACAAGTCACCTTTGAAGCCATGTCCCTAAACCATCACCTTCCAATTCATATCTCCCTCACGTTGGCAAACCTGACATGTGTACACTACACCCCTGTACACCTACATCTACCGCTACACCTTCTACCCCTGTACACCTACATCTACCGCTACACCTTCTACCCCTGTACACCTACATCTACCGCTACACCTACCCCTGTACACCTACATCTACCGCTACACCTTCTACCCCTGTACACCTACATCTACCGCTAAACCTTCTACCCCTGTACACCTACATCTACCACTACACCTTCTACCCCTGTACACCTACATCTACCACTACACCTTCTACACCCACACCGACCACTATATAAGAAACCCGGGCCTCCCAAATATCTGCAACTACTCCACTAGACGTGCAAGCCACGCCCCCCGACCCCAACACACACACACACACACACACCCACCCTCATGCTTTTACCACTACCTTATGTGACCGGGGCTCGAACACCTGTGCCCCGAACCATTTGCGCCAGGGAAGCCTCCCTCCTTGAGAACGTACGCACCGGCCGCTGCATAAATCTCCCGCCCTCGGGCGTTCACTGGAAAATATAATGTTTCCCACCTTCGTACCCAGCACCCGGCCCGCCGCTGGGAAACTGAACCGTTAATTTTTACCACGATATTGATAAAGACTCTCACTGTCCACGACGTTACTCATAATTATACAGAGAGTTACGCGTCTTACTCATAAATTGCAGCAGAGGGGGTCTTATATAACATCACATGCATGACTCGTCCCCTGTCGTAGATTACGTAAAAATACTTCATCACAATTCCACGTTCGTTATCGTTAAATAGAAGTCGACAGTCATTTTGATAAAGGGCGAGACGAAAAGACTACAACAATAGCCTACACTAGATGTAATTATTAATAAATAAACATATAATAAATGAAGCTTTCAGGTGGGTAACGCCCCTAACGATTGGTTGAAATTTTCCTGCTTCATTCATTGGCTGGAGCTTCAAGAATGGGTGGGGCATGAGGCGAGGATGGGTGGAGCTTGTGGGTCTGTATGTCATGTCCAGTAAATAATTCCAAATTTCGAATCGTAAGTGTTGATATTCGTCCTAACCAACTGAATATGAATAAACTTAAGGTCTATTATTCTTATGTAGTTGTCCTATGACCAAGTTTCCAGAGACATGCTGAACTATATATATTCCAAATGCTTAAAAAGTCTAAGGCATTTCCACGTTCCTCTTATAACTGGAGTTCCTTCGTCAACAACAGACCAGCACAACTGGATCTACCAAAGAATTATCATCACCAGGTCAAGTTACTGGCACTGAAGGTTGCCATGGTGGGCTGGGTGTTGATATAACTGCTGAAAAACACAAAAGGCAAAACTCAAACGAATATTCTATTCACTGGATCACCAACGCTCCACACTAGATTATAACTTGTGTGGCTGAACAACCTCCATGACCCAGGAAGCTTGTCGAGTGAGAGCGTGTGAGAATATCACTCATATCCCGCACTGTCTTCTGAAGACAACGGTATTCATGACAACGACATACCTCATCGTTCAAAAACCTACTCGCCTGAGCGCAGACGAATGCGATTTATAGATTTTTTCTCAATATATACACAGGGATGAACCTGAAAGGCTCGGTCCCCAGCCTACAACTCAAGACTCATTCCCTACCGACACACGATAGGCTTAGAACGCCCGCACAGTATCACAAAATCCAAAAGGTGCCGACGGAAACGACTAGCCAGAAACAAATAAGGGTAAAACAACTCTTCGGATCACACTACCTGCAAGTGTGAGAAACATTTTCCTTTTTTTGCAGTGAGTTAAGAGAGAGAACCTCGTCACCTCACTGTACAAAGACCTACAAAATCTTATCCGTACTGGAGAGGTTGTATTAGACCGCCAAGCAGACTCACGAGCCCAGGCCTCACACAGCCTGAGCTGGAGCGAACAGTAAACGACCCAGTTCGCTCGAAGCCAAAGGTGTGGTGGAGGCGAAACGAACCCTGAACCCGTAACATTAAGCGTAACGCACTGGTATACGCCATTCACAGCGAACCAATCACGGGGCTCGTTACGAACATACTCTCACACGACACTAATCACCTGACAATTCGAATGGTTGGCCGAAATGAGAACAGCGGTACGATCCTTGACCACGACCGTGCAGCGGCCCCTTGGGACGACGGTAAAGTCCCTGAACGCAGCTGTGCGAACCCCCTGGGCACGACGGTAAGGTCCCTGAACGCAGCTGTGCGAACCCCCTGGGCACGACGGTAAGGTCCCTGAACGCAGCTGTGCGACTCCCCTGAAGCACGACGTTGCAGTCTACGACCCTTGGGGAGTGTGAGAGCGTGACCTCTCGTCGTACCGTCGTGCTCGGGAGGCCGTAGGCCACCCTATCAAACTTGCAACCTAGGACACAGGAGCTGGGCCCTGCGTTCCGGGGCTGGTTCATTCACGGCAGTGGGAGGATGGTCCGAGCAACCTGCTGTGTGGCGGGAGGAAGATGGGAAGACAGAAGAAAAACGAGAAAAAGGGAAAAAAATAAACAAAAAACATAAAGGTGAAAGACAGAAAGATCAAATCAATTATGAACACAAAAAAGAAAAGAAAAGTAAAGCTGATGAAAAGGGGGAGAAATGTATGAGAGAGAGAGAGAGAGAGAGAGAGAGAGAGAGAGAGAGAGAGAGAGAGAGAGAGAGAGAGAGAGAGAGAGAGACTAATTCTCTCCCACCCCCAGCAGACTCGAGGGCACGAACTCAACCGCGTGGACCTATCGGTAAGAAAGGCACAACCCCCCTCCTCCACCCCAGCCCCAACCACGAGCACTGACATCACACACACACACACACACACACACACACACACACACACACACACAGTAATGGCTAGAGGGAGGGAGGGAAGGAAGGGTGAAGGGTTGGTAGGATCAACATGGGGATCACAGCTCTGCTTCCCCTCGAAAAAAAAAAATGTGGATGAGGAAAAAAAAAAAATATTATCGATCGATAACTTTTGAAAATTTATTCTTTTTTTTCGCACAAGACAAAATAAGGAAGAGGGGGAAAATTTTTACAACGCTGGGGAATTTCATTTTCAACCGTTCTGTTGGAGTTTTGTCAACATCGGAATTTCATTTACTTGGCTGTGATCCTATAACCTTCTCTCAGCTGTGGCTCCCCCCAACCAGAGAGAGAGAGAGAGAGAGAGAGAGAGAGAGAGAGAGAGAGAGAGAGAGAGAGAGAGAGAGAGAGAGAGAGAGAGAGAGAGGAAAAAAATCGCTTTTGATAAAATAACAAGATTCTGGTGCGCAGCGGGCGAAGGAAAGAGTGGTAAATAAACAGATATTCAGACGCTAGGACCAAAGCTTTACTCTCTCTCTCTCTCTCTGGCTGCTCGCTGCGGTGGTGGAAAAGGAGAGAGGGAGAGGGAGAGAGAGAGAGAGAGAGAGAGAGAGAGAGAGAGAGAGAGAGAGAGAGAGAGAGAGAGAGAGAGAGAGAGAGAGAGAGACTGGCTGGGTAATGAGTTACCGAGAAGGACAGAAACGCCCAGCGCCATTTCAACACCACACAGGAATCACACACACACGGCGGACCATGGCATTACCCCCTAATACTGTGGGTCAGGTCAGGTCATTCCTTTAACCTGGCTGCACCAGATGACCCCTGCCGCCGCCTACACGCCTCTGGTCACGCCACAATCCGGCCTGCACGACCTGACCTTTACCGCCACCTGGTCGCACCTCCCTGCACCGCTCTTACAACGACCAGACGACCACATCCACCAGGATCTCACGACACGCCCGACATCCTGACGACGACGCGCAGCCAGAGACGGCAAAGGGCGACGACACCCCGCGAGACATAAACGACAACCCCTTCCAGACGCTGCTCGTAACGAAAAGAGAGGATGGGGCAGCTGGCGATGACGACACACCTGCAGGGGCTGACGACTACGACGACGACGACACCGCGACGGGATCTACCGGCGGCGGCGACGAGGACGAAGACGAGAGCGGGGAGGGCGGGGATGACAGCAACGACAGGCTGCAGAAGCGTGGCGTCAATACCCCCACCTGCGCCGGCCACTCCTCCAGATTAATGAGTTAGAATAATGTTGTGAGGCGGAGGAGGGAGCCATCCATCATGCCTAGCGAGAGGCTCCCCCTGTGTGTGTGTGTGTGTGTGTGTGTGTGTGTGTGTGTGTGTGTGTGTGTGTGTGTGTGTGTGTGTGTGTGTGTGTGTACTGTTAAAGCGGTTTACACTTGACTGACGAAGGAATACATAGGCACAACCCTTCCTTGAATCTCGCTCTCCTACAAGCCTACATGAACAGCGTGCCATAGACGGAGTCGAAAAACTGCGACTTTATGTGTTTACACAGTGTCAGGCTTTGGCAGGGCACGCCAGGCCCAAGGACTACATGCTAATGCCCGGCATTGTAACCTAACCCGTGCAGCTCTTATCTTCGGTCAACCCTTTAACTTATCAGTGCACTTCTGTATATAAAAACACCTGCGCGGTGATGCTGAACAACGGCGGTAAGGCTGAGCAACGCCTTCCTAACATCGCGAGCTCCCTGACACCTCTTACGGGAAGTTACCTGAAACGTGGAGGACGGAGGGAAAAATGCCAAACCTTACCCAAGAGTTATCTTTACAGTTTACCATCGCGACACAGCCTGGTTGTGGAGGGTACACAGGCCACCACCACCGGGGCCGGAGCCTCAAACATCCCAGCTTGGTTCTGGACGGAGATGTGATGGTAAAACCCAAGTCCTTCCACTCGCCTGTCCTACACACAGATGGATGTGGACACTTACCGAAATGGCAAGAAGCCACGATGATCCACAATGGATTGAATAAGGTGGATGAAGAAAGTACTGAAATAAGGTGGATGAAGAAAGTACTAAGGTGGATGAAGATAGTACTGAAATACGAATTGTAACATCTTATGTCATACCAACCCCACTGGGGTCTGACTAAGACCCTTTGTGACCCCTGTAATCCTTTTGCGCTTCCGCTCACAAGGATGAGCATGGAATGCACAATAAACTTGCCGTGGACACACACAGGCACAAATCGAATCAGAGAGCGGTTGAGGTTGAATGTATGACAACAAATAACGTAGTAAACCATCGGGAAGGATTCCTCTTCGTGTCAAAAGCGGCGGAAAAAGATATCTGATGGTGACACAATCGAAGCAGGCGGAGCCCGCAGTCGACACCAGCCAACCAGGAGGAGACCAGTATACATGGCCGGCAAAGATAGAAGTCTGTTCCCTATTCAAACAATGTATTCTTCTCAAATGGTATCAGTCCTCATGAACTAGTCTTTACGCCGACACGTAACAAGAGTAAAATCCAGCATCCTCTTATGCTTTTCTGCCACCCTGATCCACCATGGCTGTCCAGAAATCATCAAGCCACTTGGCCTGGTGGTTGGTTGGCTGGTTGAGTTATTATTTGGGCTTTAAGCCTATCGACGGCCAGGGTCTTATCAAGGCCGTCAACGACATAGTATAACCACCAATCGAAAGACCATGAACACTCTCCTTCAGGAGTTCACGATGGGACTATACAAGCTTTCGCTGAATATGTAGCCCCCTGCCTCGTGGTCTTGATTCACAATTCTTACACGGGTTCCAGGGACAGCGTACGCTAGAGAAACCTTTTTCATAAATGCATATAGATCCAGAGATAATCGTCTACCAATAAGTACGAAGTGCAAGACGCTGTAAAGGTGTGATGCCCGAAATAAGAGTCACAACACATAAGTTCCGCCTGGCTTAGGTTGTGGTTTCGGAGGCCTTTTAACCCGCCCACCAGAGTTCGGGATGTTTGGACGGTAACTTAAAATCCCGTCATCCGTAACACTGACTCCCCTGTGGTGTTACCCGGGACTGCTGCTTCACCAGAAGATGGGCCCTGGCAACGCCGGTGTTCCTCTCACTCAACGGCAATCTCTCGCTATTCCTCCTTTCCTTCGTCTTTGGATTCTGAGATTTCGCCTTAATAGTTTCTCCTCGTTCTACTGGACTATAAAAACCCCCGACTTTCCTCCCAGGCCTCTTCATAATGTGTTCGTGTTTACACTGGCTCGTTTTGCGCTCCGGGATGTGACCGACCTACGGTGTCCCGAAGCTCGCTTCTCGTGAGTGTTGCTGGTCACACAGCTGCCTCTTACGGGTTACTTTGAGTGGCCGAAGCAGTTGTCACCGCCTCATCTCAAGTCCTCACTGACACAAGCCCTCCCGAAACCCACAGGCCCTGCCCTTCGAATCTCTGATCCTTGTCGAACGCCACCAACCCCCACCCATAACCTCCACCCAGGCAACCAGTGCCGCCGAGCAACCAATGCCAGTACACGAGTGCACTCACCACATTCCCTGCCGTGCCTATGTAGCCAATGCCATCAAAGAGGCAAGACAGAAAATACGGGGTCTTTTAAAAGGGTAACGTTGATATTTTTTTCTCCTTTATCAATGGAACAAGAGCTTATATGGGAGAAGAGCACATCCCGATTTGCTAGGGTACCTGATACACTCCCTTAATTAAGGCCCAAGACTTTGATTAACGCGATCAAATAGAAAATGAAGAGGTAGGGAAAGGGGGAGGGGGAAAACGTTAACCCCGAAAGGATTCGAATTACACTCGACTACTTCTGTTTTCAATGGGACAAGGTAAGATCTTCTTGGTGTAAAAAGAAAAAAAAAAAGATAAAAAAAATGCATATACTCTTCTGAAAACACTGCCTCCCCCTTAATTAACGAGGGTCTTCGTTATCTTCTCTGATGAGTTAGAAGGCGAGACTATTAAAAGGTTTCCCGGAATAACCTTTCTGTAGGGATACAAAATCCAAAGGTGGCAGTCCCAGAGGAGGGAAAAGGGGACTGCAGGAGGGTATTTTCTGGTGGTGCTTATCTCGGTGTGAGTGTGTGTGTGTGTGTGTGTGAGTGTGTGTGTGTGTGTGTGTATGTGTGTGTGTGTGTGTGTGTGTGTGTGTGTGTGTGTGTGTGTGTGTGTGTGTGTGTGTGTGTGTGTGTGTGTGGACTCATATTCCTATGAGTCCACGGGGAAAATGAAACACGAAAAGTTCCCAAGTGCACTTTCGTGTAATAATCACATCATCAGGGGAGACACAAGAGAGAAATATAACAGTCAGTTGATATACACACACACACACACACACACACACACACACACACACACACACACACACACATATATATATATATATATATATATATATATATATATATATATATATATATATATATATATATATATATATATATATCAAGCTTCTCATCGCCTATCTTAGGCCAAAACTGGAACATGCTAATCCTATCTCATGATGAAGATTGCCGACAGATCTTACGAGATATGGAAGGATAGAACAACCAAGGGGCCACAACATGATATCGACAACATATAGAAGTTCAAAAAGTTATGTGATACTGAAGAATATTCAAGAGATGTGGCCCTACGGGTGTAAGACTCTCCCTACCCATACAGTACTAATAGGAAAAGAGGTACTTAACAATTGTTCGCATAAACACAAGAGTAACCTATCATAGCCCTATACATTTCTCTTTCCTCTCGACTTGTTCCCTTCCTTGTTTTTACGGAATGACAGATAACAGAGGTTAGGTAGAACTTTATGCTTGATTGTCATTCGCAGTAAAAACAAATTGAAGAAGAAAAAAAAGAAAACGAAAATGGTTCTGGAGAAAACGGATGTACGTAACACTACGTAAACAATATGATTACACCGCTCTTGTCATGAGAATGGGAAACACGTTCTTTGATTCGACACAAATACGGGTTTTTCGTCTTTTTTCAAATGAAGTCACAACACATCAACAACACGTTCGGGAACACTTAATACAAAAGGACAGAACAATACTAACGGCGAAAGCACACACACACACACAAAACCCATTCTCTCTTTTCAAATCAACAACAAATCCAGATGATCTACAGCGGTAACTACGCTAAAATATATAACTCGTTATATTCGTCGAATACTGTGAGACAGGCACTATCATAAAAAGGCGGGGGGCCTGGGGGGCCGGGGCGCGGGCGCTACTCCGCTCAAGTCCAGTTTAAAACAATTACCAATTAATGTCCCCTTTTCAAAACTGGCTCTGGGAAACCCCTCCGGTCACCTGCATATTTGATACGTCACATTTTTACCTTCCCTTTTTTTTTTTTTTCCTACCTCCATTCTGCAACACCTCCATTCACAGTGGTGTGTGAGAGCATTGTTGGCAGAATAATTGACGAGGGGGGGTTTTCAATTTATCGCTGACAAAATCCTCTCAGACTCTGGGCATAAAAGCGGAGCTTAGAGGTGATATAAACGAGCCCGGGGCAACAGGTTCAAGCACGGCGATCGCCCACCACTGCCACAGCAACAGCGGCAAGGCAGGAGTTAGCTAACGGCAGCATCAATAGCGGGAGGAAGGGAAGGTGAGAGAGAGAGAGAGAGAGAGAGAGAGAGAGAGAGAGAGAGAGAGAGAGAGAGAGAGAGAGAGAGAGAGAGAGAGAGAGAGAGAGAGAGGGCGCTACTTCTAAAGGCAGTTCGCGTGACCCTTTGAGCAAAAGACGGTCCGACTCCTTGAGTGTTACGCGATGGCTTGGCCCGTGCCCTGACCGTCATGGGTCAGGTTAAAGGTCATGCCATCATACGCAAGCGTCAGATCTTCTTCCTCCAGGGCTGCTGCACCGTCATGCCCGTAGGGTCGCACCTAGTGCCCAAGGGCCGTGCAGGAAGCTAGGGGAGAGGACGGGGGAGATGGGAAAAGGACGGGGGAGCAAGGAGAAGGATGGGTAACTAAAGAGAGGAAGGAGAGGGGGAAACTGGGGAGTGGATGGAAAGCTAAGCTGGGTAAGGGGTTGGGGAGGCAGGGAAAATGGGGAGTTGAGAGGAGGATGGGGATCCTAGGGAGGATGGAGAACCAGAGAGAGAGCTGGGGAGAGGATAAGGGAGCCAAGGGGAGAGGGTGAGATAACAGAGGAAGAGCTGTAAGGATGATGGAGCAGCTAGGGGAGGAGAGATGGGAGACGGAGTGGGGAGAATATCCCTCTTATCAAGGGAGTGGAGGGTGTAGCAGACCCAAAGTGGGGAGAAGGTGACTGAGCGAGGGGAGACGCAAGGGCCAACATGACGTAGGGGGTGGGGGAACCAGCCAAAGAAGGAGGGAGGTTGAGAAGGGGGAAGACACAGAAGCCAACATGACTAGGGGGGAAGCTACCCTCTATTATAATACGGAGTGGGGTTTGGGGGGGGTGGTGTACGAGGTAGGGTCCTCCCCCCACAGGAGACCACCACCAATAAGCTAATGGGCTGGTAATGACCCCTCACTAACAACCGGGGACCTCCATAAACCCCCCCGGGGTCACATGTCAATCTGGTACTCTCCCGCGGGACGACTGCTCCCTCTCTCTCTCTCTCTCTCTCTTGGGAGGCAGGTCCTCTCTCCTGGCGACGGCTGCAGCCTCTTCTCCTGTCCAAGATTCTTTTTTCCCCCCCTTCATTTTCTCCCTGATTATGTAATTTTCTGACGGCCTCCCCTCGCTAACCTCACTCCTAGGCGACTCCTCCCTGACCTCTCCCCCCGACACCACCAGATCCTCCTCTTCAGTGCAGAAAGCCCCGGTCTAAATCTTCCAGGGGCGCCAAACCATTTGCCACTTTCCCAAGTGGTACTCAACTAACTAGCACCTCCCCCTCAAAGTACGCCACACCACCTGGCACCTTCCACAGAGGTGCCATAGCGCCCTTCCCCCAGGGGTGATACATCGTCTGGCATTTTCCCCCTTGGGGGTGACATACCACCTAACACCTCCCCACGAGTGCCAAAGCGAAGTATGACACCTTCCTCAGGAGTGCGACACCATCCGACACCTTCCGCAGGGAGGCCAAGTCGTCTGGCCCTCCTCCCCAGGCGTGGTAAAGCCCCTGGCATCTCCCCTAGGGAGGCCACGTCGTCTGGCACTCAACTGATAACTTTTCCGGTAGATCGTGTTTACTGGGCCGTGAAATGTCTTGTTAAAGGTGGATTTAAGGGCACCATACGTTTACCTCCGCTGACGCGGCGTATCCTGTGCGCAGAGCAGCCTCTACTTAACCAGGCCATTGGGTACATTGTTTACTGTGCGTAACCTATACATCACGGAGCAGCATCCGCGTGAACGATATGTAGTAACATACGGGACATAAACTACGGGGGACACTGAAGTCTAGGCTGAGTGAAGAATCTACTGAAATATAATACAAATTACGTATAATGAGTGATTATATGGTACGGGTTGCTGAGAAGTTTTACCATCATCTATATTGTATCTGATGCTGTAGGGGTCACGATTCTTATCATACCCCGAGAACAGCGGGCATGATAAATACACACTCATGAATAAGAAATACTGTGAAGCTTTTCAATGACGAGCTGAATACATTCGAGGTCCACACAAGTGTAGTTTGGATATGGATTCCTTGGTTACTTCCGTCACTGCATTATCTTCTCTTGTGGACGCTGAGCCACAAGGGTGAGGACAAAGATTAGGGTTTATCTTTGTATATACCTAACTGCCCTTCGCGTCTCAGCAAGGCAGCGCCATGAGCAAAAGAAGACAATGGACTCACATCCACTATCCACTTGTCATGTATATTGCACTGCAACCAGAACCCACCATCAACAGCCAAGCACAACACACTATGCCACACTTTACCATCACAGCTTCATATGACCTGGTACAGCCTTTCACAAAACTCGTCTTGAGAATGCTGCGTGGATACAACATTCACTTCATCCCATGCCATGAAGCTACTGTTGTTGAAGATGAGAAAGCAACAGACAGCGGACATACGTGTTGATAGGGAAACCTGAACTCCTTTCTTGGGTATTTTTGGTGATTTTTATCTTTTTGTCGTCGTAGGCCCTCGACATATGTATAGTACATGACATCCCTCCGTACACCAGCCTTTCATCCTATTCACTCCTACGCCGACGATTCGCCTCGGCATACTTCAAATATCTTTCCCTCCCCTCCTCACCCAGATGCTCCCTCCTAATCCGGACCTACGTAGCATCGCGGAGTGGGGAGGCAGTAACCCGGTTACACTGAACAGCACATAACATTCCTACCCATATCTCATTCTAAACCACACTTCTTCCTACGAGTGAATGTCACAACTGAATTATCAAAACGGTGCAAATCCATCCTACATTAACGTACACATGTCAGGCACAACCACAGTCTCCGCTCGGTACCTGCAAAAACCCCAAATGATGACCATCGCAAAATACGCTTCACCATAAGCTAAGGAGGGTGGCTGCACAGGTGCAGTAACAATTTTTCTTGTGAGAAACTAGTCCTTGTGAGCAAGGCGGCTCCTCCTCCTTCACTCCAGTATGGAGTACAGCTCGCATACCTGGCCAGGTGGCTCCTCTTCCATTTCACTCAACCAGAGGTGCTGTCACCTCCCTTCAAGCCTCATTTCTTTCTTTCCGTCAACCAAGATGTCTTTTTTTTCTCTCCCTCTGTTTCACAGATATCATTCCGGCCTCTGAACACCTGAGTACTCTTCATGCGTCCAAGCCCTTATCAAACGCTTGGACCCAGAGCAAGCGTCTGTCTGCTGCTTCCCATAGCTTATGTGTGTGTGTGTGGAGACCTGCCATGCCATAGGAAGATTGACCGTTATGATACCTTCATCCTTCACCGTTCAACAAAGATGTCTATTTCTCCTCCAGCCTTTTGCCTTTCTCACTTCCATTAACCTCTCCACCTTTCTGAGCTGGGTTTACAAACACCCCGAGGAGCTAAAATTACTGCTACGTTTTTGTTTCGCAAACTCAAAATCTTTATTTTTTTTCTACCTTTCATCCAAAAACGTCACGACCGGGACAATGACTTTGCCTATGCCATGTCGGCTACTCTCTCTCTCTCTCTCTCTCTCATATATATATATATATATATATATATATATATATATATATATATATATATATATATATATATATATACACATATATACATACATACATACATACATACATACATACATATATATATATATATATATATATATATATATATATATATATATATATATATATATATATATATATATATATGTATGTATGTATTGGTTTTTGCTAACTTGTTGACTCTAAACACGAACGCTATCCTGCACCATCATTATACAAGTATATCTTATACTCTATAACCTCAACCATGTCACAAGTGCACGAATGTAGGGAAAGAATAATCTCATCATCTTTGGTGTGTGTGTGTGTGTGTGTGTGTGTGTGTGTGTGTGTGTGTGTGTGTGTGTGTGTGTGTGTGTGTGCTGGGGTTGGAGGGAAAGCGTGGGAGTATGGATCCGAACGACTTAAATCAATAAGCTCGTATCACAGGTCAAGGTCATGACCACCAGTTAGCTCACGACTTAAGCTGACCAAAGATCACAACGAGGTAAACAAATCCAAGACCTGGACTGATCTGGCAACGGTGAGTTGGTGAGGCGAGGGGAGGTCATGACCGGAGAGAGAACGAGGTCAAACCCTGGGGATCGCAAGGTCATAATCTACGTCAGAGGGAAGATGGCCCAAGATGACAAGGTCATCATGGTAACGGTTCACCCATGTCAGGTAGGGTTCACCCATGTCAGGTAGGGTTCACCCATGTCACCTTCAGGTCATATACATCCGAACACTGAAGGCAGTTCCTCGCTAACCACGACAATGACCACGATAGCCAAGGTCATCATGACCTTGAGAGCTAAGGTCAACGACCTTGGTGGCCTCAGGTACCGAACCTCGACAGGTAAGACGATGACCTAAGGTCACGACGACCTTGGTAGCGAAGGTCACATCCTCGACAGCTGCCCAGGTGGTAAACCCAATCATCCACATGAATGACGAGGTTACGGTGTGGGGTGTGGGTGCGGCACACGGGTGAGGCGGGGGCAGGTGTGTCGTGAGCGGCGTGCACACGAGGAGTAGGTGGTGGAGGAGGAAGGAGGCGCGGGGATCGATCCCGTGCACGCGTGTTACAAATATAGCACACGGGGTGCCTGGCGGAGGGGTCGATGACGTATGCGGTGCTCGCCGGGCAGCAGCAGCAGCCACGCTGACGGAGGCTTCCCTCGCGTTGCCACGGGGATCAGCGCTGAGCGGAAGCACAGAGCTTGACGTTCACTGACGTTCAAAGAAAACATGGGGATCAGTGTCCACGACTAACCATTCAAAAGGGCGTAAGTTTCGTCGATAACGCAATCTGCCACTCGATACGCAATCTGCCGCTCACACGAGGTATCGTTGACGCTGGATTTGGACCTCTGGTCGGAGTGGGAACACTATAACTCAACGCTTCTTGGTAGGGGAAAGGCGAGGAGCTCCTGAAGGTTGGGAGCCATACATTCATCCAATCAGCGACAATGCTCTTACGTTCTCGTACATTCTAACCCGCACTATACTACAGCATCTGACACACACACACACACACACACACACACAGACTAACACCCCTCCTTCGCATTCATTCAATACACAACCCACACTTCATCGTTCTGCGTCATCAGTCCCCGAAGACCTCGCGCGCGTCTCTCGCAACAGCCGTAGAGCACATGGCGGTCCTTGATGGAGAGCGCCCATCCAATTCGTTAGACTCCGAGATATGAGAGACAATCCCTCGGCCAAAGACTGTGGCAGAAAACAGTTGTGAGGGAAGGGGGAGAGAGAGAGAGAGAGAGAGAGAGAGAGAGAGAGAGAGAGAGAGAGAGAGAGAGAGAGGGAGAGAGAGAGAGAGAGGTTCGCCTCATATCTCTCTCTCCCCCCTCACCCCAGCCCCATCGACTGCTCCCCTCTACGATCCCAGGGAGTATATTACGGCGCGGGATATATTCTTCAATTATGTGTTATGCGCGAATATGGTCCCCGGGAGTAGGCGACGGGGAAGCATATGTGCTCAAGAGTCTATCTGAGGGAGGGTATATATTTCGGGTGGGGTGGCCGGGTTATTAAGAGTAGATCATTTAGTAGATAAGCCCACGCAATATGAACGACCCAGAAGACGTGCTCTCTGATTTCACATATCAGGTGTTGGATATGCTCGTTATATCTACCTTGGAGGGGTGGGTATGCTCATTATATTTATCTTGAAGGATGGGTATGTCCATCATACTCACGCTGGAGGTGATTCTTGTCGCGAAAATGGTAAGAACTAATATAAGATCACTGGCAAACCCATGAAGAAGAGCGAAAGACGAAAGACACATTGAAATGATGATCGGTAATGACCCACGATACGAATAAACAACAATGCTCAGCTGCTGAAAATATGGCCTACAGAACGGTAGGTTTCACAACAACAACAAAAACAAAATAACAACTGTAACATGAGGGTCATAACACTCATAACCTTACAACGCCTCGGTCAAGACCTCATTTGGAATATACGCTGTACACTTCTAAATCACCGACCTTAATACAAGACGAAGGAAAACTAAAAAGAATTCAGAGAACACCAACAAAACTCATTCTCTCTCTCTCGCTAAGAAATATGCTGCAATGAAGAGAGATTCCAATATTCAAAATTATTCTCCTTAAAGAAAAAAATAAAAATGGCATGACTCCAAAGATGTAATAAAAGCTCTCAAAGAAATGACTTCGACAGCATTCGAAAAATTTCTTCCCATTAGCGATTTAACTAGAAAAAGGAGGGGAAAAAAATTGAAATTAAATGCAGAATGTAACGGGAACGTGGGCGTCGGTTTTCTAACCTGCTGAGTTGCAAAATGTCGGAATCAATCATGAACAGATGTTGTCCATTCGAAGACTCTCCATACCTTCAAATCAAAGCAAGAGAAATTACTACAGTGATATCAATTATCAGCAAATACACCAAATTCAAGAAGGAGAAACAGATTCTTAAAATCTCATTAAGACACATCGAACCCTTCTTATTGTGTGTTTCAGATGTGAGGTTCCTCCCTAGGGAGGAAACCCCGCAACAGAGTGGGGAAATATTTTTTCTCCCCCTCACCTTTTCACACTTTCCAATAAAACCTCAGTGGTAGCATACTCCCCTCCGTACCACATGGTCTTCCTTCTCATTTTCTTTCTCCCCTTGACGGCTGTCGCGCCACAGGGAATGGTGGGTCGGGTGGAGTGCCCTCTGCTTCCCTATTGTCTCAACCACAGATAAGATTAGGGCTACAGTACACACCTACACACACACACTCCCTCTCTCTCTCTCTCTCTCTCTCTCTCTCTCTCTCTCTCTCTCTCTCCTCTCTCTCTCTCTCTCTCTCTCTCTCCCCCGAGCAGATAACCTCGTCATGGACCGTCAGGTCTCCCGTTATCTGTCCTTCCCATGTAAACCTTCTCATCCCTCCCCTCCGAAGGACGATAACCCAGCCAACCTTAAACCGCCTCGCCAACGCAACACTAATCCTGCCCACCACCTGCCCTTAACCACGACACAATCCTTACCCAATCCCTTCTCTCCGACGCACAATACTTTCCTATGATCCTTCCCTCCCCTGAAACACAAGAGCACTCACTCCTTCCCTCCCCTACAAGACAAGAGCAGCACTCTCACTCCTTCCCTCCCCTACAACACAAGAACACTCTCACTCCTTCCCTCCCGTACAAGACAAGAGCACCCCCACTCCTTCCCTCCCCTACAACACAAGAGCACTCCCACTCCTTCCCTCCCCTGCAAGACAAGAGCACCCCCACTCCTTCCCTCCCCTACAACACAAGAGCACTCCCACTCCTTCCCTCCCCTACAAGACAAGAGCACTCCCACTCACCCACCTACTCCCTTACGATGCTAACTCCCACTCATCCTGGCCCTCCACATCAAAATAACCACCCTTCGCCTTCTCCTTCCCTCCCTTCCTCGATCAAACTACCAACCCTATCTACTTCCCTCTCCCCTCCAACTCGACATCGACTCACCCTCTCCCTCCTCCAACCAACCACCGTCTCCAACAATGCTCCACACCCCTCCCTCCTCCACGACGTACCTTATCTCTTCCGTAACACCCTCTCCCAACTCACACACCTCCACTTGCAGACGTCTCCCGTCTTCTCCCCCCCACCACCGCCGCCATCATCCTTGACCAACCACATCTCAAGCTCCTCCTCCTCCTCCTCCTTCATCATCACCGCCACCAAACCACCCCTCAGGCCTCCATCACCGACGTGACGTAGGTCAATATCCAGGTTACGTCGCCCCTGGCCGCGGGGATAACAATTACTCAGCCATAAAACTCCCGCTCGAGGTTTTGTCGGGCACTCACGATTCAATATCAGCTGAGGTGAGGCTGTCAGAGGCCCCATCCCCTAGGAGGTGGTTGGGGAGAGACAATGGAGGAAGGAAAACGGGAAGGAGAGGAGAAATCTCGAGTGTCACAGGAAGAGCCGCAGGGAAGGAATATACATATACATATATGTATATATATATATATATATATATATATATATATATATATATATATATATATATATATATATATATATATGAAGGGGCCAGGTGAGGATATTCCCTCAAAGGTCCAGTCCTCTGTTCTTAATGCTACCTCGCTAACGCGGGAAATGGCGAGTAGTATGAAAGAAAGAAAGAAAGATATATATATATATATATATATATATATATATATATATATATATATATATGAGAGAGAGAGAGAGAGAGAGAGAGAGAGAGAGAGAGAGAGAGAGAGAGAGAGAGAGAGAGAGAGAGAGAGAGAGAGAGAGAGACAGACAGACAGAGAGAGAGAGAGAGAGGGAGGTAAATCACGGAGCAATCACCGTTAAGAGATTATTTGATTATTTCTTTTGTACATTACAGGGAAGAGTCAGGGGCGAGCCTGACACTCTTGTTAACTGGCACGTCTCTATGTATGTGTGTGTGTGTGTGTGTGTGTGTATGTGTGTGTGTGTGTGTGTGTGTGTGTGTGTGTGTAAAGTGGAGGGAGGGGAATGGGGGGGGGGGGAATGTCAAGCATATAGTTCACCCAATCATAAAGATGTGCAATCCATGTTACTCTGCATCTGGGGTAACCAAAATATTTCCACCACACCCTACGATAGTTTTAGAGGTCTTCTACCCCCACAGCTGGGTCTGAGACCTTACCTTACCTTACGTATACCTTACGATGGTTTCCGAGGTCTTCTACCCCAACACAGCTGGGTCTGAGACCTTACCTTACCTTACGTATACCTTACGATGGTTTCCGAGGTCTTCTACCCCAACACAGCTGGGTCTGAGACCAATCTGTCGTTCCACTCCACGTCCATCAACTTGCTGGAGGCAGCGGCCTAACTGTTAGGCCTACGAAACCACCAAACCCTGACTGGTCCAATCTTTTCCTAAACATCAACCACACTCGTAATTAAAAACTAACCCCGTCATCGTAACACAAAGAGTTCATAGACAAAAGAAGGTCCATTTGTTTACACACACACACACACACACACACACACACACACACACACACACTTACACATATAAAAATACACATGAAATAGAGAAACGAACGAGGTATCCTCTGGGTTATGCGATCCCCCCTCTCCAAAAAAGAAAAGAAAGAAAAAACCTTTGAAATCGAAGCCGTAATCACCACGATCAAAGGAGGCCACAGCCGTAGACTGGAGAGCACAGACGAACACACACACACACACACACACACACAAACGAACTTTTTCATTAAGAATCTCGAGTGATGGCCCCTGTGCGTCCCCTCAGGCCGTGTCATTGTACTGTTATGTCCGGCCAAGAACCCACCCTCAGGGCCCGTTATGATGCTCTACTTCACGCCATCCTACAGCTACAGCCTGTTACGCCTCCCTGTTCTCCACTCTTAATTTTCTTAATTAAAGTGGAAGTCTGGGTATTATAACATATGGCAGGAGGAGGAGGAGGAGGAGGAGGAGGAGGAGGAGGGGTAGGAGGTAGAAGAGGACGAAGAGGAGGAGGAGAAGGAGGCAGAAGAGGACAAGGAGGAAGAGGAGGGGAGGGAGAGGAGGCAGAAGAGAACAAGGAGGAAGAGGAGGAGGAGGAGGAGGCAGTGCCAAGACACGAGCAGCGACGAAGCAGGGGAGGAAGAGTGAGGTTTTACCTCCCGTATACCTTACCTCGGCCCCGGAGGCTCGTCTCTCCCTCCACACCTTGGTCTGGGACCAATCTAAACCGTTCCTTGCCGGACCAACCAATCTGGTGGTTTCAGACCGCGCCCGGCATCTCCCAACCCAACCTAACCCGTTGGGATTGCCTGTGGGTTGACTGCCGCGCTCAGAACTCGAACCAATACGGGTTCGACTTTAGGCAGGGCCGCTCCGACACTGGGGCCCTTTGTGCTGCACCTGTTACCCACATACTCGTACGCTACAGATGTGACCCTTCCACCACAGGTGCTACCCTGATCCACGCCGTCGAGTGAACACGTGTCGATGTGTACCGTGAGTTCTTACAGTGATCGCTAGTGTGATCCACATTTGCAGGTCATTGAACCTACGCGCATTACGGTATCGTCTGCACATGAAGGTGTCGTTGGTATCTGTGGCTCGCCTCACGATGATGTCAAGTGTGGGGTCAGTAATCCGGCCCACTGAAGTGTATGACCAGGCATCCTGCCCCCACAACAAGACTCTTGTGTCTATGCTCTGAAAAGTCCACCAACACCAGCAATGAACATCCTTTACAGCATGAGCTTGTGGTGTGGTATTATCCGAAAAAGACCAAAACTTAACACAAAACTCCAGTCTACATTAAAAAAAAAAAAAAGATGTACTTTACAAATCTTTTAAGTCTTTTCGGTAAATCGACTGACGTGAAAGTATCAAACAAATGAAAACAAATCAGGTATCAGGTGTAAAAAAGAAATAGGGAAATAATCCCTCGTATCTACTTCATCACTTATAAAAACAATGTGCAGACAAATATATATATATATATATATATATATATATATATATATATATATATATATATATATAGATAGATAGATAGATAGAGAGAGAGAGAGAGAGAGAGAGAGAGAGAGAGAGAGAGAGAGAGAGAGAGAGAGAGAGAGAGAGAGACTTCAGGAGCCCTTCTCTGCCGTAATCATGACAAAATACACACCAAAGGCGCAAAGGAGCAACAACACGTAAGATGGCCTATCTTCCACCTATGACAGACTGTGCTCGACCCACGCGCCGCGCCGCTCGCCAACCCAACGCCCTGAATCCTCATCAAAACAGAAATGTTGACCTTAACCTAACCTTCAGGAACAGTGCACGGGCGTGTTGGGGGGAACGAGCTAAGTAAATATTCCTTCCTTCTGACCACAAGTGTTGGCTCAAAGGATTACACTGTCCACACTTTCACGGGCCAAACCTTTTGACTAGAGAACACTACCTACACATGGCGACAGATCCTGGCGACCAGACTTCACATCGACACTTATCTCGAATTCAAGGAGCTAATCCAAGTGATATTAACGATTCAAGTACTGTAGATAATGGAGATTAACTTAAGCTTGGAGAGCTCTGCAGATATTGGACATTAACTTAAGCTTAGAAACCTTTGGTTAATGGCATCCTTATTTTCTTTCGTGCGCTGGCAAGGGCGGTCGCTCGGGAAGCGGTCACTGCTAACGTCTCTCCTGCCTGCAGTTGCCTAACGCCGCTTTGTTTAATATAAAAAATCAAGACCCACATTCGATTTCCGATGAAGCGATGAGGAAGTGTGAGGGGAGTTTATGCCTGCGTTACTCGGAGAACTGGTTTTCAGGTAACCGAATACCTTCCCACAATTCCTACCAGAAATCTACCGCCTCACTTAACATGGAAATAATGTAAATTGAATTAAATCTTTTTTATAACCGCGTGCAGGAGCTCTGCAGCACCATAACATGT
Source organism: Panulirus ornatus (assembly GCF_036320965.1). Lineage (NCBI taxonomy): Eukaryota > Metazoa > Arthropoda > Malacostraca > Decapoda > Palinuridae > Panulirus > Panulirus ornatus. The sequence goes on along the minus strand of NC_092242.1, from coordinate 12,578,679 downwards.
TCTTTCAAAAGGCATTTGTGATTAAGAAATGTTTTCCTTTCTGACACACTCTCGGGGCTGCCTGGGGTCGGGCCCACACAGGTTCGAATCCTGGTCTCGTCAGTCAGTCCGCCCGCAGTCAACTTGCCGATCATCCGCTTTGCATATATATATATATATATATATATATATATATATATATATATATATATATATATATATATATATATATATATAATATCAATGAGATGGCTTTGATTAAGGCATTCAGTTGCCTGTCCCACCTCAGCTACTAAACATAATAAAGGCCCAAATCTCTCTGGTACAATCGTACTGGATGTTATACCAAAACTCATATTTCACCGCACGCGAAGGAACACATCGAACTCAGGAGGCCTGTTCCCTTCCCCTGCCATCCCGCTACTGCTGCTGCTGTTGTTGTTGTTGGCCTAACCCATGCGCATCCACCGGCTGACGGAGCCTCTGCCAAAACTCACCACCTTGTTAAGAAACCAATTCCGCTAACAGTGTACGAAAAAAAAAATAATATATATATACATATAACGTCGTCTATTTTAAGGCCGTAGTGAGCCTGTACTTGAAGGCCGAAGCCTCCTCTCCCCTCCTTCAATTTTGAGCAGAATGTTACGGTAGCGGTGGCGGAGAGGGGGAGAGGGGAGGGGGGGCAACCCCACCCCCCCACACACACACACCCTCTACCCCCATACTGCAGTATTACCAACCACCGACCTCAGCAGTATATACCACACTTCCGATCCCCACCAGTAGTTTGATAACTTACCGATTACATTACCATAGGAGATTATATTCGTCTACTTGCACTATGATAATTATTTATATATAACCTCGTATTCGTGCAACTAAGCGCTACGATACTCTACGCGTTACTACTCATCAGAGGCAACTGGACACCCCCCCGTGAGCACACAGCAGTGGCGACGCTGAGCCGTTCAGCCGTCGTCAGGAGTGAGAAAATTGTGCATCACTCCGCCCTCCTCCCGAGACGTTTTACCGACGCAATTCTCCGTCCCGTCAGTTTATCCCGCGGGGTAACTCAAGGCGACCAATGTCAATAACTTAACCATTACAACTCTTAAAAGAAAGAAAACGGGTGTTCCCGAGGAAGCACGGGCGGTTGGCTTGTGTGTGGGGGTGGGTGAGGTAGCGCGTCTGGTAATCTATGGCACGCGGGATCTCCTCCCTCCTCCTCCTGTAATTTGAAGAATGATAGCGGTCGGTGGCTTGAGCAGCTGTTTGAGGGTCCCGGAGCACGGAACCACGAGTTTTTCTTTTCTTTTTTCCCCCCCACACAGATGGCGCTGTTCAGACCACCTTGTGGGTTTAAAAATCAACATTTACCCCATTCTGTTTTACGCGGGAAGAAAGTTAAAAGCACGATATTCAATTGTTTTAAGAACTTGTTTTAAGACGAGACGTCTCAGCTCTAGCGAGAATGAAATCCCCTGATTAATTTCCAAGCATGACAGTCAATGAAAGAGGATGATATGTAGATTAAATAAATCACAGGTAATCCATAAAAATTTACGTATATTCAGGAATTTACATAATCAGTAATACGGTAATAATGAATGTCAATAGAGCGACAGGTGGTCCTCTTCCCTGTATGTTCTACAGTGAAGAGAAATGTGGTATTTTTGAGGACTGTCAGAACGACAGTTCGACCCTTCAGCAAGACGGCACGACTCTTGAGCACGACCCTTGAGCACGATGGCACGACTCTTGAGCACAATGGCACGACTCTTGAGCACAATGGCACGACTCTTGAGCACAATGGCACGACTCTTGAGCACGATGGCACGACTCTTGAGCACAATGGCACGACTCTTGAGCACGACGGCACGACTCTTGAGCACGATGACACGACTCTTGAGCACGACGGCACGACTCTTGAGCACAATGGCACGACTCTTGAGCACGACAGCAGGACTCTTGAGAACGACGACACGACCCTTGAGCACGATGGCACGACCCTTGAGCACGACGACATGACTCGAGCTAAATGGCACGACCCTTGAGCACGATAGCACGACCCTTGAGCACGATGGCACAACCCTTGAGCACGATGGCACAACCCTTGAGCGCGATGGCACAACCCTTGAGCACGATGGCACAACCCTTGAGCACGATGGCACGACCCTTGAGCACGATGGCACGACCCTTGAGCACGATGGCACAACCCTTGAGCACGACGACACGACTCGAGTTAAATGGCACGACCCTTGAGCACGATGGCACAACCCTTGAGCGCGATGGCACAACCCTTGAGCACGATGGCACAACCCTTGAGCACGATGGCACGACCCTTGAGCACGATGGCACGACCCTTGAGCACGATGGCCCAACCCTTGAGCACGATGGCACGACCCTTGAGCACGATGGCACAACCCCTGAGCACAATGGCACGACCTTTGAGCACGATGGCACAACCCTTGAGCACGATGGCACAACCCTTGAGCACGATGGCACGACCCTTGAGCACGATGGCACGACCCTTGAGCACGATGGCACAACCCTTGAGCACGACGACACGACTCGAGTTAAATGGCACGACCCTTGAGCACGATGGCACGACCCTTGAGCACGATGGCACGACCCTTGAGCACGATGGCACAACCCTTGAGCACGACGGCACGACTCGAGTTAAATGGCACGACCCTTGG
>NC_092242.1:12515998-12570998 GCF_036320965.1 Panulirus ornatus | reverse complement strand
TCACTCCATCTTTCCACCTCCAATTTGGTCTCCCTCTTCTCCTCGTTTCCTCCACCTCCGACACATATATCCTCTTGGTCAATCTTTCCTCACTCATTCTCTCCATGTGCCCAAACCACTTCAAAACACCCTCTTCTGCTCTCTCAACCACGCTCTTTTTATTTCCACACATCTCTCTTACCCTTACGTTACTCACTCGATCAAACCACCTCACACCACACATTGTCCTCAAACATCTCATTTCCAGCACATCCATCCTCCTGCGCACAACTCTATCCATAGCCCACGCCTCGCAACCATATAACATTGTTGGAACCACTATTCCTTCAATCATACCCATTTTTGCTTTCCGAGATAATGTTCTCGACTTCCACACATTCTTCAAGGCCCCCAGAATTTTCGCCCCCTCCCCCACCCTATGATCCACTTCCGCTTCCATGGTTCCATCCGCTGCCAGATCCACTCCCAGATATCTAAAACACTTCACTTCCTCCAGTTTTTCTCCATTCAAACTTACCTCCCAATTGACTTGACCCTCAACCCTACTGTACCTTGCTCTTATTCACATTTACTCTTAACTTTCTTCTTCCACACACTTTACTAAACTCAGTCACCAGCTTCTGCAGTTTCTCACATGAATCAGCCACCAGCGCTGTATCATCAGCGAACAACAACTGACTCACTTCCCAATCTCTCTCATCCCCAACAGACTTCATACTTGCCCCTCTTTCCAAAACTCTTGCATTTACCTCCCTAACAACCCCATCCATAAACAAATTAAACAACCATGGAGACATCACACACCCCTGCCGCAAACCTACATTCACTGAGAACCAATCACTTTCCTCTCTTCCTACACGTACACATGCCTTACATCCTCGATAAAAACTTTTCACTGCTTCTAACAACTTTCCTCCCACACCATATATTCTTAATACCTTCCACAGAGCATCTCTATCAACTCTATCATAAATAATAATAATAATAATAATAATAATAATAATAATAATAATAATAATAATGATAAATAATAATAATAATAATAATAATAATAATAAATGATAATAATAATAATAATAAAATATAATAATAATAATAATAATAATAATAATAATAATAATAATAATAATAATAATAATGAATAATAATAATAATAATAGTGATAGCGCTTTGTTGAATTAACCTGCAGGTAAGAGCTAATGAAACACACAATGAAAAGGCACACAACAATACAACAGTGTCTACAAGAAGGGAGATGAGAGGTTTAAAGTATTTATACAAATACAATGGTGGAGATTAATATGCAGTTTTATTAATTATTCATAACATTCACAGCGGCTGGATCGGGGGCTTTCCCTGTGTGTACGAGATCCGCTGGAGCTTAATGCAGCTGGGGTGCCAAACTGCAACTCGGGGACGAGGGATCTCTGACAGCAGGAGGCGACGGTGGCGAGAATGATGCAACAGGATGTGTAAGGGATGTAATGTGTACGATGTGACGTGTGTACAGAAATGAAGTGTGTGCAGAGTGGCGTGTGTATCACAATGCGGTACGTGTGTATGGGGTATAGTCTATTCGAAATGGCGTGTATAAGAGGTTCCGTCTTAATAGGGTGACGTTTATAGGGGGCAGCATGTGTACGGCGTGGCATATGTATGGTGTGGCGTGTGTATGATGTGGTGTGTGCATGGCGTGGCATGTGTATGGTGTGGCGTGTGTATGGCGCGGCGTGTGTATGGCGTGGCGTGCGTATGGTATGGCGTGTGTATGGCGTGGCGTGCGTATGGTGTGGCGCGTGTATGGTGCGGCATGTGCATGGTGTGGTGTGTGTATGGCGTGGCGTGTGTATGGCGTGGCGTGTGTATGGCGTGATATAAAAAGCGTGTGGGGTAGCAAGAAGGGTCAATGCAAGTGTACGACGTGGCGTATGAAAGGGGCGGTGCAAGCGTGAGGGGGTGCAATGTGTAAGGGCGCTGGCGTATGTAAGGGGTGGTCGCGCGTAAAGGGTGGCGTGTGTGGAGGAGGAGGAGGAGGAGGAGGAGGAGGAGGAGGAGGAGGTGGTGGTGGCGGCCGGGAGAGAAAAGCGTGCGGCCCGGAAGTTATTTACCCGTGTTGATAAGAGTGGAAATATTGTTCTTAGCATAATGGAGAGGGCCCGGGGCTGAGCCGCCCGCCGCCACCACCACAGCCCAACCTCAAGGCTGACTCCCGCAGCGGAGGAGAGGGAGGGAGGAAGGAAGGCAGGGATGGAGGAAGGAGGTACATCAGGGAAGGAAAGAGAGAAGAGAGGAAGGAAAGGGAAGAAAGGAGGAAGGAGGTACATCAGGGAAGGAAAGAGAGAAGAGAGGAAGGAAAGGGAAGAAAGGAAGGAAGGAAGTAGGAAAGAAGGGAACACATGAATGAATGAATGAATGCAGGAAGGAAGGAAGAGGAGATTGAGAGAGGAAAGACGAGGAAAGGGAACCAACGAATGCCGTAGCAGAAGAGAGAGAGAGAGAGAGAGAGAGAGAGAGAGAGAGAGAGAGAGAGAGAGAGAGAGAGAGAGAGAGAGAGAGAGAGAGAGAGAGAGAGGGAGAAATAAGGGTTGAGGGACGTGCATCCGAGTGTTGTGGGATGACCCTTGGGGCCCCAACACCCCATCAGAACATCCACACCAACTCTAGAACAGCTCCGGCGGCCTATCACGTCCGTCCATCACCAGTTTTATTCCCCTGACGAGTTAGAAGGAATCAAAGCAAGGACTTCTCAACCTAAAGCCATCCTCCCAAAAAAACAACCCAAAAGTGTTAACGTACGTCCATCAGAAATACAATACCACAAGGAAAAAACAAATTGATGAATTGGGTGCTGAGTCTAAAACCACCACGGGTGATGCTGAGAACAGGATGGACCATGACCCCCATTAAGAGACGTCATGACGGTTATGGCAAACCTGGGTACCTCATGACTCTGCCTGAGGGGGCAGGCAGATCTTCCTTATGAGCCAAAAGGACGCGACGAAGATGAACCGAAGCTTGCGAGATGGGCCAAAGGGCAAAGGCAGGACAAAAAACGACATACATAAACATTGCTGGACTTAAAAAAAAAGACGCATTCCTCTTCTTTAGATCCCCTAATGGCCCGGAAAAAGAAAATAGAACATATTGGCCAGTATCCGGGGGGAAGGGAGCGTAGGGGCAGCACGTTAGGGGAAAAGATTTAACACCCAGATTTTGTCGGGTCCAATCACTTTAGGCTGCCACAAATTTGGGATCAGACGAGTGCTCAAGACGTCGTCCCCCACCCACGGATCAGGCGAGTGCTGAAGACGTCGTCCCCCACCCACGGATCAGGCGAGTGCTCAAGACGTCGTCCCCCACCCACGGATCAGACGAGTGCTCAAGACATCGTCCCCCACCCACGGATCAGACGAGTGCTCAAGACGTCGTCCCCCACCCAATGATCAGACGAGTGCTCAAGACGTCGTCCTCCACCCACGGATCAGACGAGTGCTCAAGACATCGTCCCCCACCCACGGATCAGACGAGTGCTCAAGACGTCGTCCCCCACCCACGAATCAGACGAGTGCTCAAGACGTCGTCCCCCACCCAATGATCAGACGAGTGCTCAAGACGTCGTCCCCCACCCACGGATCAGACGAGTGCTCAAACTGTCGTCCCCACACCCACGGATCAGACGAGTGCTCAAGACGTCGTCCCCCACCCACGGATCAGACGAGTGCTCAAGACGTCGTCCCCCACCCACGGATCAGACGAGTGCTCAAACTGTCGTCCCCCACCCACGGATCAGACGAGTGCTCAAGACATCGTCCCCCACCCAATGATCAGACGAGTGCTCAAGACGTCGTCCCCCACCCACGGATCAGACGAGTGCTCAAGACATCATCCCCCACCCAATGATCAGACGAGTGCTCAAGACGTCGTCCCCCACCCAATGATCAGACGAGTGCTCAAGACGTCGTCCCCCACCCACGGATCAGACGAGTGCTCAAACTGTCGTCCCCACACCCACGGATCAGACGAGTGCTCAAGACGTCGTCCCCCACCCACGGATCAGACGAGTGCTCAAGACGTCGTCCCCCACCCACGGATCAGACGAGTGCTCAAGACATCGTCCCCCACCCACGGATCAGACGAGTGCTCAAGACGTCGTCCCCCACCCACGGATCAGACGAGTGCTCAAGACGTCGTCCCCCACCCACGGATCAGGCCAGTGCTCAAGACGTCGTCCCCCACCCACGGATCAGACGAGTGCTCAAGACGTCGTCCCCCACCCACGGATCAACAGTGTGGCTGAGACCAACAGTGCCTTCAAATGATGACGTTGGTGGAGTGTGAGGGCTGAGTGCTGAGGAAGAGGAGGAGGAGAGGAGAGGAGAGGAGAGGAGAGGAGAGGAGAGGAGGAAGTTGTATTGAGGAAGAGACGCTCGGGTGGCGAGGAGAGGAGAGGAGAGGAGAGGAGAGGAGAGGAGAGGAGAGGAGAGGAGGAGGAGGAAGTCGGGTGGCCTATAAAATAATGCGGTTGGATTGAGATGTCCTGAGCCGCTAGGGGGGAGGGGATGTTTTCTGGCGATTTAGAGAGGGAGAATTTCGGGAAGCCTGTCTGGCAGCCGGGAGGCCAGACAAAGGGTAGTTACATCCTGGGAATTTATGCGACTTCCCAAAATTTGAAAACGGCGAACCATATTCTCTTAATCTCAAAGAGGTTTTCGCATAAAAACTAGATAACCTGGTGTTACATCAAATGTCCCCGAAAGATATATGAACATCTACCACAACCTTCGTTGAAGCTTCCAGGCTTCTTCTTTTAAACGAAGTATAAAACTGCTCCAGACACTCACGCGCTCGCTGACGTGCGAGAACATTCATGTATTCGGATTATATTCCAAGTATCTATGACCGTCCGTTCGGTGTGGTGTGGAAGCCTCCGCCGCCGCCTCCATGTTGATGGCCGGTCACGGCAGAGCGGCTGCTCAACGAACCGCTGGGGCGGCCGACACTGACACCGGCGGTTGTGTGCGCCTCTCCCGCGGCTGATTGCTTGCTATAACTTCCCTCGGCACTCATGGTCCCCCGGCGACGCTACCTAAGCACATTATAACGACAAGGGCGACGGCAGGCCTCCAGATGGCGAACATACATGTACACTCACCATAAGATGATGATGATGATGATGATGATGATGATGATAATAATAATAATAATGATAATAATAATAATAATAACGATAATAATAATAATAATAATAATAATAATAATAATAATAATAATAATAATAATAATAGTCGTAGTAGTAGTAGTAGTAGTAAAAGTAGTGGAAATAGTCAATGATACTAATTTACTTGTTCACCCACGGCCAAAAGCTGCAAACATATACAAAGGAACTCTGAAATTCATTGTATTAATACTTACGTTGCTGCATATGATCAACTCGAACGTGGATCAGCCTAGGTATGATCGAATGAGAGTATTGTGACGATGTGAAAATTGCATTCATCCTTTGAAAACAATTGCAAGAGAAAAATTAACTCAACTGAGACGAACAGAACCCATGATCAATGCTCAAATTTCTCAAGCACGACGTTTTACGCCCCTTGAGCACGACGTTTTACGTCCCTTAGGCACGACGTCAGTAAAGCCCTCGTGCACGACCTTTAGGTATGGTGGCGTGACCTCTAACTTAACACTTAAGGGCCGAGTCAAAAACAGGCAAGGCCATCATACCCAAGGAGTCATACAATCGCACTCGAGGGCTGAAGTAAAAGTGTACGTTTGGTCAGACTAGCACGGCTGTTTCCGACAGAATTAGCTCCTCAATTCGGCCAGCTCACTCGGCAGGGTTTCGAACCTGCCACCGACCCCCTGGCAGGTCCTCATTCTTATACGCCCAGCAATAGCGCCGACAGGTCCCACTGGTGCTGGCACGTACCATGGGCAGTGACACTCGACAGGGTTTCGAACCTGCCACCGACCCCATGGCAGGTCCTAATTCGCATACGCACAGCAATAGCGCCGAGAGGTCCCACTGGTGCTGGCACGTACCATGGGCAGTGACACTCGACAGGGTTTCGAACCTGCCACCGACCTCATGGCAGGTCCTAATTCGTATACGCACAGCAATAGCGCCGACAGGTCCCACTGATGCTGGCACGTATCATGAGCAGTGAATGAGCACACTGGTGTCCTCTCACATCAAGCCATGACAGTACCGATCCTCCTGCTGCATAAACTCACTCTTGGCTGTAACCACTACAAGGAATAATAATACATAATCAGGCGAAAAGACAAGGGAAATATTGACCCCAGGTCCTTGCTGCGTGACGGACAGCACCCGTCGTGCATTTCTGAACAAAACCTGTTATGAAAAACAGGAAGGGCGTTCCCTGGTACGTCTACGTCGCCTCCAGCGCAGCACAGCTACTGAGAGAGAAACACGAATGACTAGAAATATCTTCAGGAAAATATCAGGAAAACATCCGAGTTAATTCCGCGTTCAAAAGGTGGAACTCTCTTCGTTATAAGACAGGTTCAACCTTCTTCTTTGAAGTGACAATACTCACACACACGAAATCCCAACTAGAATTACGGGTCTCATGCTACTCAATGCTTTGGATGTAGGAGGGGGAGAACAAAACTGTATAAAGCACAGAATCTGATGCGTTTGACCTGACCTGCAAAGAGGTAGTTCGAACGCATCGTCGCTAGACAAGGGTGCGACTCTTGAAGACAAACGGACGGAGGGACGATCCTAAACGAACGAATTCTGTTCGTGTCCGTAGGGCTGTGCAGACCATAGAGATAAAACCTGGTCTTAAATCCCAACTGGCGAGGGTTCTGGACACCCCCTGATATTCTGATCCTTCAAGAAACGCATCAGATCTGAGATACCAACATCGACTTGAAACTTCAGAGATAGACACACGTCTATCCTAAGACTGTGAGAGAGACACAAAAGACAGACACAACGATCGAATAAAAGACAAAAAAAAAAAAGACAAAACAAATTCGTTCATATACACTCACGCAAGCACAGCCAGACAGTCAGACGCGCGCGTAAACACACACACACACACACACACACACACACACACACACACACATTATCCAATGTTCAACCTCTTGTCTGAAGCACGCCCTGTTTACCCACATGACTGGGACGGCGTGGTTCTCATGGCTACACACACACACACACACACACACACACAGAGAGAGGCTGAAGTGGAAGGGGAGGGATGCACTCTGTAGATGAGGGGCAAGCTGAGGAGGAGGAGATGAGGGAAAGACGGAAGAAGATGAGGAGGTGAGTAGTGACATGGTGTGAGGTACGAAACTGAAGCGACTATGGACGTGTTCAGAGGGGGGAGGGGAAGAGAATGGCTAAAAGGGAGAAACGTACGAGGGAATATGCCACTAAGAGAGGCACAACAGCACCGTAAGAGACTAGGGTAACAGACCGATGCTTACTGGTTAAGGAGCCCCACGGACATCACCATCAGATCAGGGAACCCGACGGACATCACGTCACCACGTCAGGGAAACTCAACGGACGGTACCACCGGAATATACTGGAGAAGAAGGAAAGGAAACGAAAGATGTAGGAGGAGGGCGGCCGGGCGAGAGGAGGAGAGGCAACGGAGGAGAGGAACAGTAGGAGGCACGAACAAAGGAGCGTCAGGACCTAACGTATGGTGGGAGATAAGACTGGTGGAGAAGGAGGGGAGGGACGTGAGGCGGTTCTTTAGCCAGGAGGAGGAGGAGGAGGGAAAGACGTGAGGAAGAACCAAAGGATAACTAGAAGAGGTGGGGTCTCGTCTCTTCCTCACAAAAGGAACTGCGCAATTCCCTCCTGGCTGTAAGATTACCGGCCAGCTTGCTCGACATACACAAGAATGAGAGAACCTGCAGCATCAAACAGTCTGGGAGAGCAGGCCATTGTGAGGGATGTTCCCTGGCAGCGCGAGCGGCTGGGGTAACAAGGCAGTCCTTGAAACGAAGGTAAAATATACCTATAACATTCGTAGGTTCTGGAGCCTATCCCCACAGCTGGGTCTGGGACCAAGCCGATCAGTCGGGCTGTTTAAGGCCGCAGCCAGCAGACCTACGTCCCCTCCACAACCTGGATGGTCAGGTCCTACTTGTAAATAATTTATCAAGGGAGATCTTATTAAAGTTCTCCAGTGGGTAGTCCACGTCGTATATACTATTTGGAAGTAGGGGGGTAAAACAAACTCCGGGCCCAAGATGTCTTATAATGTTTCTATCACATCTATGGCGCCTTTCGATCTGACTGATGATGATCTCCCTGAGGTGAGAAGAACCAGGGCCGGCCACCCAGTGGACTACATGTGGATGAAGGACGCCACGCACAAGGAGCCTGGGATGCCGCCCACAAGAAGCCTGGGACGCCGCCGCTGCTCGACTGGTAAGAACGTACGAGTGGCCCAAGGCTCAGGCAGCTGAGACCTACCACTAACGTGTCATTTCACCTCATTAACATTCACGTGGTCAGCAGCTCCCTCCCTCCCTTCCTCCCTCTCCAACCCCAGCTCTCCCTTACAGTGAGCTAGATCCGAGCTTCCTTCAATGGACGAGGAGCGCCACACCCGAGGACCAGAGGCACCAACTTCCAACTATCGTCCACAGATGGCGTACACAGGGCTCGACACACACAAGGCTACACGACGAAGAAAGAACGAACTGGTCCGCCGTGACGGATGAATAGGGTGACGGGAGTGACTGTCGATGACGGATAAGCCATCAACGGACGTCTACCAGGGAAAAAAAAAAAGATGCAATACATCATCATTGGCTGCAGCAGTCGGCCCACAGGCAACCCAGCTGTTCATCCACCTCTAGGGGTTGGTTGATATTATCTAAAAAAAAAAAAAAGATCACATAAGACACTCAGGAGGAAATGGAGAGGTATGAAATTCTCATATGCAAATGTTCGAGCAGAAGAGTTACTGAGCCAGGGACTGGGACCAATTCGGCGGTCCAGCTGCACACACAGCTGTTACTACGACACACACACACACACACACACACACACCTACCTTCCTTCTTTCAGCTGGTAATTAATAACATGGCAGCCTTGAAGGAAGTATTTTTTTCTTTCTTTCTTCAGGAACCCCGTCTCTCGGGTATTTATCATTTCCGGCGCGGAAAAAGGAAGCCGTGAGAGGCAGCTATTGGCGGCGGGTCACGGGTGATGGATGGCTCGCTCGCCTCTCGTTGTATTCATACATCACGACGCCCCAGATTCTGCGAGGGATGGCGGACGACTGAGGCGGTGGTGGCGCGGGGGGGTGGTGGAGAGGAAAGAAAGTGAAGAAAAGGATCTCGGCTTTTCCCCTCCCCTGTGTGACGGGGGTTGGTGTGGGAGGACAGGAGGTGAGATGGTGGAGGCCTGACGGGCAGGAGGAGTGGTGGTGGGAATGAATCGTCTGAAAGCTGGCTGGTAACCGGTGGCTGTGGTGGTGGTGGTTGCGGTGGTTTCTCGGTGGAGTGGCAACCAAATACTCACTCCCCCCTCACCACCAACACCACTTCCCTACCACCTTCTTCCCCATCATCCGCCCAACCAATCCTCTCCCCCCGTAACCATCTCCTCCACTAATCATCAACCTAACAATCGTTCCCCTCCTACCTTTTTCATCCCCCCAACCGCTCTCTTACCACCCAATCATTGCCTTACCGCCTCCTCCACCGCCCAATACCCATCTTTTAACTACCCCCTTTCAAAACAGCCAAATATTTTGAACCCAAGATTGTCTGAGCGGTATGAGTGTGTGCGCGCGCGTATGTATGTGTGTGTGTGTGTGTGTGTGTTTGGGTGGGTGGTGGGTTGCTCCAACCACCTCTCTATCGTGTGATTGGTTCAGTCCAATTCTTATCAAAGAGGCAAATTTATTCATTGGAGGCTGAGTTGTGTGGATTCATTACACAATACCCGAGGAAACAATCAGGGCCAAGCCCTTGAATTTCAGGGCTTGAAGACTAAGACCCTTCGTCTCAGGCCAGACAAACGGTATTAAGAACCCCTAATATCTTTATCTATCTATCTATCTATATGTATACACTAGTTACGCCCTCGCGCGTGGAGCGAACGTTATTGTAACTGATCACTTTTAAAGTATATTGACACACGGGTCAGCATACGTCATCGGCACAGCGTCCAACATTACCAGCGTCCCTACGTCAGAATTATGCCATAAAGTTTTCTTTTCCCAAAAAGCGAGCGAGCGAGCGACGTGACTCCCGTATTGTCTTCCTGAATTAATTATTCCCTCGGCAGAGAATATCTGAAATGCGCCGCTCAAACAAAATAATTTCGAACTCCGTTGGGCTACTGGCTAACTGGGCGTCACTCCAGGCCCCGCATCTGATTGGTCGACGGGTGCCTAAAAGCGGCGTTGATTGGCTGCTTGGCTTTTGACTCACGCGGGCCCACTTCACACCAGCCTCGCCAATGGCCGGGGAAAAAAGAAATATATCAGGGACGCCAGTCCATTCTGATCCCAGTTATCTTATGACACACTGAGCAACTGTAAGGTTTCAGACACTTTATATTGATGAAACTAATGGGGTTCAGTACCTCATGGGGGAAGGCTCCGATGGGCAGTTGTCGCCCGCGTACCAAGGCAGCCAAAGATGTCTCCAGCCTTACCTGAAAATAAAGAAAAAAATATCAGTATGATCGCAATATATATATATATATATATATATATATATATATATATATATATATATATATATAGAGAGAGAGAGAGAGAGAGAGAGAGAGAGAGAGAGAAACAATAAAAACACAATTATACTAAAATTCGTTTTAAAAATCACAACTTTCAATAGGACGATGATATCCTTGAGTACAAGGGCGTGAACCATGGGCGCGGCTGACCCAAGGGTCGTGCCCTGCGTGACCTTAGACCTGAATAAAGCTTTAAGGTCATACCCAAGGGTCGTGCCGTCGTGTTCCTTTACGGGTTTATGGGGGTATGCAGAGGGGAAGATGTAAGTACATATAGGGACACAAGCGTAAAGTTACGCACATCTAGATATACACAGGCGGGTAAGTAGGATGACAGGTGAAAGCACGCAAAATACACACACACACACACACACACATGAAAGAGATGGGGGCAACATGAGTCTAAAACTCTTCCCGGAACACACAAAAAGCAATCAAACACACACACACACACACACACACACACACACACACACACACACACACACACACACACATACACACACACACACACACACACACACACACACACGTATATATGCACATACGCTTTATACGAACACCCGAAGCTTGGGGTTAAAAAAAAAAAAACATACCCAAGCAAAACACTGCTCCAGCCTTCGTAAACAAAATCGAATCGAGTCTAACCCTGGGAAAAAAAATATCAGGCCCGCCTCACGCGTGATTACAAACGCCCACAAACAAATGATACGAACCATGACAAAGAACAACAAAATCCACCTCCTCCTACCTCCCTCCCTCCCTAACAACACAAACAACAAGCACCCCCCTCCCCCAACACACACACACACACACACACACACACAAAACGCAACAGTGGCCCGACGCTGTCCAAACTCAGCCATTACCATACACAAACATGATCGTCGCTTCTCCGGCCCAGAACAAGATGTAAACAGCTCATGAAATGGAACGTAATCCCACACGTTCTGACACCTGTTGAAAACCTCAGCCTGCTTTATATATATATATGACGCTGTAACGGAGTTGGCATGTCTTTATGTGAAATGATTTATTTGTTGGTAATTAACTATTTTGGTAAATTACCTGGTTACAAGTATTGTGAGGAGAGGGAGTTCTACGCTGGGTGGGACCCATCTCTTGAGAATCTGTAGATCTGTATGTTCTCCACATTTACCACATCCTCGTTCAGTTTATTACGCTCATCCATCACTCTTTACACTACGAAAATGCTGTGTGTGTGTGTGTGTGTGTGTGTGTGTGTGTGTGTGTGTGTGTCTAAGTTCTTCTTCCTATAATAATAAAAATAATAATAATAATAATAATAATAATAATAATAACAATAATAATAATATCATTAATAATAACAATAATAATAATAATAATAATAACAATAATATTAATAATAATGATAATAATAATAATAATAATAATAATAAAATAATAATAATAATATTATCATCAATAATAATAATAATAATAGTAATATCAACAATAATAATAATAATAATAGTGACATTAACAATAATAATAATAACAATAATAATAATAATAATAATAGTGACATTAACAATAATAATAATAACAATAATTATAATAATAAAAATAACAATAATAATAATAATAATAATAATAATAATAATAATAATAATAATAATAATACTAACAATAATAATAATAATAATAATAATAATAATAATAATAATAATAATAATAATAATAATACTAACAATAATAATAATAATAATAATAATAATAATAATAATAATAATAATAATAATAATAATAATACTAACAATAATAATAATAATCCAATAAATAAAAAATAAATACAATGATAAAAAATACAATAACCATCACGACATATGCTCATTTCGGGGGGGGTGTGGGCTAATCACCTTCGTAAGAACGAAGCCAATTAAAATGCTAATACCGTTAATCACGACACTTCCTCCTGCATCGCTAAGAGTTTGGGAAGGTAATTAAGACCCCGGGCTGGCTGCTGGGGGTCCTTGCGTCCACTGAACAAACTCGGCCGAACTTAACTAGTAAATCTAGGCGCGCGCGTTCGTCTGCCCCTCCCGCCGCCGCCGCCCCACACACACACACTCACACACATTAACCTACTGACTCAAGGAGGAGGAGTCTTCTGAAACACCGAGATCTTGCCAATATTCTCCTAGGGCCTCATTTCGCGAAAAATGTATGTATGTAAACGTGGATATTCGTGGGCTACTTTATGGAAATGTTAAGTACCGCGAATATTCGAGGGCTACTTTATGAAAATGTTAAGTATCGCGAATATTCATGGGCTACTTTATGAAAATGTTAAGTACAGCGAATATTCGTGGGCTACTTTATGAAAATGTTAATTACCGTGAATATTCGTGGGCTACTTTATGAAAATGTTAAGTACCGTGAATATTCGAGGGATACTTTATGAAAATGTTAAGTATCGCGAATATACGTGGGCTACTTTATGAAAAAATGTTAAGTACAGCGAATATTCGTGGGATACTTCATGAAAATGATAAGTACCGCGAATATTCGTGAGATACTTTATGAAAAATGTAACCTGAATATTCGTGGGATACTTAATGAAAAAATGTAAGTACCGTGAATATTCGTAGGGTACTTATTGGAACATGTAACGCGAATATTCGTGGGATACTTTATAGAAAATGTAAGTAACGTGAATATTCATGGGCTGATTTATGAAAAATGTAAGTGACGCGAAGTCATAGCCTCTTCATAAAAGTGTACCACGAACATTCATGGGCTACTTTATGTAAAATGTAAGTAACATGAACGTTCGTGGCCTCTTTTATGGATACATGAGAACGCAAACCTTCGATGTCAACCACATTAATATATCATCTTACACGTCCATTCCCTTTGCCCTCAGGGAAGTGAGAGGGGAGGCCAGTGTTGTCTGATCTCTCAATCCTCCATGGTCCGCGTACAGTTAGGGGGGGTCAGAAATGAGATTTGAAATCATGGAATTTAAAGACGGTGTGGTGTGGTGTGGGGTGGACGATGGTATGGCTTCCCAGATACCCTGGCACGCCAAGGCTTTGGGAAATATACGGGAGAGGTGTCCAGCCCTCCCTTCCATCTGCGATCTGCGGGCGTGGAGTCGTCTTTTTATATGGGGTTCGCAAGGGGGACAGAGATGCCTCTTCCATACTGGGATAGGAGGAAGGGTAGTCTAAGAAGGGGTTTTAAAACCCACCCTCTCCCCACCTCTCCCATTGTGGGATTATGGGAATGGGATGGGTCGATGTGGGAACCCTCTCCCCTTCCATCATCGCTGGACTTCGCTGTAATACGCGGTATTAAGAATTCAATTATTTGCGTAAGTTAGATTACGTCTGAGGGTGTGTGCGAGAGAGAGAGAGAGAGAGAGAGAGAGAGAGAGAGAGAGAGAGAGAGAGAGAGAGAGAGAGAGGCTGGCTGGCTTCTTTCCCTACCATCCCAAAATTCTGGGGCCACGAGGTTGTGAAGGTTCATCCCACCCCTCGACACACCGCTCCCATATCTTTCTCCATCTTGATGACGTGCGTGGGTTTAAAAGGGCAGTCCCACCACCCACCCCTCCTCCTGAAGGGGATGTGGGGAGTGAAGCGCATGGGTGGGGAGGAGAAGCTCCTCCGTACGTGGGAGTGCACGAGAGGAGGAGCCGGGGCGGGGTGGCGTGTCCTCGCCACAACCACGACCGTCGGTCTTGGACGGCGTGACCCCCTTCAGGAGGAGAAAGTTGGAGAGAGAGATAGAGAGAGAGAGAGAGAGAGAGAGAGAGAGAGAGAGAGAGAGAGAGAGAGAGAGAGAGAGAGAGAGAGAGAGAGAGAGAGAGAGTCTTCATGTGGCAGTGTTGCAGCCAATAATCCTCACATCTAAGCCAGGAGGGCTGCTGTCCACAAACCCAGTGACACGGAGGGTGCGAGACGGCTCCAGGGACATCACTTCAACACCCCCAGAGAGTCAGGACCACAGACTTGATTTGTTCCCAAAAGAGACCCTTAATTACAGGCACGTCTCCCAGGCCAACCTTTCACTGGTTGGTCCTCGCCTTCTTACAACTGGACCGTGTCTGGTTATGATGATCACGTCATCAGCTCCTCCTTCAAGACGGCCATTAATCGGCCCACCCAAGACTGTCCAACTCCTTTGAGCATCCCTAACTTCTTTCCCACCCCGAATCTACACGTGCCAAACGGCGAACGCTCTCCACAGACACAATCTTCCAACTGAGAATAAAAGAAAGAGAAAGAGCATGACTCGTTCAAGAAGAGCTCCTTGACCCCCATCTGAGGATGGGACTTTGTTCGTTTATAGTGTGGCTACAGCCTGAGCCAGTGTGGCTACAGCCTGAGCCAGTGTGGCTACAGCATGAGCCAGTGTGGCTACAGCCTGAGCCAGTGTGGCTACAGCATGAGCCAGTGTGGCTACAGCATAAGCCAGTGTAGCTACAGCCTGAGCCAGTGTGGTTACAGCCTGAGCCAGTGTGGTTACAGCCTGAGCCAGTGTGGTTACAGCCTGAGCCAGTGTGGTTACAGCATGAGCCAGTGTGGTTACAGCATTAGCCAGTGTGGTTACAGCCTGAGCCAGTGTGGTTACAGCCTGAGCCAGTGTGGCTACAGCCTGAGCCAGTGTAGCTACAGCCTGAGCCAGTGTAGCTACAGCCTGAGCCAGTGTGGTTACAGCCTGAGCCAGTGTGGTTACAGCATGAGCCAGTGTGGTTACAGCCTGAGCCAGTGTGGTTACAGCCTGAGCCAGTGTGGCTACAGCCTGAGCCAGTGTAGCTACAGCATGAGCCAGTGTAGTTACAGCCTGAGCCAGTGTAGCTACAGCCTGAGCCAGTGTAGCTACAGCCTGAGCCAGTAGCTACAGCCTGAGCCAGTGTGGCTACAGCCTGAGCCAGTGTAGCTACAGCCTGAGCCAGTGTACCTACAACCAGAGCCAGCCAGAGCCAGTGTAGCTACAGCATGAGCCAGTGTGGCTACAGCCTGAGCCAGTGTAGCTACAGCATGAGCCAGTGTAGCTACAGCCTGGGCCAGTGTAGCTACAGCCTGAGCCAGTGTAGCTACAGCCTGAGCCAGTGTAGCTACAGCCTGAGCCAGTGTAACTACAGCCTGAGCCAGTGTGGCTACAGCCTGAGCCAGTGTAGCTACAGCCTGAGCCAGTGTAGCTACAGCCTGAGCCAGCCAGAGCCAGTGTAGCTACCGCCTGGGCCAGCAGGAGGGGCATATGGTAGGTGTCCAGCCTCCTGTGCAAGACACACAACCCACTACTGCCGCTCCTTATGTATAAACAAATGGCCCTCTTCTGCACAACCTTGTTTCCTCGCAGCCCCTCCCTCCCCACCACTCTCAGTCCCTCCCATCTCCCCACTTCCCTGGGGCTTCCCATCTCACCCAATCCCTGGCCTCTCCCCCCCATCTCTCCACCCTCCTCTTCCTCCCGGCCTCCATTACCCACTAACAGAAACAATAACTCGCCCGAGGCAGGCATCGCCGGGCATAGGCCATAACAGGAACTTCGCCAAAGTCCCTACAAAGTCATTTTCATTTTGGGCTGGAAGCGCGCGCCGGGGCCCAGGATTGGAGACAATTTTGGGGGGGATCACTACGTCACTTGTTGTTTGTAGGAGGGTCGAAAGGGCGTATATCGAGCGCCAGAAGCGTAGGGAGCAAGGGCAAGACGCAGGGACGCAAAGGGGAGTCAACCCTCAATTGTGACACACGAAGCTGTGGCAGATAACCTCGTCACAGACCATCGGGTCTTCTGTTATCTTCACCTTCCCATGTGTCTGGTTATGACTGGAAGACTTGACGTCATCTGTAAGACAGAAATACCTTTGTACTTAAAGAATATGTCATCTCTATGGCTGAGCGACGAAGGTCTGTGACGTCAAATCACTGGTTATACCAGAGTGTTCAACAAATTCATCGTGTAGGTACACATGAGTTCTCTTCCTTTCACATGAATTCTGTCTCTTTCTGTTCCTCTTTTGCTTTTCTATTCTTACTTTCTATGACGAGCTCCTGAATCAAAGAAAAAAAATGGGAACCCGAAACCCGTCTGTTTTTCATAAGGCAACATCCATCGGCAAAATGGTTCCACTTGGGGAATATGTAACGAGATCAAGAACAAACCTGGAGTCTTCTGTTCGAATTGAGGTTTCCTTCCCAAGGCATGAACGCGTTCCTCTAGAACGGCCCCCGAGGCTGGTCGACCCGGCGGTGCTCCGGCGTGGGGGCACACACGAGTTTCACAGGTGTAAAATCAAGAGAGGCGACGGTAATATCCCAGACACCACCACGGGCACTTTCGATGCCCTCACACCTCGCATGGGGCATTTACTGGGGCTGAGAGAGAGAGAGAGAGAGAGAGAGAGAGAGAGAGAGAGAGAGAGAGAGAGAGAGAGAGAGAGAGAGAGAGAGAGAGAGAGAGAGAATATAAGGGACTGAACAAGAAAGGAAACCTTCCACAAATAAGACCCAGATCCGGCTTAGGCACAACAGGCGAAGGGGGCTCTCGACGAGGGAGGAGGGGGGCGCAGCGCCCACCTGACCAACACCGCCAGGTATTATTGACATACAGGCGAGTCAAGGAGGGAGGTGGAAAGAGAGAGAGAGAGAGAGAGAGAGAGAGAGAGAGAGAGAGAGAGAGAGAGAGAGAGAGAGAGAGAGAGAGAGAGAGAGGCGGAAGAGCGTCGAGGTAAGAGGAGCAGCGGGGAGGATAGGGAGAGAAAGAGAGAGAGAAGAGTCGTCCTCCACCCTACCCCAGCCCCAATCTTATCATCCTCTTACTAATTTGGGGTCACTGTAGCAGGGGCGAGGAGTTGGGGGTGGGAGACGGTGTCGAGTTACGTCTCTGTGGTTACGTTAAGGTGTGTGTGCACCAGCACTGTGAATGGGAACGTTCCGGCCAGTTACGACGAAGACGTGTGTGCGATCCCTCGAGCACGGTGGTTTGCGACATTTGCATTTGACGGCACGGCCTAAAGACAGGCTGGTCGCAGAGAAGGGTCATACCGTCGTTGCTGAAGGATCGTTCCGTCGTGTTATAGGATCGTACCGTTGTACTCAAGGGTCGTACCGTCGTGCTAAAGGATCGTACGTACCGTCGTGCTCAAGGGTCGTACCGTCGTGCTCAAGGGTCGTGCCATCGTGCTCAAGGGTCGTGTAGCCATGCTCAAGGGTTGTTTCGTCGTGCTGAAGGGTCGTGCCGTCGTTGCTGAAGGGTCGTGCTGTCGTTAATGAAGTGTCGTGCCGTCGTGCTCACGGGGGGATTCAAGTAAAAAGTTTTGGCTATTGGGGAATGCCTTTCAAATACCTTTTATCATCCTTTGATGATCGTTATGTTTATGTCCCCGAGGAACTGCGTCACACACATATACGTACCGTGCGCACTCCTGGCTCAACACTGTTGAGGGTCTGGTACATAGAAAGGTTGACCAGCACGAGATTAGCTCCTGAAACTGTAAGAGATGGCACCGCAGAGTTCCGCAGAAGACAGGAGTCTTGGCTTTCCAAGAAGGGAGGGGTAAAGCGGGAGAAGGTACAGCAGGAGGAGGCAGAGTAGGAGGAGGTAGAACAGTGGAGGCAGAGCAAGAGGAGGTAGAGCAAGAGGAGGCAGAGTATGAGGTGGTAGAGCAGAAGGAGGGAGAGTAGTAGGAGGTAGAGAAGATGGAAAGGGAATATAATTCAGAACTAAGAGGAAGACAAAAGAGAAAAGGAAGGAGCATTAGGGAACTGAAAATGAATTACGTTACTTGCAAATTAATCATTTTTCCTTTGGTCTAGTATGCCTTACAACACCTAAAAGTGTCCTACGACCGTATCATTTATATATATATATATATATATATATATATATATATATATATATATATATATATATATATATATATATATATATATATATATATATATATAACCACTAAGAACTGCAAACAGGTTGAGCCCCGTTTTGACAGTAAAGCGACTGAGGATGTGGCATCTGGAAAAACTATAATTTCGAGGCTTATTAATGCAAACATTATGATAATCTAATCAGTTCATCTACATATTCATACAGAGGAACGATGAAATACCATTTGTCTATGTAAATCAGTCCAGGGCGTACGACTGAGAGGGGCTCGGAACAGGTACAGGAGCGGCGTAGCCTCAAGGATGAGTCAGTCAGTCACAGTGAGGTACAACTCGACCTCCACCTTGTGCATGACCATGCGAGGCTCCACTGAGAAACATGAAACAAAGATCAGGACGAAGGACGAAAAGACAACGATGATTAACACCTACCGTGGCTTGTGGCTGGCTAGCTGGCTGGCTCGAGAGAAAAGAAAGAAAGAAAGAAAAAAAACCCCGAAGAGTGGGAGAATGATGACCAATTGATATGTGATCGATCAAAACGGCTTCAAGTGATTAATCATTTCCACCTTCCCAGCGGCCGATCTGTACCCAGCCCTTCCACGAACAACCCCCCAAGCCGTGGACCTGGTACCTACGTTGTCCTCCTGGGGTCTGAACTCCTTTACTGACACAAGACGAGAGTCATGTGCCATTACCATCACAGAAGGTTTGGACGCTAGCCCTTTTCCCTAGTCCATACTCATCTACGTAGTCCACGATCACTTCATAAGTTTCAGTTAATCCTCGCGACAACACGTAACACTTCTTTAAGTACAAAACATTTCCATGATTAAGACACACACACACACACACACACACACACACACACACACACCAGTGTTTGACTCCTGCTCGTGCACCACTCTGTCCCTGATCATTAGCAACCCCTTTCTCAGTGCAGCAGGTGATTAAAACTTAACTAAACCGATAATGGACAACTCATTAGGCAACACATGAGGACATTTTAGCGTTCAACAACAACAGCTCTTAAATAAGACCTGGATGTTCTTCCGTGTGTTTGAGTTTGGAAGATGAAGTACCTCGGTGTTTGCTGGAAATCACAGACCTGGATGTTCTTCTGTGCGTTTGAGTCTGGAAGATGAAGGACCTCGGTGTTCGCTGGAAATCACAGACCTGGATGTTCTTCGTGTGTTTGAGTCTGGAAGATGAAGGACCTCGGTGTTCGCTGGAAATCACAGACCTGGATGTTCTTCCGTGTGTTTGAGTCTGGAAGATGAAGGACCTCGGTGTTCGCTGGAAATCACAGACCTGGATGTTCTTCCGTGTGTTTGAGTCTGGAAGATGAAGTACTTCGGTGTTCGCTAGAAATCATAGACCTGGATGTTCTTCTGTGCGTTTGAGTCTGGAAGATGAAGGACCTCGGTGTTCGCTGGAAACCACAGACCTAGATGCGTACAGCATCAACAGCAGTCAAGTCTTGACAGTGATGGCAATATTACGGGAGGTGGAGACTACACACCACGGCATGAGGTTAAAGCCTTACGTTTTACGTGTACTCTATAGCGACCCTGAAGGCTTGTCTCTACCATTACAGCTCCGCCAACACACTACTGCACCGCCGGTGTCACCTTTTACCCATCAGTCTGTTTAAGACCGCGGACCGCATACCTACCTAAACGCTACTGCCTGTCTGATCAGACACACTTGGGTATCACACATCCGGTGAGACCACATACCCTGGTTAGCACAGGTGTTGAATACTGCTCCTCGAACTGTGAACAGTTTTAGTTCGCGGGGTTTCCTTTTAGGCTACTTTTATGGCACTTATCTTTCCCCTTCTACTCACTGTTGTGAGTCTGCATCATCAAAGAAGCATCAATCAATCCAACGTGATATAATTTCCGGGTGTAGACTGGGGATCAAAGGCTTGCAGCGGGCTGATTCACCTCCGATTCGTCCTAAGCCCAGCGAGCAGTCTCGACAATTTCTCTAGTTCTAAACACATTTGATTTCTGTCAGCCAGCGCTGGTGGAACATGATCGCTGTATACTGCTTCCTTAACTTCTCTGGCTCTCACACTGATCCCCCCCCCCCCAATGGGAGTTTAGAAAACGAAATAGGCGTTTCAGATAGAAAATATTACGGTTGGCTTCCTCAGCGGCTTCCTAATTACGTTCTGTGGAGGAGGGGAACAGAGGAGACACATCAAAGGGCATGCCTGATATACGGGGCAACACGGTGCGTAGAACCCTCTATCTCTCTTCCCCCTTAACACGCAAACAGTAGTAATCACAGAGACATACACACACACACATATGACACACCAGTTTGGTCACTCCACATGGGAAGCCACAAATCCACCCACAGGAGGACCAACGACTGAAATGGCTCAAGGAAGGGAAGTGTGCTTACAGGCGAAGGATATTAACTACGATCCTAACCACGCTGGAGGGAAAGAGGCGAGCCCTCAGGCCCCTATAGCCATCTTCAAATGTCGACGGTGATTAGTTTCTTAAAATAGATGGGAGAGAGGTTAACTGAAGGGCACGATGAGACACTATGTATGAATGGAGTTAGAAAACGATATGAATAAAAAATTTTGATGGAAATTGAATGGAAGATTAGAGGGAGAACCTATGGGATATTACTTAACCTTACGTATAGCTTACGATGGTCTTGGAGGTCTTCTACCCCCACAGCTGGGTCTGGGACCTTACCTTACCTTACGTATACCTTACGATGGTCTAGGAGGTCCTCTACCCTCACAGCTGAGTCTGGAACCTTCCCTTACCTTACGTATACCTTACGATTGTCTCAGATTTCTTCTACCCCCACAGCTGGGTCTGGGACCTTACCTTACCTTACGTATACCTTACGATGGTCTAGGAGGTCCTCTACCCTCGCAGCTGGGTCTGGGACCTTACCTTACCTTACGTCTACCTTACGATGGTCTCAGATTTCTTCTACCCTCAGAGCTGGGTCTGGGACCTTACCTCACCTTACGTATACCTTACGATGGTCTAGGAAGTCCTCTACCCCCACAGCTGGGTCTGGAACCTTACCTTACCTTACGTATACCTTACGATGGTCTTGGAGGTCCTCTACCCCCACAGCTGGGTCTGAGACCTTACTTTACATTACGTATACCTTACGATGGTCTCCAACCACCACAGCTGGGTCTGGGACCGAGCTACCAAGCTCCTCCCCTGCTCTGTCTATCTATTTGAGGGGCCCGCGGCCTGTAGGCCTACGATGGATGGGGTGTTGTTACTCTGTGTCACCACTTGTCTACGGGAAGTAAAGTGTTATCAGTAACGTGCCTCGTGTAATCCCTAATTTCCCTCGGGAGACTCGACACTGGATGAACGACGGTGCTGATGGCAGCAGCTGGGGAGAGAGAGCCTCCTTGCTTCCCTCAAACGGGAGAGAGAGTTTTCTTTTTTTAATACTCGTGTTGCCCCCAGCCTTACCTTTGTATATATATATATATATATATATATATATATATATATATATATATATATATATATATATATATATATATATATATATATATTATCCCTGGGGATAGGGGAGAAAGAATACTTCCCACGTATTTCCTGAGTGTCGTAGAAGGTGACTTAAAAGGGGAGGGAGCGAGGGGCTGGAAATCCTCCCCTCTCGTTTTTAATTTTCCAGAAGGAACAGAGAAGGGGGCAAAGTGAGGATTTCCTCTAAAAAGCTCAGTCCTCTGTTCTTAACGCTACCTCGCTAACGCGGGAAATGGCGAATAGTATGAAAAAAATATATATATATACACACACCACGTGTTTACTCCTGTGTGTGTATGAACTCACACACACACACACACACACACACACACACACACACATACACACAAAGGCACCCCAGCCTAAGCCAGTGTATGCGTGTGTGTGAGAGTGTATATGTATGTACGTGTGTCAGGATGAGCACATATACATACTCTTGTTCTAGCGCGGCGCAGCAAGTCGTCGCGAAGGTCCATCCACGAGACACAACTTTATCCCAAGTCTGGAGTTAATTTTCTGGGTCTTTGCCCATGTAGGGAGAAGTGTGCGATTTATCCCTCGCGGACCTGACTGCCTATGGTGAGAGAAGGAGAAGAAAGAATAGAGGTGAGAGGAGAGAGGGAGAGGAGAGAGAGAGAGAGAGGAGCTAGACCCGTGGTGAGGTAGGGGTGTCAGAAGGGATGGTAGGGAGGGGGGCAAAGGACAGTAGTGAGGGAGGGAGGGAGGGAAGGAGTGTGGGATAGAAAGAGGGAAGGAGTGTGGGATAGAAGGAGAAGTAGCCGTGTGTGTTTGGTCTCCGGCGATGGCAGCGGTGCACTGTATGGCGGAGACAAAACTCTCTCCTCCTTCTTCTCAAGATAAGCTGTTCACGTCACGCTGAGACGCTGCCCACAGACGTAAGAAAACATTATAGACTCCTCAGCAGTGAGATCAGAAAACGGGGGTGTGGGTTGATGAGTATCTACATTGGGCTGATGAGTATCTACCATCGGTTGATGAGAATCTACCATGGGTTGCTGAGTATCTACCATGGGCTGATGAGAATCTACAATGGGCTGATGAGCATCTACCATGGGTTGATCAGTATCTACCATGGGCTTATGAGTATCTACCATGGGCTGATGAGTATCTACAATGGGCTGATGAGTATCTACCATGGGTTGATGAGTATCTACCATGGGCTTATGAGTATCTACCATGGGCTGATGAGTATCTACCATGGGCTTATGAGTATCTACCATGGGCTGATGAGTATCTACAATAGGCCGATGAGTATCAACCATGAGTTGCTGAGCATCTACCATGGACTGATCAGTATCTACAATGGGCTGATGAGTATCTACCATGAGTTACTGAGTATCTACCATGGGCTGATGAGTACCTACACAGCGTAGCAGACCAGCCGTGAGAGTGGTGGTTACGTAGGCCTACGGACGGAGGCCCCCAACAGCCTGAAGAAACAGAGAAGCAATGAGGCATCTTGCCTGTCAACGGAGCCGTGAAGGTGGTAGATGAGTAAGAACGAGCCTCCTAAACCACCGTGTCGAGCATACGTAAAGGTACAGTGGAGTCCCCAGGCCGTAGTACCGGCTGAGGGCCTCACGCATACAACCCTGCAACACCCGGGAGAGACATGACACCGGATGGCAAGAGAGAGAACACAGATGACGGAGTCTCAGTGTCGACCTACACACGACGTGTTGGGACGAACACACCTCATACCCCCGGAGGCCTGTGTAGACGGGACGTCTCCCTCTTTGAGTTCATCAGAGGTCTCAACTCATGTCTTCCGCACAGGAAGAGAGCTATGCTTTCGTCCTGTGTTTTCAACCCGTGAGGAACTCCCGTCTCTAGAAGAGACCGAGCAGCTTCGCCAACAGACGAAGGACAGACTAAGCGATGGAAGGAGGGAAGGAGGGAAGGAGGGGACGTTACGTGATCATAACGACTGAACGAAAGAGGAAAGGTACAGGGAAACCTCCGGCCTGTAAAGCGGAAAGCGGAATTAAAGCGATGCAACAGAGCCGCTCGAGGATCACCCTTTAATTGAACAATTAATTACAGCAGCAGCTCAGTAATCAGGCCAAAGTTAACATCACTGCCGACCCCGAAAGCAATTAACTGTGATTGTGTCAAGCTGGAGGAAGGGTGTGTGTGTGTGTGTGTGTGTGTGTGTGTGTGTGTGTGTGTGTGTGTGTGTGTGTGTGTGTTGTGTCTGTGTGTGTTGTGTGTGTGTGTGTGGTTGATTACTATCTGTGTTTAAGAGTGAGTTTTACACTCGCGTTGCTCTGACCTTTAACCTTGTATACATACGAAGTCTTCATCTTGTGTACACACACACACACATACACACACACACACATACACACACACACACACACACACACACACACACACACATACACAAACACACACAAACACAAATGTATACACATTCAAGTACCCATTAGCTGATCATACCCAAAAGGGGAGGATGAACAGATGGGTCGGCTGTGAGCCTCCCGACCTACCCGGGACTCGAACCTGGGACCGTCAGATTGGTGGGTCGCAATGCTAACGACTGCACTACGCGAGCTCGTACTCAAGACCGTGAGGCTGAATGCGTATGAGAGAGAGAGAGAGAGAGAGAGAGAGAGAGAGAGAGAGAGAGAGAGAGAGAGAGAGAGAGAGGACTCACCCACCCTATGGGGTTCGAGGTAGCTTCTTGCAGGGTAAAGGAGAGAACCACGTCGCTGCCTAAAAGAAATAATGTTACCCCCTCACTCCCAAGGTTGGTGTACCCCTCCCTACACACACACACACACACACACACACACACACACACACACACACACACCAGCACGTGCCTGTTGACCTCGCGTTCACGTGCGCGGACGCGCTCGCTCCCATACGCACACATATGCACATACGCACACACTTATCCATTCGCACACATATGCACATACGCACATACTTATCCATTCATTTCTTATCTACTGCTTAGTCTCTCTCTCTCTCTCTCTCTCTCTCTCTCTCTCTCTCTCTCTCTCTCTCTCTCTCTCTCTCTCTCGTTTTTAAAAGCCTCTCCTTCCCCTCTTCACACTCAGTCCATCGTCTGATTTCCATTTTCACTCTTCCTTACACTCTCTCAACGCCTCCCTCCCTACCTCCCGTCTCTCCCAGCCACTCCCCCTTCCTCCCAGCCACTCCCCTCCCTTCAAGTAATCCCTCACCCTTCACTGGCTCAAGGCCCAGTCCGACGCCCGAAATGAATTTCAATCTTAGGCCATACGTCTCCCGTGAGACCAAGGCGGAAGTCAAGTTTAATAATATGAGCCCCTACCCTTCCCTACCCCCCCCCTCCCTCCCCCCGTCCCGACCTTACGGTCGACCAACCCATCCCCTTACCAGCCGACCAGACGCCCTTCCCCCTTCCAAGAGCCCCAACCATACCCATCCCCTATGATTCCATAAGACTCGCCCCTACCAGTCGACCAGAACTGTCCTCCTACCAGTCAACCATACCCACCTCCTACCAGCCGACCAGGCGATGAGAAGCACCCTCGACTGGCGGACTAAGATTCAACCAGACAACCCCTTCTGGTGGCCTACCAACTTAACCAATTTGGGCCTCTCTCATGTCCTTACCACTCGACCATACCAACCCCCCCCCCTCCTGATAATTCGACCAGACCCCCTCCCTCTATCCTGATGACCTGACACTCGACGAAACCCCCCCCACCCCTTCCTGCTGACCTAACACTCGACCAGACACCCCACCCCTTCCTGATGACCTAACACTCGACCAGACCCCCACTCCCCTTCCTGATGACCTAACACTCGACCAGACCCCCCCCTCTCCTGGTGACCTGACACTCGACCAAACCCCCCACCCTTTCCTGATGACCTAACACTCGACTAGACTCCACTCCCCTTCCTGATGACCTGACACTCGACCAAACACCCCACCCCTTCCTGATGACCTAACACTCGACCAGACCCCCACTCCCCTTCCTGATGACCTAACACTCGACCAGACCCCCACTCCCCTTCCTGATAACCTAACACTCGACCAAACCTCCCACCCCTTCCTGATGATCTAACACTCGACCAGACCCCGCCCCCTACTGATGACCTAACACTCGACCAGACCCCACTAGCAGCCGACGGGGCCCCGGGGCCTCCGGTGACAGTCGACCAGCAACAGGCATTGTCTCCGGCGGCAGCAATTAAAAACTCCTTCTCTGAAGCAGGGATAAAATTGGTGGCTAGGGGGGGGGTGGGGGAGGGGCA
Organism: Panulirus ornatus; assembly: GCF_036320965.1. Taxonomy (NCBI): domain Eukaryota; kingdom Metazoa; phylum Arthropoda; class Malacostraca; order Decapoda; family Palinuridae; genus Panulirus; species Panulirus ornatus. Next base: position 12,544,590 of record NC_092242.1, on the reverse strand, counting down.
CGGCTGAGGGCCGGCTGTGAGGAGGAAGGAGGGAAGGAGGGAGGGAGGGAGGGAGGGAGGGAGGGAGAGGGAGGGAGGAGGAGGAGGAGGAGGAGGAGGAGGAGGAGGAGGAGGAGGAGGAGGAGGAGGAGAGAGGGAGGGAGGGAGGGAGGGAGGGAGGGAGGGAGGGAGGGAGGGAGGGAGGGAGGGAGGGAGGGAGGGAGGAGGAGGAGGAGGAGGAGGAGGAGGGAGGGAGGGAGGGAGGGAGGAGGAGGGACGGCTTGGTCTTTTGAAGTTTATTAAAAACCACGATTTCTTGAAGTGCCATTCAGGCACAGAGAGAGAGAGAGAGAGAGAGAGAGAGAGAGAGAGAGAGAGAGAGAGAGAGAGAGAGAGAGAGAGAGAGAGAGAGAGTCAGTATCCTCCGACCATCTTCCCCTGCAACACAATAAAATAATAATAATAACAATAATGATGATAATAATAATAATAATAATAATAATAATAATAATAATAATAATAATAATAATAATAATAATAATAACAATAATTATAATAATAATAACGATATTAATAATAATAATAATAATAATAATAATAATAATAATAATAATAATAACGATATTAATAATAATAATAATAATAATAATAATAATAATAATAATAATTTTTTTTTTTTTTTTTTTTTTTATACTTTGTCGCTGTCTCCCGCGTTTGCGAGGTAGCGCAAGGAAACAGACGAAAGAAATGGCCCAACCCCCCCCCATACACATGTACATACACACGTCCACACACGCAAATATACATACCTACACAGCTTTCCATGGTTTACCCCGGACGCTTCACATGCCTTGATTCAATCCACTGACAGCACGTCAACCCCTGTATACCACATCGCTCCAATTCACTCTATTCCTTGCCCTCCTTTCACCCTCCTGCATGTTCAGGCCCCGATCACACAAAATCCTTTTCACTCCATCTTTCCACCTCCAATTTGGTCTCCCTCTTCTCCTCGTTCCCTCCACCTCCGACACATATATCCTCTTGGTCAATCTTTCCTCACTCATTCTCTCCATGTGCCCAAACCATTTCAAAACACCCTCTTCTGCTCTCTCAACCACGCTCTTTTTATTTCCACACATCTCTCTTACCCTTACGTTACTTACTCGATCAAACCACCTCACACCACACATTGTCCTCAAACATCTCATTTCCAGCACATCCATCCTCCTGCGCACAACTCTATCCATATCCCACGCCTCGCAACCATACAACATTGTTGGAACTACTATTCCTTCAAACATACCCATTTTTGCTTTCCGGGATAATGTTCTCGACTTCCACACATTTTTCAAAGCTCCCAAAATTTTCGCCCCCTCCCCCACCCTATGATCCACTTCCGCTTCCATGGTTCCATCCGCTGACAGATCCACTCCCAGATATCTAAAACACTTCACTTCCTCCAGTTTTTCTCCATTCAAACTCACCTCCCAATTGACTTGACCCTCAACCCTACTGTACCTAATAACCTTGCTCTTATTCACATTTACTCTTAACTTTCTTCTTCCACACACTTTACCAAACTCCGTCACCAGCTTCTGCACTTTCTCACATGAATCCGCCACCAGCGCTGTATCATCAGCAAACAACAACTGACTCACTTCCCAAGCTCTCTCATCCCCAACAGACTTCATACTTGCCCCTCTTTCCAAGACTCTTGCATTTACCTCCCTAACAACCCCATCCATAAACAAATTAAACAACCATGGAGACATCACACACCCCTGCCGCAAACCTACATTCACTGAGAACCAATCACTTTCCTCTCTTCCTACACGTACACATGCCTTGCATCCTCGATAAAAACTTTTCACTGCTTCTAACAACTTGCCTCCCACACCATATATTCTTAATTCCTTCCACAGAGCATCTCTATCAATTCTATCATATGCCTTCTCCAGATCCATAAATGCTACATACAAATCCATTTGCTTTTCTAAGTATTTCTCACATACATTCTTCAAAGCAAACACCTGATCCACACATCCTCTACCACTTCTGAAACCACACTGCTCTTCCCCAATCTGATGCTCTGTACATGCCTTCACCCTCTCAATCAATACTCTCCCATATAATTTACCAGGAATACTCAACAAACTTATACCTCTGTAATTTGAGCACTCACTCTTATCCCCTTTGCCTTTGTACAATGGCACTATGCACGCATTCCGCCAATCCTCAGGCACCTCACCATGAGTCATACATACATTAAATAACCTTACCAACCAGTCAACAATGCAGTCACCCCCTTTTTTAATAAATTCCACTGCAATACCATCCAAACCTGCTGCCTTGCCGGCTTTCATCTTCCGCAAAGCTTTTACTACCTCTTCTCTGTTTACCAAATCATTTTCCCTAACCCTCTCACTCTGCACACCACCTCGACCCAAACACCCTATATCTGCCACTCTGTCATCAGACACATTCAACAAACCTTCAAAATACTCATTCCATCTCCTTCTCACATCACCACTACTTGTTATCACCTCCCCATTTGCGCCCTTCACTGAAGTTCCCATTTGCTCCCTTGTCTTACGCACCCTATTTACCTCCTTCCAGAACATCTTTTTATTCTCCCTAAAATTTACTGATAGTCTCTCACCCCAACTCTCATTTGCCCTTTTTTTCACCTCTTGCACCTTTCTCTTGACCTCCTGTCTCTTTCTTTTATACTTCTCCAACTCAATTGCATTTTTTCCCTGCAAAAATCGTCCAAATGCCTCTCTCTTCTCTTTCACTAATACTCTTACTTCTTCATCCCACCACTCACTACCCTTTCTAATCAACCCACCTCCCACTCTTCTCATGCCACAAGCATCTTTTGCGCACTCCATCACTGATTCCCTAAATACATCCCATTCCTCCCCCACTCCCCTTACTTCCATTGTTCTCACCTTTTTCCATTCTGTACACAGTCTCTCCTGATACTTCTTCACACAGGTCTCCTTCCCAAGCTCACTCACTCTCACCACCTTCTTCACCCCAACATTCACTCTTCTTTTCTGAAAACCCATACTAATCTTCACCTTAGCCTCCACAAGATAATGATCAGACATCCCTCCAGTTGCACCTCTCAGCACATTGACATCCAAAAGTCTCTCTTTCGCACGCCTGTCAATTAACACGTAATCCAATAACGCTCTCTGGCCATCTCTCCTACTTACATAAGTATACTTATGTATATCTCGCTTTTTAAACCAGGTATTCCCAATCATCAGTCCTTTTTCAGCACATAAATCTACAAGCTCTTCACCATTTCCATTTACAACACTGAACACCCCATGCATACCAATTATTCCCTCAACTGCCACATTACTCACCTTTGCATTCAAATCACCCATCACTATAACCCGGTCTCGTGCATCAAAACCGCTAACACACTCATTTAGCTGCTCCCAAAACACTTGCCTCTCATGATCTTTCTTCTCATGCCCAGGTGCATATGCACCAATAATCACCCACCTCTCTCCCATCAACTTTCAATTTTACCCATATTAATCGAGAATTTACTTTCTTACATTCTATCACATACTCCCACAACTCCTGTTTCAGGAGTATTGCTACTCCTTCCCTTGCTCTTGTCCTCTCACTAACCCCTGACTTCATAATAATAATAATAATAATAATAATAATAATAATAATAATAATAATAACGATATTAATAATAATAATAATAATAATAATAATAAAAATAATAATAATAATAATAACAATAATTATAATAATAATAACGATATTAATAATAATAATAATAATAATAATAATAATAATAATAATAATAGTAATAATAATAATAATAACGATATTAATAATAATAATAATAATAATAATAATAATAATAATAATAATAATAATAATAATAACGATATTAATAATAATAATAATAATAATAATAATAATAATAATAATAATAATAATAATAATAACGATATTAATAATAATAATAATAATAATAATAATAATAATAATAATAATAATAATAACGATATTAATAATAATAATAATAATAATAATAATAATAATAATAATAATAATAATAATAATAATAACAATAATAACAATAACAATAATAATAATAATAATAATAATAATAATAATAATAATAATAATAAATAAATAATAATAATAATAATAAGCCTTTTGCGAGTAAGACAACCCATCTCAGCAGAGCCCTCGGTTTCCATGGCAACTTCTCATACCAAACAAAACATCAAAGACGACGGGCGTATCAAAAGACCTCATATATGTATGTATATCCCTCAGCTCCCGACGGCAAAGTTACAAACAATTCCTTGGTTGTCGTCCGCCAGAACTGTGCACGGGCCGATCTCTCGGTTATACGAAGGCAACAACAACATATTTGTTTCTTCTTCATCCTGATGGCGCGCGTATGGCTGTTGGAAGACGCATCTGCAACAATCCATCTGGGATTGTGCCGCGTGTGGTTCGGGAAAATGACGCATCGAACGTAAGACTCTGAAGTAGGCACACCCCGACACTTGTCTCATAGCTTCAACCGACAATGTGGCACGAATTCACACGACAGAGTCGCTTGGCTTCAACTTGCAGTGTCAACCTTGGCTTCAACTTGCAGTGTCGACCTTGGCTTCAACTTGCAGTGTCGACCTTGGCTTCAACCTGCAGTGTCGACCTTGGCTTCAACTTACAGTGTCGACGTTGGCTTCAACCTACAGTGTCGACCTTGGCTTCAACCTACGGTGTCGATCTTGGCTTCAACTTACAGTGTCGACGTTGGCTTCAACCTGCAGTGTCGACGTTTGCTTCAACCTACAGTGTCGACGTTGGCTTCAACCTGCAGTGTCGACCTTGGCTTCAACCTGCAGTGTCGTCCTTTGCTTCAACCTACAGTGTCGACCTTGGCTTCAACCTCCAGTGTCGACCTTGGCTTCAACCTACAGTGTCGACGTTGGCTTCAACCTGCAGTGTCGACCTTGGCTTTGCGTGTGAACTTACACTCCGTCTCTCAACCTGAGGAGGGACGGGAGGCTGTGAGCCAGGGAGGGATCCCTGTGCCAGGAGGAGACCTGGACCGGGTAGACGAATCCACCAACCATGAGTCTTCGAGGTGTCAGGTCCATCCGTAGCTAAGCTAGCAGACAAAGAGCAGAGTGAATACCTGCACCACGAATGCGTTCTTCACTCTAGGACTTCGAGGCCCATCCGTAGCTAATCTAGCAGACAAAGAGCAGAGTGAATACCTGCACCACGAATGCGTTCTTCACTCTAGGACTTCGAGGCCCATCCGTAGCTAATCTAGCAGACAAAGAGCTGAGTGAATACCTGCACCACGAATGCGTTCTTCACTCTAGGACTTCGAGGCCCATCCGTAGCTAAGCTAGCAGACAAAGAGCTGAGTGAATATCTGCACCACGAATGCGTTCTTCACTCTAGGACTTCGAGGCCCATCCGTAGCTAATCTAGCAGACAAAGAGCTGAGTGAATACCTGCACCACGAATGCGTTCTTCACTCTAGGACTTCGAGGCCCATCCGTAGCTAATCTAGCAGACAAAGAGCTGAGTGAATACCTGCACCACGAATGCTTTCCTCACTCTAGGACTGGACCTTAAAGCAACAGTTCCCGACGTCATGACGTGAGAGGAGAACGATAATCTAGCGTTCAAGACGAAGACCATAAAATATACACAGGGGTCCGCGTCTGCACGCCGCAGGGTGCCACAAGGGTTCAGGTGGCTTCCCCAGGCGCACCCTCAACCATGCGGCCGAGGGTCTGAACGAGACACCTGTTGTGCAGGAGAACGCGAGGGTTGACGGGCGTGTGTGGTGGGCACCGCTCGTCACAAGGTCTCGAGCTTGTGGTCGCAGGAAGACCGTCATGATAGCTACAGGTGCTGTGGTGGTTGTGGTGGTGGTGTTGGTGGCGCTGGTTGCAGTTCGTCTGGGATATCTGTGGTGCTGGATGAGACCAGCTGCAGGGGGGTCATCAATAAAAAACATTAAAGTACCCGTAATCAATCCACCTTTACCCCATTCTCATGCAAGAAAGAAGAAACTAGGGCACAGTGTTTGGAGAAACGTATACCAATAGAAAATACAAAAAGATAATACGCTAATACAACCACGCAGAAGTTATGGAACGGGAGCTCCTTCAGGGAAACCAAAGAGGACTTTTCAAACATTTCTCCCTATTCACCCGCGGCGCGCGTGTGGCGCCCCTCCAACTCTTCGGAGCAATACTCGAGATCCAACTTCTGCTTCCCCGCCATTACCATCTTTATTGAACATCGTTCCCAAAGTATGTAAATGCATTCACATAGTCTACTTTTTCACCATCCACCTGACGCTTCATAGGCACTGTCCCCTCTCTTTCAAACAAGGTAACTAAGTTTACTTTTTTTGGCTCCGTGTACCGCTAAAAATCACTTTATTCCGAAACTTTACTGCAACGCTTTCCTTTCCTTCTCAATTACCGTTAAACTATAAAAAAAGAAAACGGCATCATCTACATACAACAGCCAGCCAGAGAGGAGGGGCCGTTACAGAAGACAAAGGCTCCTGCCAAGCTGAGATCCGAAGTTTATATTACCTTACGAATCCCTAACAATGGTTTCGGAGGTCTTCTGTCCGCACAGCTGGGTCTGGGACCTTACCTTACTTTACGTACACCTTACAATGGATTCAGAGGTCTTCTACCCCCTAAGCTGAGTTGGGGACCTTACCTTACCTTACGTACAACACCTTACAAAAATGCCAATGATTTAAAGGGCCTTTTGTCTGTTCTTTCTATTAATGGGGATTAAATACATGTTTCAGTATCATATGCAAAGGGAATAAGGAACTGAAGACACGCAAGTGCAGTTCCTTGGGGGACACAGCTTATTAAGGGGGGAAGGCGTCAGGATATGCTTAGTGGACGAGGTCCTATGATTTGTTAGTTAAGGGACCGTATATACATTTCCTTACTTTTCCAGTTATTCTAGTTTTCCATATCAAGTGCAAAAAGGACAACGTAGTCACGCCATCGAAAGCTTTCGAGAAGTCTGCGTGCATCACGTCAGCATTCCATTTGTGCTTCAGTTTGCCTAGAGTTCAACTTGCAGCCATCAAGTAGCTAGGAAAGTCATGCTTCTTCCGCTCCCAAACCATGATGATCTGGGTCAAGCAAACTGCTTGAATCCATAAATCTTACAATATCCTCAAAATCTGTTATAGTGTGATGTCAATGCTGTCTTCTTTTTCTCTTCTTTTCTTTTTTTCGTTTCAACTGTCTGCTTCCTCCTACATGAGCTTGCGTCATGTGAGTACGTTTCAAACATTCTGAGACGAAGATACAGTCCAGTCCCGTCTTTCTGAGGAGGCTCAGTGCTCGCGAAATCATAACAGTGTATTTCTTCTTGAAGAAAACGCAGGTGGTCCAAGAGGCTGGTCGTGTCAGACGCCCCTTTCCAAGTCCTCAACGCTTGGTTCGTGTGTGCGCAGTGTTGCCTCATATATTCCCCACAGAGACACCTCCCATCCCTAGTGGCATGACGCATCTCGGGCACACCGCCAACGCCGCTAAACACACGCGCCACAGCGACAAAGATTCCCCCCCCAACACCCCACACGGGTAAATTCCTCTTCCCTTTAATCATAAAGCTGACTCTTCAGGATCATAATAGAACCCAGAGACCGAGCCCCCGAGTGTGGGAGGATGATGATGGAGACGACGACGAAGACGACCCCCCCCCTACTGCAGACACTGAGGCTTTAGCGTATCTCTAGAAACAACTGAAACGACTCGAGTCGATAAAATAGGAGGAATAATTCCACTGGAGAATAACCAAAGGGGGGGACGATGACGACCCCACCCACCAGTTCGACGAGTTAATATCACGACAAAAGGACGGAATTCATGGTATTTCGGGAGATGGTGGTGGTGGCTGGGGGTGGAGGATGTTGTGGAACCCCCTCCCTCCCCAGCACACAAACCCCAGCGATTTCACCTGTCTAATTACATCACTGTTAATGGCCGCCGCTCGGAAATACGAGCGTGCAATCTCTCTCTTAATTCTCCGGATCTTTAGCCATATCTCTTGCGGCAACTGGCGCCCATGATCGCCTCCATCACTCACTATCTTACCCCCATAATTCCACAGATGGCGGCCACTAGGTCTTCGTTATCTGGAAATCTTCATTTCTCGACTCACTATTTCCTCTCTTCACACACACACACACACACTCCCTCCCTCTCCTTCTCCCTGACTGGGAGATTATCGTGGGTTTTTACCTCATTCCCCCCCTCCCGCATTTCTCCCACGTCTCTCATTTCTCTTTCCTATCTCCGTCATTATTTCTTCCTCATTAATTCTTTTCTCCGGTGGTGATTTTTCTCTCTTATCTGGAGCCATGATCGCTCGCTGCCCTTCATATCTGCACACCATTACTTCCGCCCGGCTGCCTCAACCTCCAGCATTTTCCTTCCGTCTTTTCACCTCTTATCTCGAGCTGTTATTTCCTTTTCCCCCCTCCCGTCTAATGCCCTTTCCTTCCTTCCTACTCTCGTTTCTCCCTCTCTTCCTCTTTACTCCCTTCTTCATTCTACTCCCCTCACGTTCTCTACCCTTATCATCTTTTCCTTCCTCTCTTCTATTCCCTTCCTCGATCAGGCACCTCTTATCCCCCCTCTCCATCTATCTCTACCTTATTCACCACCATCGCTCTTATATCTTCACGATCATCAAGTTCTTTCCTCTCCACCTTTCTTCCTTTACCTTACCCTTAACCACACGTCTCTCCTCCTCCTCCTCCTCCACCATTAAAAATACCAGCCTCTCTTCACTTACTTTAGGCAGCCGTTGGGAACAAACGAAAAACGGCCTCGTTTGCACACACCCACCACCTAGATGTCATGTTTAGCTTGCTGGAACCAGAGCCCTAGACTATCCCATAGTTTATACATAAAGTCATTACGTAATCCCAAGATCCCTTATCCAGGGACGCCTGCAACTTCCAACACTGCGCTGCACTCAGTAAGAAGGACAAGATGAACTCTTTTGACCTGACTGCACTCTTCTTCGTCAACCGACGATGATACAACTTCGCTAAAGACTCCTCCTCCTCCTCCTCACTCGCGATGTAAACAACCCTAAGCAGGCCGAGTCCTGTAACACCATTCGCCAGAGAAATTCTCGCTTCAAAGGACTCCATCCTTGTCTTCGCTACCGACGGCAGAAGCAGCCTTGAAGCTGCGGCAGCTCTTAGACAAGGGGGGGTCCTGTGGTTGTTGTATAATGATAAGCTGTGGGGAGCTCTTAGATAAGGGGTCCTGGGGGGGTTGTATAATGATAATAAACGTCGTGAGGAGGATCACTGCGGCCAGAGGCGTGGATCGTCCATTGGCAGCGATGGTGGGTGGGCATTATCCTTTGTCGGCCAGGGAGACAAAGGCCCGTTATCAGGGAGACTTCCTAAGGATCTGTGGTCAATATGTGGTCACATAGGAAGCGTGATCCCTCACACCAGACGCGCGCATGTCACCAAATAACTACCTATATAAACTGCCGTTTTAATCAACATAATATTTCACAATACCTGATTCTATATCATTTCTATGTACCTACTAACGCTGAAAAGTCGCAGGGTTTGTGAAGGTGCGAAAAATTACTGCATCGGCAAAGCTTCCAGCGGGATGGTCAACATCATAATTGGGTTCTCGCGAGATTTTCTTGAATTCGCACAAGCCCTGCTAGCGTCGCAAGGACACGAGACCCGTCGTGGCTCTGACGAACTCGCAGCTCCCTCCTGGTGTTAGCACGAAGCCTGTCTTTACCGAATCGAACGTCGGTAAAAAAAAAAAAAATATATCGAATATGCTCTTTAGTGGTTTCTGACGTTGGCTCCTGTCTCCCTGCACCGCCAAAATTAACTGGAACTTAAAAATCAAATGAAAGACTTTCTCTGTGTGAGTCTGGACCCGTGATATTAAGAGAAATCTGTGGTCTAAACACAGAGCCTGTGCACTCCACCTATTTAACTTTGGCATACAAGCTCTTCCACTGAGCTATAAAGTATAGGCTCTCCTCGAGCTCCTGACGAATTCCAGACCCCAGAAGTGCGACATCGAAGCTGCCTCACGAACTCTCCGTCTATTGCAACAGAATTCAAGAGACCCGCCGGCGAGCTAAGGTGCTCTCTCTCTCTCTCTCTCTCTCTCTCTCTCTCTCTCTCTCTCTCTCTCTCTCTCTCTCTCTCTCTAGCCAACAACACGACGTGGTGCCTGCTGGAAGAATCACTTCCCAGGCACCAGCGAGCACTGTAGACGTGCTGGGACGCCATATCGATCAACAGCGCAACAAGTTCAGGGAATCCACCGTGGCATTCGCAAACACTTCGAGGAAAGGGCGCTGAAGCGCCCATGAGGCGTCATGCACTTCTCCCGGGCAGGTAGTATCGACCCGGCCATCATTATTGCTGATGCTGATCTGCCACTGATAAGGCAGCTCCATGTGTGGAAATTGCCGTACCATCGTAGATCGAGAATACGTGCATCGCGACCGGATTTACCGCAACGTAATATCCAACCATATACATTACCCCTTCTTAAGGGCCCCCTTACACTCCGGGGCTGCACTTTAATCAGTAGCAAGGGAAAGGATGGACTTTTTGGAAGCGAGTTCTTGGACAAGATTTTACCTTGATAAGATTTCGCCGAAGACACTTTTCGCTCACAGTGTAATCACAAGTAGGCGAAGTCCGGCAAAGCATATATATATATATATATATATATATATATATATATATATAAACGACGGTTTACTGAACTATCTACTGTCAATGGCTTGCTACCACAGTGATTCACTAAAATGTTACTACATCCTCAACACTTCTGAGAACTTCAGAGTGTGTATATGAAAATAAGTCACTGTATCAAACATCATACTGTCCCTGTCTTTCTTAGTACGGTCGATCCTCCTGTCAACAGTCACCGGCAGACGTGACATAGCGAGAGTCATGACCGTTCCCTGGCACCGACTCCGTCCAACACCCACGGTACCATCCCCATTCTTAAGACGGGTTGCACGCAGGGGTGAGTAAACCCCGTGTCTGTTAGACCTACGTACCTACGAAGAACGCCCATGATCCTCTGATAAACGCCATGGGAAAGAACCCCACTCATTTTTTTTTTCCCCCGATTACGCACGCTTGTCACAAGAACCCCAAAGCCTTCTCTACAAACGTCCACAAAGAAACCTAAAACCCTCTCGGCTAAACCCCATAAACCAATTGTAAGTCTTCTATACAGCCCCTCCAACCTTACCCCCCCCCTAAAAAAAAAAAACCACTCCACATTTTCTCCACCAGAGATGCAGCAGTCTCAAGTTCTTTGGGATAAGGCCGCGTAGGAACCCCGCGCATCTGGATAAACACTCACTGGAAATACGCGCTCCTTCCCTCCACAAGACCAAGGGACCCCAAGCCCACTTGCAACACGCCGGTGAAAAGAGAGCCACGCCTCCTACAGGAGATCACGGACGAACTCCCCCGCGCGCTTTTTCAACACAAGGTCACGGGCGAATGCTCAACAAAAGCTTGAGAATGAGCCTTGCTGGTCCTCTCTCTCCACGCGCCGCCCTTCGAGGGGCCCCGCGCGTCCTCATGCACACGCCAACGAAGGACCATCCTCGCCCCCGATTTTTTTTTTTTTTTTTTTCCACAACTCGGATGAAAAGAAAACGGGACAAGAAGATGAATGAAGAAATTAATCAGAGCTCATCACGTGTTCCAAAACTCGACTTTTCAAAAGGTACGAAGATCGACGGAAGATAAATAAATAAATAAATAAATATATATATATATATATATATATATATATATATATATATATATATATATATATATATATATATATTGGAAAGGATCACAATTTTACGCGTGATCAAGATATTCCTATGAGTCCACGGGGAAAATGAAACACGAAAAGTTCCCAAGTGCACTTTCGTGTAATAATCACATCATCAGGGGAGACACAAGAGAGAAATATAACAGTCAGTTATATTCCACAGCTTTCGGTCTTCAAAGGATACAGGAGGAGGTACCATAAAGGTCAATCCTCGTGTGGCAGGTCGCCACACAGAAACAAAGGGAAAACAGAAGCCAAACGCAAACTACCACAAGTCCAGTCACTGGCGGCAGGTAAACACGGGGACAGTTCACAAAAAAAAAAAAAACTGTCCAAATTTAACACCTTGTAGAACATGGACGAGGGAACGCGATAAAAGATTTAGCAAAATTCCCAAGAGAAGAAGACCAGAGGTGACTTTCTAAAGAGGAGAAGATTGTGAGCAGAAGAGCGTGAGCGGACACTGCATCGCGAGAGCCACACTGCTGATCCTCGAAGGATATGGGATTCTCCGAGTTTGAGAAATTACGAGTTATGGAGACTTTCAACTGGGCGATGGTTGAAAGAATCAACAATTATATCAGCACATCTTCCGTTTACGGAGGCGTGTTCACACACATACCTACTGGGAAGGCCCCACGCCCGTTTTACACGCCTGCGATAGTCTCCCAAGCCCCTGAATCACGCCTTCGGAGGAACCCCGCGCCCTCAGACACACGCCTAAGGGGGGTAATCCCGCGCCCACCACACGCCCGTCCGGCCTTCAAGCCTTCAACTTCCTTCCCTCACAACTGACCCAATTCCTCTACCGCCTCCGCCAAATATGTCATTTCGCGTTCCCTCTCACCCTCTGAAGTTTTCGCTTTCGCCAAAATTCTCGCCCTCGCTTTCTTATATTTTCGCTTTCATCGATTTGTATTCTATTCCATTTTTTCAATTCATATATATATATATATATATATATATATATATATATATATATATATATATATTTTCATTTATTCATTATACTTTGTCGCTGTCTTCCGCGTCAGCGAAGTAGCGCAAGGAAACAGACAAAAGAATGGCCCAACCCAACCACATACACATGTATATACATACACGTCCACACACGCACATATACATACCTATACATCTCAACGTAAACATACACATTCACACACACAGACATATACATATATACACATGTACATAATTCATTTTGTCTGCCCTTATTCATTCCCGTCACCACCCCGCCACACATGAAATGACCACCCCCTCCCCCCGCATGTGCGCGAGGCAGCACTAGGAAAAGACAAGGGCCACATTCGTTCACACGTAGTCTCTAGCTGTCATATATATATATATATATATATATATATATATATATATATATATATATATATATATATATAATCCCTGGGGATAGGGTAGAAAGAATACTTCCCACGTATTCCCTGCGTGTCGTAGGAGGTGATTAAAAGGGGAGGGAGTGGGTGGCTGGAAATCCTTCTCTCTTGTTTTTAATTTTCCAAAAGAAGGAATAGAGAAGGGGGCCAAATGAGGATATTCCCTCAAAGGCTCAGTCCTCTGTTCTTATATATATATATATATATATATATATATATATATATATATATATATATATATATATATATATATATATATATATATATAATCTTTTTTTTTTCTTCGCTCCTCTGAAATCCTTGCTGTTCTCAATCTGGCCAGCCTGCCACAGTGTGTGTGTTTCTCCTCTCCCAGCACTCTCACCAGCACTCTCACTTCAGCTTTTTGTACCCTCATCTTTTGATTTATTCATCCCTCCCTCTCCCTACCCACACACACACACACACACACACACACACACACACACAATACTTTCATCACCCACGCATTCTCTCTGCCATTTATTTTGTATTTCTGTTCCACTTTCTGTTTCTCTTTTGCGTTTCTGTTTATTTGTCTGATAGTCTTTTCTCTCTTTTCCCCTCCAGTCTGCTTACCTGTCCTTACGAGTCTCGCCCTTTTTTCTGCCTGACAGACAGTTTCCATCTCAGTTTCCGTCTTTATACGTCTCTCTCTCTCTCTCTCTCTCTCTCTCTCTCTCTCTCTCTCTCTCTCTCTCTCTCTCTCTCTTACAACCAAGAGTCAGAGAGCAACTTTCTTTCCTACCTGCTTTAATCCCTTCTTCCTTAATCCCCCACCCTCTGTGTTAATGCTGGACGTGTACGGTAATGCTGGAGGTGGAAGCATGAAGATCGAGGACAAGTGGAAGAAAATGGCGCGGTGAGGAGGAGGAGGAGGAGGGAGAAACTCTGTGTGTGGTGGAGCGAGCAGAGAGACCAAGTGTAGAGGGAGCGATGTGAGGGATAGACCAGGGGAGACAGACAGAGTGATGGTGTGAAGGAAGAGATTGGGGGAGAGGGAATGGTAGTGTGAGGAAGAGACCAGGGAAGACAGAGTGGTGGTGTGAGGGAGAGACCAGGGGATAGAGAGACAGTGTGGTTGGTGTGAAGGAAGGAAGCACAAGGGAAGAGAGTGTGGTGAAATCCCTCCACGTCCACCAAGTCCACCTACCACCACCACAAGGTATACCGATCACAGGTCCACGAGTCAAATGAACTAAGGTGGAGCAAGAGGCAGCAGAGGAGGAGGAGGAGGAGGAGGAGGAGGAGGATGGGGGCAGTAGAGGAGGAGCAGGAGGATGGGGGCAGCAGAAGGGGGGGAGGAAGAGGGTGGGAGGCGAAGTTAAGAAATCGTTAATGGCCGTGAGAACCGAACGCTTCGTTATAATTAGTGAAAAATCTTTGCAACGAGGGATACTACTTCATCAGACACAAGCCCTGGTCACCTGCACCAGGCCTCCATCCCACTACCTGCCGCACAGAGGCCCTGGTCAGCTGTACAAGGTCCCCCTCCCACTGCCTGTTGTAAAGAGGGCCTGCTCAGCTGCACAAGGCTCTCCTCCCACACCCTGCTGCACAGAGGCTCTGGTCAGCTGCACAAGGCTCTCTTCCCACACCCTGCTGCACAGAGGGGTCTGGTCAGCTGCACAAGGCTCTCCTCCCACACCCTGCTGCACAGAGGGGTCTGGTCAGCTGCACAAGGCTCTCTTCCCACACCCAGCTGCACAGAGGGGTCTGCTCAGCTGCACAAGGCTCTCCTCCCACACCCTGCTGCACAGAGGGGTCTGGTCAGCTGCACAAGGCTCTCTTCCCACATCCTGCTGCACAGAGGGTCTGGTCAGCTGCACAAGGCTCTCTTCCCACATCCTGCTGCACAGAGGGTCTGGTCAGCTGCACAAGGCTCTCTTCCCACACCCTGCTGCACAGAGGGGTCTGGTCAGCTGCACAAGGCCTCCCCGCAGCAATCACAGAAAGTCTCAGCCGTAACCTTCCCCCACGTCAACCTCTACTTCTCTCTTCCTTCTTCATTCTCTTTCCCTCACTTCCTCTCCACCTCCCGTCTCCTGATCCTCCCCCTCCACTCTTCCCACTCTTACATTTTACATTCCTCAATCCCCCACCACATTTTTCTCTTTCGGTTTCTCCTCTCCCTTGTCCTCTCCTCCTCCTTCTCCTCCAGCTTCCGGCTTCTACCTGCCTCTCACCCAATAATTGTTCACCTGGGCAGAGTTCGCCCACTGCCACAAAAAAAAAAAAACGGCCCAGCCTGGGAGAGAACACAGTTATTTTCCTTATTGTTAACAACCAGTCCCCGAGAAACTGGTCTCCCAGTCAAGAGCTTCACCCTTGACTCTTTTACTTCCACTATTTTGAGTTCTCGACACGGAATCTCTTATTGAAGCTGAAACGGGGCGGGAGGAATGGTACCAGTCCCTGAGCCCCTCATCACATTGGTACCAGTTCCTGAGCCCCTCATCACACTAGTACCAGTCCCTGAGCCCCTTCATCACACTGGTACCAGTCCCTGAGCCCCTCATCACACTGGTACCAGTCCCTGAGCCCCTCATCACACTATTACCAGTCCCTGAGCCCCTTCATCACACTGGTACCAGTCCCTGAGCCCTTCATCACACTGACACCAGTCCCTGATCCCTTCATCACACTGGCACCAGTCCCTGATCCCTTCATCACACTGGCACCAGTCCCTGATCCCTTCATCACACTGGCACCAGTCCCTGATCCCTTCATCACACTGACACCAGTCCCTGATCCCTTCATCACAATGGTTCCAGTCCTTATAGTGTGTGTGTCTAGGCATCACCATTAGTATGGCGTTAGTCTCGCCTGGTCTCTGGCTATCACAGGACACTGTCTCTTTACGCCCCATCTCTCCGGCAGCTGGCCCTAAACCCTTAGACCTGAAAGCATCCCTTCTAAACCCCCCCCCCCCCCCTGAACACGCCCTACAACAACAACAACAAGAACATGCAGCGTTATTTCAAGGACCACGACTTCCGACGTGCATAGAAATAACGCACGTTACACGGGAGGCTCTGCCAAAAACCCTGTTTTGCATATCAGCGTTTTAATGAGCGGTGGTGGCGATGCCCTCCCGTCTTATCAAGCTGTTTGGGAGTTCATTTCGCCTGAGTTACTCGTCCGGCCACGGGTTGTCGAGTCCTGCGACAGAGGATAAAATCCTTTCAAACAGTGTACGTACGTCAGGGCGTTACAGTTATCGCCCTTTATGCCACGCTGTTTGGCACCTCCTGCTGTTGATATACGAGGCCGGGGACCAGAGGAGGGAGGGAAGGAAGGAGGGAGGGAAGGAGGGAGTGGTGGCGTGAGGGAGAGACTAGGGAAGAGAGGGAGAGGTAGTGTGAGGGAGAGACCAGGGAAGAGGGAGTAGTGTTAAGAGGAGGAGAGGGAGGGAAAATCATCATTATTTTCTCCCTCTTTGCCATCACCACCACCTCCTCCAACACCGCCACTACCTCCCGCGTCATCACCACCACCTCCTAGGGAGGGAGGGAGTGGTGGCGTGAGGGAGAGACTAGGGAAGAGAGGGAGAGACCAGGGAAGAGGGAGTAGTGTTTAGAAGAGGAGAGGGAGGGAAAATCATCATTATTTTCTCCCTCTTTGCCATCACCACCACCTCCTCCAACAAAGCCACTACCTTCCGCGTCATCACCACCACCTCCTCCAACACCGCCACTACTACCCGTATCATCATCACCACCTCCTCCAACAAAGCCACTACCTCCCGCGTCATCACCACCACCTCCTCCAACACCGCCACTACTTCCCGTATCATCATCACCACCTCCTCCAACACCATCACTAACCCCCCCACCTCCCGTATCATCATCACCACCTCCTCCAACACCAACACTACCCCCCCCCCCCGCGTCATCACCACCACCACCAACACCCCATTAACATGAGGTGTTTCCTCCACCTTTGACATATCCCTGTAATATTCCCTCCCTGAGCCAGGCAGGGAAGAATCAGGACACTTCACCACACACACACACACACACACACACACACCCATTCCTCTCCCGACTCACCAGGACACCTCAACACACAAGCCATTCCTCTCCCGTCTCACCAGGTCACTTCAGCACACAGCCATTCCTCTCCCGTCTCACCAGGTCACTTCAACACACAGCCATTCCTCTCCCGTCTCACCAGGACACTTCAACACACAGCCATTCCTCTCCCGTCTCACCAGGTCACTTCAACACACAGCCATTCCTCTCCCGTCTCACCAGGTCACTTCAACACACAGCCATTCCTCTCCCGTCTCACCAGGACACCTCAACACACAAGCCATTCCTCTCCCGTCTCACCAGGTCACTTCAACACACAGCCATTCCTCTCCCGTCTCACCAGGACACCTCAACACACAAGCCATTCCTCTCCCGTCTCACCAGGTCACTTCAGCACACAGCCATTCCTCTCCCGTCTCACCAGGTCACTTCAACACACAGCCATTCCTCTCCCGTCTCACCAGGACACTTCAACACACAGCCATTCCTCTCCCGTCTCACCAGGTCACTTCAACACACAGCCATTCCTCTCCCGTCTCACCAGGTCACTTCAACACACAGCCATTCCTCTCCCGTCTCACCAGGACACCTCAACACACAAGCCATTCCTCTCCCGTCTCACCAGGTCACTTCAGCACACAGCCATTCCTCTCCCGTCTCACCAGGTCACTTCAACACACAGCCATTCCTCTCCCGTCTCACCAGGACACTTCAACACACAGCCATTCCTCTCCCGTCTCACCAGGTCACCTCAGAACACAGCCATTCCTCTCCCGTCTCACCAGGACACTTCAACACACAGCCATTCCTCTCCCGTCTCACCAGGTCACCTCAACATACATGCAGGGCCATCCCTCTCTCCAGGACAGGATGGCGGTGATCGTGCCGCTCCATCCCTCATATGCGCTGTCCACTTCCTCCGTCCTATTGAAATATCAGGCAATTTTCGTCCTCCGCCCTCGCCCCCCAACAACCCCACCCACCACGAAAAATCTTTTGGGTGTGTGAGTGAGTGCGTTGGCTGCTGCATCAGTGGTCCTCAGAGCCAAGAATATCATGGCAGGAACCTCGGCCTTTGCATGGAACCAAACTGGCTTGAATATATCCTCAATTTTTATGTATTAAAGTTTTCAATATTGCGACGACTCATGAGCATGAAGAGGGGCGCCTCTATCGACATGGGCAATATATATATATATATATATATATATATATATATATATATATATATATATATATATATATATATATATATATATTATCCCTGGGGATAGGGGAGAAAGAATACTTCCCACGTATTCCCTGCGTGTCGTAGAAGGCGACTAAAAGGGGAGGGAGCGGGTGGCTGGAAATCCTCCCCTCTCGTTTTTTTTTTTTAATTTTCCAAATGAAGGAACAGAGAAGGGGGCCAGGTGAGGATTTTCCCTCTAAGGCCCAGTCCTCTGTTCTTAACGCTACCTCGCAAACGCGGGAAATGGCGAATAGTATGAAATATATATATATATATATATATATATATATATATATATATATATATATATATATATATATATATATATATTTATCCCTGGGGATAGGGGATTAAGAATACTTCCCACGTATTCCCTGCGTGTCGTAGAAGGCGACTAAAAGGGGAGGGAGCGGGGGGCTGGAAATCCTCCCCTCTCGTTTTTTTTTTTATTAATTTTCCAAAAGAAGGAACAGAGGGGGCCAGGTGAGGATATTCCGAAAAAGGCCCAGTCCTCTGTTCTTAACGCTACCTCGCTAATGCGGGAAATGGCGAAGTTTGAAAAAAAAAAAAAAAAAAAAAAAAAAAAAAATATATATATATATATATATATATATATATATATATATATATATATATATATATATATATATATATACAAAGTCTGCAGAGACACGATTACGTCACAGCGAGACTTTTGAAGAGATACCGGGATGACATCAGAGCAAGAGACTCTTCACAAGGGGAGTGGGTCGACGTCATGGAACAAATAGACACCGAAGGAGAGACGAAGTGACGGAGACGTCAGAGGAGAGAGAGAGAGAGAGAGAGAGAGAGAGAGAGAGAGAGAGAGAGAGAGAGAGAGAGAGAGAGAGAGAGAGAGAGAGAGAGAGAGAGAAATGAACGACATCCGGGGGCGAGAGAACTTCAGCAGACTGAAACAGGCTTCCCTAAAACGGCGCGGAATTTGAGGTGGAGAGGAACTCATGGGGGAAAAGGGCAGTACTTCCCTGGAAGAGCCGAGGGGTTTAGGTAACGACGGTGTACGGGCGAGGGAGCCACAGAGAACGCTTACCTACTACACAGGCGGTAAAAATGTACAGTGTGTGTGTGTGTTTGTGTGTGTGTCGGGGAGGAGGAGGAGGAGGAGGAGGAGGAGGGAGATAATTGGGATCTGCGAGCAGGGCGATGAATGGTCCCTCATAGTAAAACTGAGGTTGTTAGTCGAGGACGACCTGCACTGGCGAGGTTTGTGTGTGTGTGTGTGTGTGTGTGTGTGTGTGTGTGTGTGTGTGTGTGTGTGTGTGTCCGATAACTCCCCCACACCCAACTTCGAAGAGCAAATTTGACGAGTGTGGTGCCGTGCGTCGCTTCTCGTCTTTGAAGTTTTAAAACATAATCCAGCACCAGCATCGTCGTCTCTGAGGAGCCAGTGGCTGCTCACTGCAGTGCTGTTTGGCTGGCTCTCGCTTCATAAGGGAACACCAGACGACTGACTGACTGACCCACCCCCGACTCCACCCTTTGGACCTGTTGACAAGACGACTGGCTGACTGACCCACCCCTGACTCCACCCTTTGGACCAATTGACAAGACGACTGACTGACTGACCCACCCCCGACTCCACCCTTTGGACCTGTTGACAAGACGACTGACTGACTGACACACCCCCGACTCCACCCTTTGGATCTGTTGACAAGACGACTGACTGACTGACCCACCCCCGACTCCACCCTTTGGACCTGTTGACAAGACGACTGACTGACTGACACACCCCCGACTCCACCCTTTGGACCTGTTGACAAGACGACTGACTGACCCACACCCGACTCCACCCTTTGGATCTGTTGACATTCTTACTCCCATACGTCGATGAGGTTGGCATGCGTCCCTTACACCGTGTCCAGCGCGAGAACTCAATTCTCCTCTCTTCACCTCCGTTAAATACGGGAGTGGTTGAGGCTTGCTTGGTTAATCGCTCGAGTACAACGTCACGACCCCCCGCTGACGGCGTGACCTTTGACCTGACCCTCAAGGACAAAAAGGCCGGGGGGGAAGAGCCATCATATTCAAGGTGGTCGTAACGATCGTGATCAAGGGGACGCATACCGTCATCCTCAAGGGTCGTACAGTCGTGCTCAAAGGCGTCGTGCTTGTGGGGGTTAAGTCCACCCGAACGTGTTCCTCTACCATGCACTCCCTTGGGATGATGCATTCCTTACTCCGTACAGAGGACCTCTGGGGAGGCCACTCTCCTCGAGAGGCGGAAAATGTAAGAAGTGACCCCGACTGTCAATTTCCTTAACACACACACACACACACACACACACACACACACACACACACATACACACACACACACGATACAAATACAAACCCATAACCGTCCTAAATGTTGCTGAGAATCCAGGTCTATCCGTAACTCTTCCCAGAGCACATAAAAGAAATACTAATACATGAAAAATCATACGAAAAAATATCACTATGTACATTATTCCCCGCGAACATTACAGGTATGGAGGCGGCTCTATGCACGCCAGGCCATCAAGAGACAGACACAGACAATGATCACAAGCTCCAAGTGACTCATAAATGTGAGTGCTTCAACCTAGCCAAGAGAGGTTTGAGGAACCCTCCTGCGGCGTATGAACCTCCGCCAGGGGGGCACGTCCCAGGCGACGAGCGAGGACGACGAAGCAACAGATTGCACGTCGCGGGAATGAGGCTGGCAGACTTTGCACGCCCTAGTTCACTCTGCGAAGACGCGAGAGAGAGAGAGAGAGAGAGAGAGAGAGAGAGAGAGAGAGAGAGAGAGAGAGAGAGAGAGAGAGAGAGAGAGAGAGAGAGAACGTACACACGTCTTCATCCGATACAGAGCATGAGAGCGGGAAAGCGGTGGAGCAGCTATGTTTTCAAGCTGCGATATTAGGGCTTTTAATGTTCAGGTGACGAGGAAGTGTGGAATCTTAGAGCAGTGGAACCATGAGACAAGAGGGTTTGGGGAATACCGGAATTACATATAAAAAAAAAAGATAAAAGATGGAGGAAGTGCAGGAGGAGTAGGGAAGGGAGGGAGGAGGAGGGGTTTAGTTATTCGTGGTGGAAATGGTGGAGGATCGACCGACCACGGGAATACAATGGGCATAGAGGGAGAGGGAGGGAAGGCGGAGATGGGGGTGCATTGGTGAGAGTGGCTTAGAGGAGAGATGGGGAGACAGGGAGTCAAAAACGCCTAGAGAAAGGAGTTCTCTCAAAGGGAAATGTCAATAGTCACATCAGTGTGTGTGTGTGTGTGTGTGTGTGTGTGTATGTGTGTGTGTGTGTTGTGAAGGGAGGAAGGCTGGGGCTGTCCGACTGACTCTCACTACCCGGCCCACGATGATACAGGGAGCTGACGCTAGTATAACAAAACCACATCACCTGGTCGCGGGTTCTGCATCGCAAATCTCCTTTGAACGCTGAGCACAAAGGGGCGTCTTGCATCCCCATCTGCCGCAAAACACTGACAGAAAACTAACTCTACGCTCACGAACACACACCCTTCCTGGGGCAGTAATGACACCCCGAAAACGGGCTCTAACAGGCGAACCTTACACACACCGTCATCCGTAGCTAGGACGCCATTTCGTTGTATATCAACTGACTGTTATATTTCTCTCTTGTGTCTCCCCTGATGATGTGATCATTACACGAAAGTGCACTTGGGAACTTACCGTGTTTCATTTTCCCCATGGACTCATAGGAATATACTTGATCACGCGCAAAATTGTGATCCATTCCAATATATATATATATATATATATATATATATATATATATATATATATATATATATATATATATATATATATATATATATATATAGGGGATAGGGGAGAAAGAATACTTCCCACGTATTCCCTACGTGTCGTAGAAGGCGACTAAAAGGGGAGGGAGCTGGGGGCTGGAAATCCTCCCCTCTCTTTTTTTTTTTTTAATTTTCCAAAAGAAGAAACAGAGAAGGGGGCAAAGTGAGGATATTCCCTCAAAGGCTCAGTCCTCTGTTTTTAACGCTACCTCGCTAACGCGGGAAATGGCGAATAGTATGAATATATACATATATATATGTATATATATATATATATATATATATATATATATATATATATATATATATATATATATATATATATATATATTCATCCGATGGTATTGCAAAATATGCAAATGAGGACGAGCGGCATACAAATGCTGATAAAAATATATATTAGAATTGTTATTGGATATAAAAACTGAAGCGTCCTGGCCTGTATTTGTCAACAGATGTGGTAATAAGATTAGCATTCATCAAACTGGTCTGGTAACATTTTACTGTGGCTTATACCAGGACTTATATACTCCAGAATATCAGGTTTTTTTAAATCAGCGAAAATAATAATGATAATAATAACAATAATGTAATGATAATAATGATGATAATAATAATAATAATAAAAATAATAATAATAATAATAACAATAATAATAATAATAATAATAACAATAATAATAATAATAATAATAATAATAATAATAATAATAATAATAATAACAATAACACTAATACTACTACTAATAATAATATTAATAATAATAATAATAATGATAATAATAATGATAATAATGACAGTGATGATAATAACAATAATAATAATTATAGAAACATAATGCTAACAGAAATACTGCTAATGATGATACTACTGCTACTATAACTACTACTGCTACTATAACTACTACTACTACTACTACTATTACTACTACTACTACTATTACTAGTACTATTACTACTACCACTACTACTACTACTACTACTACTATTACTACTACTACTACTATTACTAGTACTATTACTACTACCACTACTACTACTACTAATAATGATGTAGAAATGATACTAATTCCCCTTATGATTTCAGAGTCACTTCCTGACACGGGGCTGAGCCCTTGAGAGCTCTGTGACGTGGGGGGCTGAGTCTCTGGGTGTTTCCTGACGTAGAGCTGAGGTGGTGTGCTAAGCCCTGAAGTGTTCCTCGAATGAGGAGCTGAGGTGAGTCACTCGTAGGTGAAGCTGAGGCTCTTGTAGCGTTACGTGTCGTGAGCTGAGGCTCTTTGTAGCGTTACGTGTCGTGAGCTGAGGCTCTTTGTAGCGTTACGTGTCGTGAGCTGGGGCTCTTTGTAGCGTTACGTGTCGTGAGCTGAGGCTCTTTGTAGCGTTACGTGTCGTCAGCTGAGGCTCTTGTAACGTTACGTGTCGTGAGCTGAGGCTCTTTGTAGCGTTATGTGTCGTGAGCTGAGGCTCTTGTAACGTTACGTGTCGTGAGCTGAGGCTCTTGGTAACGTTACGTGTCGTGAGCTGAGGCTCTTTGTAACGTTACGTGTCATGAGCTGAGGCTCTTGTAGCATTACGTGTTGTGAGCTGAGGCTCTTGTAGCGTTATGTGTCGTGAGCTGAGGCTCTTTGTAACGTTACGTGTCGTGAGCTGAGGCTCTTGTAGCGTTATGTGTCGTGAGCTGAGGCTCTTGTAACGTTACGTGTCGTGAGCTAAGGCTCTTTGTAGCATTACGTGTCGTGAGCTGAGGCTCTTTGTAACGTTACGTGTCATGAGCTGAGGCTCTTGTAGCATTACGTGTTGTGAGCTGAGGCTCTTGTAGCGTTATGTGTCGTGAGCTGAGGCTCTTGTAGCATTACGTGTCGTGAGCTGAGGCTCTTGTAGCGTTATGTGTCGTGAGCTGAGGCTCTTTGTAACGTTACGTGTCGTGAGCTGAGGCTCTTTGTAGCGTTACGTGTCGTGAGCTGAGGCTCTTGGTAGCGTTACGTGTCGTGAGCTGAGGCTCTTTGTAGCGTTATGTGTCGTGAGCTGAGGCTCTTGTAACGTTACGTGTCGTGAGCTGAGGCTCTTTGTAGCGTTACGTGTCGTGAGCTGAGGCTCTTGCAGCGTCACGCGGCGTGAGCTGAGGCTCTTTGTAGCGTTACGTGTCGTGAGCTGAGGCTCTTGTAACGTTACGTGTCGTGAGCTAAGGCTCTTTGTAGCATTACGTGTCGTGAGCTGAGGCTCTTTGTAACGTTACGTGTCATGAGCTGAGGCTCTTGTAGCATTACGTGTCGTGAGCTGAGGCTCTTGTAACGTTACGTGTCGTGAGCTGAGGCTCTTTGTAACGTTACGTGTCGTGAGCTGAGGCTCTTTGTAGCGTTACGTGTCGTGAGCTGAGGCTCTTGGTAACGTTACGTGTCGTGAGCTGAGGCTCTTTGTAACGTTACGTGTCGTGAGCTGAGGCTCTTTGTAGCGTTACGTGTCGTGAGCTGAGGCTCTTTGTAGCGTTACGTGTCGTGAGCTGCGGCTCTTGCAGCGTCACGCGGCGTGAGCTGAGGCGATGCTTGGCTCCTGAGTCTTCTGCAGATGAGGAGCACCCTGTGCCTGGAGTTGTTCCCTCGTCGCAGAGCTCTGCTCCTGGGAGTTCCCTGTCGTGAGGGTGAGGCCGGTGTTCGAGCCTGTAGATGGCTCCCGTCGCGGACTTGGTCGAGTTGGCGCTGAGAACGCCGGTGCTTCTTGTCGAATGAGCTCGTTTACTGGGGAAGTTCCCGCTTCGCACGAGTGATGACGAGCTCTTGGGTACCTTCTGGGTCGGTGAGATGAGCCCCGAAACCGTTTCCCGTTCGAGGTGCATCGGAAGGCTTCCTCTTGCGGTGGTGAGGGGGGGGGGGGGGGGGGGGGGGGCTCGTGAGGTTTTGAACGTCTCTTGTCGTGGAGCTGAAGTGGCTGGTGGTGAGTGAGGTTTTGAACGCTTCTTGTCGTGGAGCTGAAGTGGTTGGTGGTGAGGTTCTCGTGGAGTTGAAGTGTTGGTGGGTGAGTGAGGTTCTGAACGCTTCTTGTCGTGGAGCTGAAGTGGTTGGTGGTGAGTGAGGTTCTGAACGCTTCTTGTCGTGGAGCTGAAGTGGTTGGTGGTGAGTGAGGTTCTGAACGCTTCTTGTCGTGGAGCTGAAGTGGTTGGTGGTGAGGGAGGTTCTGAACGCTTCTTGTCGTGGAGCTGAAGTGGTTGGTGGTGAGGTTCTCGTGGAGCTGAAGTGTTGGTGGGTGAGTGAGGTTCTGAACGCTTCTTGTCGTGGAGCTGAAGTGGTTGGTGGTGAGGGAGGTTCTGAACGCTTCTTGTCGTGGAGCTGAAGTGGTTGGTGGTGGGTGAGGTTCTGAACGCTTCTTGTCGTGGAGTTGAAGTGGTTGGTGGTGAGTGAGGTTCTGAACGCTTCTTGTCGTGGGGCTGAAGTGGTTGGTGGTGAGGTTTTGAACGCTTCTTGTCGTGGAGCTGAAGTGGTTGGTGGTGAGTGAGGTTCTGAACGCTTCTTGTCGTGGGGCTGACGTGGTTGGTGGTGAGTGAGGTTCTGAACGCTTCTTGTCGTGGAGCTGAAGTGGTTGGTGGTGAGGTTCTGAACGCTTCTTGTCGTGAAGCTGAAGTGGTTGGTGGTGAGGTTCTGAGCGCTTCTGGTCGTGGAGCTGAAGTGGTTGGTGGTGAGGTTCTGAACGCTTCTTGTCGTGGAGCTGAAGTGGTTGGTGGTGAGGTTCTGAACGCTTCTTGTCGTGAAGCTGAAGTGGTTGGTGGTGAGGTTCTGAGCGCTTCTGGTCGTGGAGCTGAAGTGGTGGTACGGATTTCAGTGGCGAGCATCTCCGAGTGTTTCTTTACAGTGGAATTAAAAGACAATCTCGAACCACTCGTTGAAACCCCCATACCCTACACAACAACCAACCACACAATCCAGCCTTCACGAACTGTCACCAACCAAACAACCAACCAACCAACCAGTCGACCTCCTACCAACCATCGACGACCAGGTAACTGCTCAAACAGTCTAAACCATCGACAAACACCTGGGAAAGAGAGAGAGAGAGAGAGAGAGAGAGAGAGAGAGAGAGAGAGAGAGAGAGAGAGAGAGAGAGAGAGAGAGAGAGAGAGAGAGAGAGAGAGAGAGAGAGAGCAGAGCACAGTTCGCCACAGCCAAACAAGCAAACTGACTCCCCCTCACCTCCTCCTCCTCTCTCCCCCTTGGTCTAGCTAGCACTTCCAGGCCTCGATGACCCAGATTCATGTTGATCCAGTAATGAGCTCGCCAGCTTACGCCGTCGGGTCGCTGCATGTCATGATACTCTGGAAATTGGCTTGGCCAATATTTTTCCACAACGGCGTGTGGGTATAGCCCAGCCCACCCAGCCCCCTCACACCCACACTGGCCCGGCCAAGGTCATTTACTGCACGCCCCGCTCGTATATTAGGCCCATCAAAGGTGTATAAATCAGTACTTTTTTTTTTTTGAGTCCTAAGATGCTCAGGGAAACGGACTTGGGGAGGTGGGCACCGATATTTTAAGGGCCGCTCGAGAAAGCGTTTCAAGGGCCGCTCAAGAAAACGTTTCAATGGCCGCTCAAGAAAACGTTTCAAGGGCCGCTCAAGAAAACGTTTCAAAGCCGCTCAAGAAAACGGACTTGGGGAGGTGGGCACCGATATTTCAAGGGCGCCTCTTTAAGGGTCTTGAAGACAATTTTCCGTGAGCTGGACTAATTTCTATAATTCCTACTATTTTCCTTTTTTTGTCTTTTCTTTGCACCCAAAAAAAAAAAAAAAATAGAAAGGCCAACCTGAAACATCACCTCTCCCGTCGCTAAGCAAGCACGCAAGGGTCTCTGTGACCGACAGACCAATAGTACATCTACAGATGAATAACAAAATCCATAACAAATATATACAAGCGAGGGGGGGCACATAGATGCAGGATGACAACACCTTGGGCGTAAAATGAATCATCTCAAGACGTTTTTAATAACGGGAAAGAAGACATATGGCACCTCCTTCCTCCCCTCTTCCGTACCTGGAGGCAAATGACTTCCCTCCCCCCTCACATCCTCTAGAGCGAGATCAAAAACAACCTTTCCTTCCTCCGGTTCCGCGACGAAGACGGGACGCTTTTCGGCCCTTCCCTTCAAGAGGCTGAAGACGCGCTAAGAGCGACGCTTAGAGGGTGACACATGTCGCTCGTTGGGAGTAACACAACGACGGGCTGGCATCTGTCGCAACGGTGTTCATTATCTACCAGCATACACGGGGCCAAGCCCTGCAACACACATCTTCCCTCCTCCTTTTTCCCTCCTCCTCCTCCGGCTGGTCCTACCTTCCTTCCTTCCTCAGTTCTTCTTCCTCCTCCTTCCTCTTCCACCATTCCGTTCTCTCGCTGCACTTCAGTGGCTTACGCAATCACTGTTTCCTGTGGACATTCGAAACGAGCGAGAGACAGGAGAGAGAGAGAGAGAGAGAGAGAGAGAGAGAGAGAGAGAGAGAGAGAGAGAGAGAGAGAGAGAGAGAGAGAGAGAGAGAGAGCAAGAGAGAGAGTCACGCACCTTTCCTCGGCAAGAGACGATTAACTGAAAAAAAAAAAATCTCCATTTTTAAGCTTCAGGGGTCACATACGGGCGGCAGGAAACACACACACACACAAAACAGGAGCTGCTCAGACAGGGAGCGAGACGGCGGGGGGCGCGGCGCGTGTGGGGCACATGGCAGCCAATTCATTAGGTCTCCTCGTCCACACCACCACATCAAAGGCCAGGCTCTGGTGGGCCACGCCACCGCAGCTCCCCCTCCTCTCCCTATCCAACCCTCCACCTACGCCTCACCCACGGCCGCTACTCCCGCACCCCATTATATCAAACTCAACTCCACCCCAACCAACCCACCCCCACCACTGTTATTTCAACACGATAATTGGTTACCTGCTCAAGTGGCGGTGTGTGTGTATGTGTGTGTGTGTGTGTGTGTGTGTGTGTGTGTGTGTGTGTGGTAGGTATCACACGCTGCGCCTCGCATGGTGAGGTGTGACGGTGTGGGGGGCGGTGGTGTGAAACCTTGCTTAGTGTGGTGCACTGTTGTTACCTGCGGTGCGGTGTGGCGAGGCGGCGCTTTCGTAACTGTGGTGAGATGTGGTGCTATCGTGGTATGACGTCTTGCATGCTGGGATGTTACGCTTCT